>NC_089888.1:6932222-7234861 GCF_040182565.1 Anser cygnoides | reverse complement strand
AATGCAGACACATGGAGGATTTATGCCAGATTAAAGCTACCATATAGCCACAGCCTGAAGGCGTATGTTTACATCAGAAATGCCACCAAAAAATGTCATAACCTGTTCCAGCATGACTTTACTGATAAATGACTTTTTCTTCTGAAGACCTGACCAGTATCTTGTGAGTATCTTATAGAAATGGGTTAAATTAATCTAAATTCAGAGGTACAGGCTGAATATATTTCAGCATTGTTCATTGCCCAGATTAAATATTTATGAGCAGGGATTTTATTATTGCATTATCTGTTTTTACAAAGCCTAATTTAAAGACAGAAAGAAAGAAACCTATAAAATAAGTAATTGCACTTTTAAACACACTCCTTTAGTAATGACTGTTCAGATCTTTAGAATTTTGCCTTTTGTCCAATGATACAATGCTATCTGTGACAACACAAAAACCTGTAAAACATAATTGCTTCCAAAACATTGCTTGTAAATATTTTTACACTAAATATTGTTTCAGGGTAGTGATTATTTAATTTCATGTCATAATGTTGTGTTATAAATAAGTGCTTTCTCTAACATTTTTTAAGCTGCATGTCTTCTTTCTTTCTGGCTCCCCTTCCTCCTACTCCAGTAGTGTCAAATTGCATTGAAGTCAATTAAGAACTGCTCATTTATTATACACACCTTGTTAAAGCAAGAAGGATAATTGAATGCCAAGACTTCTTTTCGTTCATGTCCATGATTTAAAGTAACACGATAGGTAATAAGGATTTTTGAGATTAGGTGGCTTATAAATAGATGTATAGGATTTTTTTTTTTAAAGGTCCCATTGTAAGAAGGCCCATTTCTTTGATTTTAACTATTGAAGTGTGCATTAACCTGTGGGGCTGATGTTGCAGGGACAGGGGGATTAAGCCCTTTTTTGAATTTCTGTAAGTGAAAGGTTTTACTGGAGGAGGAGAACGAGGAGGGTGGCAAAGGCAAAAAGACAGCTGGGGAATGAATGATGAGCAGAGTTCTTTGTGCCACCATTTGGTTTTAACACTAGGATTGCTGTGAAATGGTGGCTGTTGCTAATGCAGTGACAGCACAAAAATATCCCAGCTGTGATCCCTTCTGGTTAAGCAAGGTGATGTAAAAAAAAAAAAAAAAAAAAAACTCTAAAATATCTGACAACTCTTACTTTTGACAATTATAAATACAGAATGAAAAATAAACTTCTGTCTCTTATTATGCATGTAAGGTTCTGTCCATTCATCAAACCTGTACTTTGTCATCATTATCAAAAGGACCAAGAATGAACTATTAAAAAGTACACTCTGTTTCAACATGAAAACCTGGATTCCATCTAACATCTTTAAGTTATTAAATAACATTTAAGAAATTCTGGAGAGGTACCTTGGACCCAGACAGATAGCCAGATTTGTGGAAAGAGGTTTAGTCTTTCTGAAAGGCCACAGTAGCCTTATCCACTATAACAGAGAAAGCTGGGATTGGGCAATGATGGTTTGTTGATGTGTATGCATGTGGAAATCTCCATTTTATGAAGATCTCCCATTTCATAAACATCTCTAGCCAGAAAAGGAGGATTTTAAACATAAACTCTTGGCACTTCCCCCTACAGTGCCTGTTTTCCTATTGCTTTCTTTTAGACCACTTTTCTGTGTAAGCAAAAATCTGAATAGTCACTTTCTCCCCTGGACGAACGTACCTACAGATCAGATAATGTAAGGTTCAAACTAGTGAAATTTGCACCCATAAATTACAGTTCTGACAAGGAAGCCTTGCCCAAGCCACGCTGAAAAACATCTCCTTAAATGTTCCTTCCTTGTAAGCAAGAGCAGTCTAGTTCATTCAAGGTGACTCATTTAAATACATATTTAAGGCCAAATGTCATTCCACTATTATTTATTAGCCAAACACAAAGTCCTCAATCGGAATGGGAAAACCACAATCTTAAACTAGAGGAGTTTGCAATGCAGTCACTACAGATTTATTTTACTGTTTCTGAGAGATAAATTTACTCCGGAGGCTTTAAAATATTAATTCTCAGGTGTAATAAAAATAAAACCTCTTGAAGAACAGTTACCGGTTCCACATACCAGCTGTCTGATGAAGTTAAATATGTTGGATGTTTTCTGAACCAATAAGAGACGCAATTAGGCTCGACTGTGGTTTAATGATTCTCCAAATGCCTTTTTTTTTTTTTTTTTTTGTTCCTTTGTCCTGAGGGTTCTTCCTATCACATCGGACCTAACCATGGGCAGATGATGAAGTGCACATGTTTGATTGGGAGGTTTGAATAAGAATTCATTCCTAACAGCTTTTTTCCCCTCAAGGAAATTGTATGAAGTAAATAAATAAACAAGCAAACAATTAAGGAAGTGCCTCTGTCCTATTTCCTTGAAGAAAGAAGAGTTGCTTTTTAGCTTTTTTTTAAATTATTTTTTAATTATTTTTTATTGTTTTGCTTCTTTTCATGTGAACCTCTTTCCCGGACTGTCCCTGCTGGGTACTGGTACTGGGACCGTTCAGTGTATTAAAAGTTTCAAACGCTGATGTTTAAATGTTTTCAATGAATAGGTTAATTACAATGGACAAGCCTTTAGCACTCTGCTGAAACAGCAGCCTGAACACTGTGTATTTAGCAGATCCTATAAGACGATGACAGCTCACTAGAAGTTAATAAACGCCATTCCTCAGGAAGATAAATGTAAAGCAAACCTCAAATCTCTGGCAATTAATTCAGAAATCCAATTATTTCACAATAACTTTTTAAATTTAAGGGAATGTGATTTTTAAAGAGAACAGTAAAACTTAGGCTTGGCATCTATCTATAAGGATTTAGAAAAACATGATACAAAATTCCCAAGTCAAAACAAAAGAAGGTTAGGAGGTAGACATTAATATTCTCGACTTGTATGAGTCCCGGCTCCCTGCTGTAACAACTTCATGCACTTGTCCTAACAGCTGACTCCAAGCAAGTCCAGAATTGCAGAGCAAGTCCCTATCTTTTTCAAAGTAATAATATCTTTCGAAGATTTGAAGGAGCAGGTGGATTTCAGAGTGCATCTAGCCAGAGAGCTATAGCAGCATAACTGCCCAGGAGCACATTAACATGAATGTGGACTCGGGTTCATTGGGACGCCCTCCCCCAGGTGCCACGCAGCTGGCTGTAGGATTTGGGCAGCCACGAAGCTTCCAGCTGTCAGACCTCGCGCCAGACCCCGCCAAGCTGTGCCAGCCAAAAGGCTGGTGTGTGCTGCTACTCACCCGGTCTCTGCCACAGACTGGAGGTTATGTGCTGACATTGGCACTGGAGCCAATGGTGCTGATTTTAACCAAGGGGGAGCTGAGGAGAGAAGATAGCATCTGTCAAGGATAGCTCAAGAGCAGTTCGAGACAGTAATGTTTTTCTAACTTGTTGCTAGATCCATAAGATGTGACAAGTAGTAAATACCCCATCTATGTTACTCCCTCAGTTAATTCTGGTGCCAGGTTGTTTCAGTGCATTTGGGAAGATATTGGGCAAGAGATCTAGATCCCAGAGGAGGTACAGCTTTAGACAATTTAAGCTTCCTATATGGACACAGCTAGGTCCTTATCCACAGTTTTCCATGCACTGTAACAAGGTCAGGGGACAGTCACGGCAAGAGCATAAAGACAGTGAATTTGTTTTACGGTGTGATTGACATGGATAGGGTCAGGCTTGAAGCAGATAAGAAAGTAGGTCCATTGACAGAGAGATCCCCAACAGACACAGGAGCTGGGAGAGGAGCAGCTGCGGGCTTTTGAAAGTAAAGAACTTCACTCAATGACGCTGTGCTACCGCAGACGCAGCAGTTGCCCAAGGGTGTGAATATTCTCTCTTTCCAGGTGTACGGTCACTAGGGAAGTCATGTCAGTACGGATTGGATTATTCTTGCACAGATCTGCACATAACCGTATCCCCGTGCTAGCCTCTGGTCCTCAGGAACAATCAGTGGAGTTGGGGCAATACCTGGAGGACCGCTTATTTCTATATTTATATTTCTATAAACCATTTTGACAGTTTGTTGCAGGAGCATAATTCTGCTTAAAGATGTTTCAGGGTCATTATGCCCTTCTTACAAACAGATTCTTATATAATATATATATATATATAAAAAAAAAAAAAAACCTGAGAAGGCATATTTTACCAGAAGACTAAAATATGCCTTAGTGGCTTTAACTTTCTGTGGAAACTTCAGACTTTGGTCATCAGAACGTTAGGTGCAATTCTCTGTTAATTTTAGAAAATGACACATGTGGGAGCCATGAAATGGAAGTTGCTGACATGTACACCGCAAAAAAAAAAAAAAAAAAAAAAAAGAACTGTAACTCCTGCTGCTTTCTTTTTGAACATAACTGCATGTAAACACAGGTACACAGAAGCCCAGCACAGGCATCGGAATATTTTTGGTCAGTTGTGCTTTGTAATACTATTGGCACGCACAGATCTGATCTTTTTTGTTCCCCCCCGCAGTATTCATGTGCTGAAGTGCTCGCAGGTTTTTGCATACCTGAATTGCATAAGCTAAATATTTACCGTGCACATACAATGTGTGTTGGTGTGGGATCAAGAAGTTAAGGGCCTCAGTGCAGAACTCTCATTTGTGAATCCTGGAGTTCAGTGAATGGACATGGAGACTTTTTGGCACTTGTTGTAAAATAGTAATCCCTTGGATTGTATATTTTCATGAACACCTCCACCAGCAAAAAAAGCCCACTCCATAAACAGTCTTTGCTGCTTCTTGAGAACACTCTTCTCAGTTATAAGGATGTTAATTGTGTTTTGGGATAAGCAAGGAAACATTCTGTGCTGGGATATCAGAAACTGAAACTGTGAATAAATAAGACAGAGACCCAGGATATCCATAAATGTGTCCAAGTCATAACAACACGTTACTCTGTTGTAGCTTTGACGAAATCAGAGAAAGTGCACCACTGCTAGGTCTGGCCCACTGGAAGGACCCATACTCAACCTGTTTGAAAACCCTTCAGCTGGTACTCAAGCAGTGGGATGCTCCACTTGCAGATTAAATACTCAATTAAAATATGTCTTTTGTTGATTCACCAAATTAGCAATGATATAAAACTGTGTTTGTGTGCTTAGATGAGTACAGAAACGCTCATACAACCACCACATGAGGCTCTCACGGTGATAATTTTATCCATTAAATTACACCTGTTTATTGACCGAGCAGAACCACATCTAAGGCAGAAATTTCTCATTCCAGTTTCAAGAAAGAGCACGTGATGAGAATCACTTACTCCACATAGTTTAAAATTCTTTTATATTGATTGCTCCACTTGTTTGGCTCTAGTAGAGGTTTAAATAGGTGTAGTGCTCATGGACTCGATTCATACAGAATTCAGGCACATTTTCATTGTGTGAAAGCATTCAGAGATTCAGCACCTTTTTCTTTTAAATCGTCATCTTAATGACTCACTTGGAGTACTTGCACGCAAACTCACACAAAAACCCCTCTAGCGATGACTTACAGTAAAAATGTTCAGGGTGTGTGTCAATGGGTAGTGTTATAATTTGTTTGTTAAAAACTGTTTGGTGTCTGGGCAAGATTTCTGACTAAGAATCACTTCCTACTATCTAAAATATTTTGGGGTATTTTCACTGGGAAAATTTGAAAAGTGTTGTCATCTACTGCATCTGCCTACAGAAGGGAAATTTCACAATTCCCATTGATACAACCCATTGCTCAGCAGCATGCATGAAAGGTGGGAGTCTTTGTTTAGCCAAAGCTCTACTGAATTTCAGCATTTTTATTTTATTTCAGCTGCTTTGACCACAGGCAGAAGAGGCCAGTTCCTCAAAAGGTGATAGGCAGAGTTTGTTAATAGAGCAGATTTATCAAGGAAGATACCAATGTCTACATATCTGAGGTAGAAACACTGAGGCGTGGATTCCATGATTTGCTTTTGAGATCACAAGATAATTCACTATCACAAAACAATATATGCACTACTTAACTCTGATTAAAAACCCAATGGAGTAGCCTATATTTCTAATTAATTTTTAGTTGGTATATTCCAATGCAGTTTTGCAATCTGAACAGTGCAGAATCTCCTGAATTCCATCTAAATGCTTAATCCCACTCAGGCCACGTGACTTTTTGTTACTTATCTACCCTATTCCTTGTTGCAATATAACGCCCAAATTCTCTTCCGATACAAGAACCTTATTTTCTGAATGCTGAATTCTTCACATCTCAACGCTTCACATTTATGAGACTTCTAACATGTATTCCTTGATTTATGTTACATCTACTTTAATTGTAATATTAGCAAGAATGGCAAAAGACAAAGCAATACGGACATCATGGCTGTAAACAGTGTATTACTTAGCATAAAAAAGTGTTATTTGTTATTGTCTGAAAACTCCCATGCATTAAAACGTTTCTTAGCCAACTGTCCCTACAGAGAACATTTATAGAAAAAGTTTAGTCTCTAACTAAGAATGATATGTTACTTTTGTTTCTTGCAAGTACTGTATCTAATACTGTGGCTGTTTAGATCTTAGATCATGGAAACAAGAGAAAAGAAGATATTAACATATCAATGAAACACTCTCCTCAGGAGCCATGGAGTGGGAACAATATTTGCATCTACAGTTTGTTAACAGCACAGGCAAGACTGCTAGTGAAAATTCTTAAATTAGGGTTTAATGTGATGGTCTCTGTTTTCAAAAGAGAAACAAAAAGCCACCACAAAACCCACGTGTTCAGAAGTGGCTTGTTCTGTGTAAATATCACAGTAAATCACCAGTGAAAACCTGAACCCCTCTTGGTTAAGTAAAGAATAGCAAATGAATCCATGACTGCCTTGCTGTAGTCCTCTTTGGCTCCCGACTAGGAAAATTATTCTGCTAAATAGAAATAGAATTGCTTAAGGTATATAATAAATTCACTGTGTTATTTATCTGAAGAAATTCTGACTTTATATAGGTCCAGAAATCACCATACTGAATAAGACCTCACTAGATAAGCATCTTTCTAATACCGGTCAAACTAATGCTTGGGATATTCCAGGCCCTTGTATTAGAAGATCCCACCCATAGCAGATTTGTTTTCTAACCTACATCTGTTAATAGTGTCTTATGCCTTGGAGCTTGAGAAGCTATAGTTTCTTTTCTTGCCCCATCTAAGGTACCTATGGCTATTACTGATACACATCTAACCCTTTTTGGCTTCAATAACATCTTGTGATAATGAGTTCCATTGAATATTTGTGCTGCGCTGCAAAAAGTATTTCCTTTAGCCATTTTAAACATGTCACTCATCTCTTAGTCACCTTTATTTATGAAGTACTTCTTGCTGAAATAAGACTGAACACAGTATTCCAGATGACATCACACCATTAACATTTTGTATTTTATTTTCTATCGCACTCCTTATACGGTCTAATATTTTTAAAAAGAAATTGAAATCCTCACTGGATGCTGAATACAGATGCCATTAAACTGTCCTCAATAATACTCAGGTCTTTTTTCACACTTGTAGAGCTCACTAAAAAAAAACAGATCTTTTCTGTAGGAAAATAAAAATTCCATATGCCAATGGAATTTTTAGCATATTCACTCTCACTAGTTATATTTAAAGAGGTTGTTACAATTAAAGCAAATATCAGGAGAGAATAGTTTTTCACAAAAGGTAACTGTTTTCTGGAGCTCCCCATCAGCTTGCCTAGGTCTTCTAAAATATTATTTTCTCCTTAAGACTGAAAATAGCAGAAGCCGAAGATACTCAGTATTTCTGGAATTACATATTCAGGAAAACAAATATGGAATTAGGAGATTGTCCATTGCCAGTCATTTCTGAAAGCTCTTAACTTGGGTATTTTATGTAATGCCAAGAATTTAGCTAAAATTTCAACTTCCAACCTGTGAGTTTAGGACCCAGTTTTCAAGGTGATGAGCATCCTTAGGTTCTATAAAAGTTGCTGTGGACTATAGCTCTTTATAAAAATCAGACCCCATGATGTTTATTTAATTTATTTTTAAAAGATTTTCTTTGTTTTAGCCCACTAACAACTAATTAAGCTGCCTCCAGATTAAGTGGCTGAGCCAAGAATCACAGGATATACCACATGCTTTCTCAAGGCAAATATTTACAGTTGTTTGTAGGGTTGATGTCTTTGACATCTATCTTCTACACATAGGCCATTAAAAATGCAACATCACAAAAATCACCACATGACATTATGTGAAAGATTTGCTTTTTGAAAAGCAAGATGTATTCAACGCCAGCTTGCAAATTGTTTTGCAGATGCTATTTCTATAATGCTGGCATGGCTCCTTTTAGCAAGGGGGGTTGGGAGAGAAACATAAAAGACTTAGATCAAAGATTCTTTTTTGGTAGGCAAAGGCTTCTGGCTTCTTTTTCCTAATAGAAAAAGTTTGTGATATCAGAGGAGACCGCACATCAAGCAGGGTTATGCAGCCCAGCTTTAGCATTCTCTTTATTCGTACTTTGTGCTTGCTGCTGCGCCCTTGTCACTGTGCTGGTATTTCATGGGGGTCTCTGTGGGATTTGGAGAACGCAGGCAGAAAATGCTGCAGAAATAAGGACTTCTAGAGATTTATTTACAATTTCTGTTAAAGCAACCTTACGACTGACTGTTCTAAATAAGACTAATCCACTGAAAGGCTCCAATGGCTTCTCGATGCCTCCAGTAATCACAGTATGCCTCTGCGCCGAATGGTGGCATGGCAAACACATCCCCGTGCAGGAGAAAGCAAGCTCCTTAGAGCAAACGCAGTCAGGCACTGTCTGTCCTTTCTAAAGTCACGTGCATCTCTGATTTCAACAGAAGGAGAGAACTTGCTTCTTTGGAAGAATCAATTATGCAAATAGGAATTTAAGGTAAACAGACAAAGATATAGCATGAAGCTGTCCAAAGCACTTATGGGTGCCTCATTTCTGCAGCCATTCAAGTTTAGGATAAAGCTCTCACTTCCCTGGTGGGCAATGCCTAGTGCCCATGTGTCTGACCGGGGCAGGGACTGCAGAACGCGTTCCCTGCAGGCTGCAGACGTGTGGTGCAACTGGCTCAGGGAGCTCCCAGGTTGCCTACACTGACTCCCACCAAGCGACTGCAAAGGCAGGCAGCACCACTGCTGCCAAGCATGGATAACGCAGCGATGTGTGCCTCTTCCAGCCAGCTCAGCAAATGGAGTCTGTCAAGTTACTAAATATATTAAAGTACAGACTTCAAAAGCCGCTGATCGGAAGATGGTGACAATGAAGGACACCATGCAAACAAATAATCTAACACTATAGACCTGTTTAAGAGCTGGAAGAAGTGTGGAGAAGATTTTTCTCTCCCTCACCCCCATGGTTTTCAGGAAAAGGTCTTTGAACTTCTTTATCTGAGCACTTATATTTTTATTACAGGAAATTAAGAGGCTGAATGATGTGTGATTCAACTGTAGATCCCTGGACATGAAATGAAGCCATAATAAAACATTTTAATATGAAATCAAAACCATAAGCTTGACTCTCTCCTACTTCTGACCTCTGCTCTATGCAGGGGCATGTACATAGTGGGAGCCAACAATTGCTCCTTCATTGTATTTCACCAATAAGTCTTTAGGCAGGTTATATGCTGCTTTAAATTACAATACCGGTTGTGGAGTCTCTAAGAGCAGATCTCTGTTGTATACCAGAAGGCAGCCCAGGGATGCCTGGCCAGTGTACACACATGACAGAGTATTAGCTTGGTTCTCCGTTAGCACATACCGCACACACACTCATATGCCAGGCTGGTCTTCAAACTCAGGCCTGTCAGTAAATCCTGTTCATGGATTTACTCTGCCTCCTTCCAGCACAGGAAGATGAGACATCGAGAAGGTGTGAGATACAGATTTTGGTCCTCAGAAGTCAAGGAATGAGATCATGCAAGAGAACGTTGCTTCAGAGATTTTTTTTTTCTTTGAATACTGCTACTTAGGAAGAATAAATGCAGACGTTCAGGGTGTCATGCTTCTGCTGGCTGAGCTGGCAGAGAAAAACGTGAGAACTGCAGCATTAGTCAAAGAAATCAAGCTAATGCTCTAATCAAGTACAGCTAAATTCTGTAATGTCCAATAAAAGACAATCTGCATTATTGGAGGAGTGCCAAGCAGCCAAACAATACAAATTTAGTTTTCCAAGGAGGGCCTCTCACATTAACCTCAAAAATCAACAAAGACTGCAGTCTGACATTACAGCTAACCCAATCCAATGGCTCATCCCTCTGTAAGGTCCCTTCCCCTCCCCTGTGCCAGCCCTACACCTCTCTGACCACAGCGGTGTGGTGCATGGAGCTAACCCAGCCAAATACAAACAATTCTTGTCTGACACTCAGCTCTGTGAAACAGAAACAAGTGTCATTGCCAGCACAAGGGAAGTGGCAACAACATATATCTGTGCACAGAAGAGGAAAGCCTTATCATTAGATTGGGTATGCTGCGATGTTACCAGTAAGGCCAAGAGGAGAGCCACAGCACCCTGCCTGTGCTCCCTCTGGGAAACCCAGCTTGGACTTGCAACAGAACAGGTCACAATTTGACAGCATGTGTGTGACGGCACAACCTATTTATATCAACTATTTTGATTTTATAATTGAATTGTAGTTGCAAATCTGAATAACTAATAGCAGGAACAAAACCTCACCTCTGAACTTCCAGAGTTGTTCTCCAGTGGGTCATTGAGTTCTGGTTTGCTGGGCTGTCTGACCTCCAAGGGAGGATTTGGAGCCATGCTAATGTTTAAATAGCTATCTGTTTCCAGCAGCAAAATAGTGTTTCTTTTGGTCTCTGGAAGTCTGAAAAAAAGCCTCTCCAAGAGTTCTCTGGCACATAAATCAAGTGTACATATATAAACTCCCTCCAATTTATTCATTAATTAAGACAATAATGGAAACACAGGGGAACTTGCATGACAGCAAGAGGTTAGACTAGATGACCTCCACAGGTCCCTTACAGTCTGAATTATCCTAAAGCCCTATGACCCCATGAGAGTGATTCCTACACACACACACGCACACACACACATCCCTATCATCCCCTCCTTTGCTCACAATAGCTACTTTGGATAGAAACTGTTCACCTGCAATCCTGGAGCAAGCAGCTTTTCCACCCTCCTTATGCAAGTCAATCAGGCATACAGTGGTCAGTCTGGGGCGAAGATTTTCTTCAAGATACTTTCTACCAGGCATGGCCAGCTAAATGGGATACCTTTCTCCTGCTCCTCACTCTTCACAGGGCATTTCTCTTTCTGTCTTTCATATCAAATTTCTGCTTAGACACCTACTGCACATTCCTGAGCCAGACCTCTCAGGCAGTCCCTTCCTTACTTCTTTATGAAAATGGAAGTAAGAAAGGTAAACAGGAATACCAGTGTAAAGCCAGTTTTATGCCACGTATATTGAAGAATCAGAAAGCAATAGTTCAAAACACCCAGGACAAAAGCCACTGTCGGGCCCTCTGGGACAGAACAGTCATGTGGACACACTGTACCAGAAATGTAAATACAGGTGACAGTGACACAGAGTGTGACACCCACCCCTTACGCAAAACTCCATATTTTGGCTCACATGGTATCTAAAGAAAGTGTGCATTACCAACACCATGAGCCTTGGTTACCCAGAGGAGCAACAGCACGAGACTTGCCAAACCTGGGTGACAAATCCGGGCTGCACACTCAGCCCTGGTGCGGGAGGCACGGTGGTGTGGGACAAAGTCACCGGAGAGATTAGTGCCGGAAAGTGATAGCCAAAGAGGGCAGAAATAAGACATGGAGATGCGAAGTGAGAGAGAAACAGAGACAAGGAAATAGGCGAAAATATAAAACAAGGGTTGTTTTTCTGAAGCTCAAATCTGAAACGAAGGATTTGTTCTTGTTCCTTGTTTGCCTTTTTTACACCCCTGCCATCACATATGCTGTGCAGAGCACTCACATTTACGGTCAGATGAGCAGATGCAAAAGAAACAAGGACAAGGACTGTCTTTATGGTGCAGGACCTATAACAGCGTGTTCCTCATCTGTGAGGAGCTTATACACCCAATGCACACTGGCAACGGTGATATGGCTGAAGTTAAAGTAAACAAGTATTTGCTATTAAAAATAACAAGAGACTTCTACTGTAACAGCTAATTCTGTAGCATCGTTGTCACTGCTTCAGAATCAGTTCATCCACCTGTAGAATTTGGCTTTCCATTTACAATTAAAAGGATGTGAAATACACAGTAAGAAAACAGTCTTAGAACAAACAAGCCCAAGGAGACAAGCAAAAGAGGAAGTGAAAGGCTTACAAAATAAAAATAAGAATGAGGCACAGCGTTTGTCTCTGACATTATTTGCTGATACGTCCAAATTGAAATGTCACATGGAAATGGTGCAATTTTTGCCTTAGCTATGAGTGAGCATGTCTGTCAGATGCTTTCCTCTTGTCCTCAATAGTTCACATACAAGCAAAACCAAAGACTTACAAGTTGGGGAACCTGCTATCAGCCTTCTGAGCACGATGCCATGACACACAATAAATTCTTTAGCAACCAGCTGTGCTAGAAATTCCTTTTTCAGCCGCCTCATCAAGAAGTTCCCAAGTGTAGCTTACTTAGTTATTTTTTTCTGAAGGCCGTAACCACGTTAGAGCAGAAGCACAGGGCACTATGCTGCTTCACATGACTAAGCAGAAATAAGCATGCCTCTTTCCCAAAATCTCTGGCAGGGCAGAGGAAAAAGCAGCAGCTGCTGGGCCACTAGTACTCAGTAGCCACCACTGAGTACATGGAAGACAGCAGGACACATTATTTCCTTGGTGTACCACTTTGAAATGCCTTGTGTAGCACTAGCAGGTCAGGGCTTGCGTTCAGAAATCCACAGTTTAATTTACAGCTTACACCACAAGAGCCCCTATAAGCCCTGAACTTGAACAGAGTCATAAGATATCCCAACTCTTTCACAGTCCAGTTAAATGACTTATAGAGAAAACCCAGATCTCAAATCCAGATACCAAACAGAAAGCAAAAATCAGCAGCACAGCCAGGGATAGGAACCCGTTTCCCCAGATGCTGGGCAACCCGCGGTCACTATAAGTGGTCATAGGGCCTCTGCATTCAGCTTGCATGGACCAATCTCTACAGGACTTCATACTGGAGCATCAACGAGCTGTCATCAAGTGTTTACAGCTTCAAGCAGACGTGCAAGGTGAGCAGATTGTGGGATACTAGAACGAGTCAATTCAGATTCAGGGAGTTGAGTTCTTCAAAGTTTTGGGAATGATTAGATCTAAGATTTTGCATCAACATCTTAGAGAAGGAAAAAAAAATCTCAATTCATACCACATATTTGAAGCCCTCAGCCTGAATTATTAGGGTTATCAGAAGCCCATTGACCTTTTCTAAGCACTTCCGAATCCATCAGCAAAGCTCAACAACAGAACTGTGGGAATTTATGGCAGTTACAATACAGTTGTTCTTCCTTCATTTTCTTATATACATGTTAATTTTTTTATTTTTATTTTTCCTTTTTATTAAAGATTATATTACAAGAAGAAATCTGGAAGGGGTCTTCTCTCCACTCACTAATTTTATTTAGAAATGCAATTGCTAAATCTGACACTTTCTGATAGAGATAGACTTAATGAAGTAATAGTATCACAAAAGCCAAGACAACCAAAATGTAGCAGTCAAGAAGGGGAGGGTTTTTACCTAAACAGCAGACAACAACTGGTATTCATTTTATTAAACAGTTTTAAAAAGTTATTGGCTTCTACATTAACGAAGGGATATTGCGGCAATGTCCAAACTGCCGTGCCATTCCATGGAATGCAAAAAATTACAATAAATATTTTCACAACTACTCAGAGAGGACAAAAGCTTTGTTACTGCTTAAAAAAATAAAAAAAAGGAATAAATTAAAGATAAAATATTTTTTTACAAGTCTCTAGCTCTTCTCAAAAGAGAGACAAACTAAAGCTCAGCAGTCCTCCTTTTGCCAAATGCTGCTTTGTTGGCCTTTATAATTAGAAAGAATAAATTAAAAAGTCACAAAAAATCCTTTGCCAATCTTTTCAAAGTCTTTTTGGTTATGCTGTAAAAATCTCCTAAACAAATTTCCTACGTTCTACACACCCTCTTTACTTAGGAAGCTTTTCTGAGGTTATTTCTAGGAAATAGAAACTAGGAAATTACAATATTTGCTGTTGTTTCAGTAGGTTTTTTCTTTTCTTTTTTTTTTTTTTTCTTCTTCTAATGCAGTCATCCATAGAGAACTGGAATGTACAGGAGCAAGCCAATACTCAGAAGAATAAAGTTCAAAAATAATTTTATCACAGGCCCAAAAAATGCAAGCCTGCTAATTTTTCCTAATTCCTTCTGCCAAGAAATAGAAATGCTTTCTGGTTCATTGAGCAAATTGGTGGGTCTGAATTCCAGAAATTCAGATATCCTCACAAAGGCAGCATTATGACCAAACAGGTTACGTGTTCAGAATTCTGGCTGGGTGCCACTTTGTTAATAAATACAAGTGTTGAATTCAGCTGGATTTAAAGATTGTGTTCTTTTCTTGAGCAAGTCTGAAAGTGCCAAAGTTGTAAAATTATCGTTGTAGCTTGTGCTTTGAAACTCAGAGACTCCATTGCAGATTTAAAAAAAAAAAAAAAAGTCTCTGATCCTGCAAAGAGAATCAGATGGGCAGGTCTCACACTGAGCCTAGCTGACTTCAGTGACCTAAACCAGTGGCTTGCTGCATGGAACTATAAAAAGATTTCACAATCTGTTATAAATTAAACACTCAGATAAACTACAAGATATATTTAATCTGGATTCTAATTTTTAATACAAATTTTAGAAAATAAAGCAGTAAAAGATATGATTATAGATCAGAGAGAGATTTCTTTCTTTCTGGGTTCTGTGTGCTCTGTATGATTAAAAAGAATTTCATTTTCTTCAGTAGAATGGATTATGTTCCATCATCAACAGTAATCAACTCGAATGTCAATAAAATCTTCCCAACAGTCTTTTATTTTTTTAAAGTTAAAATACAATTGATTGATTTAAAAAATAAATAAATATATATATATCTTTTGTGTTTTAATTGCACACGATAACATTTGCATTTTATATTATACAATGGCAGTTATCAGAGCTGAACAATTCCAAGCAAATGATTTATTTTCCTGTCTGTTCCAGTTCATCAAAAACTCTGAATTACTCCAAATATATTTGTTATTTAAAATTAGTCAGCAAGTACTATTTGCAATTAGTGGTTAACAACGAGGCAGATTTTTTTTCTCTCTCTACAAAATCACCAGATCCATTTTACAGATTAAATGCTGAGGCACAGAAAGGCGTCTATCAGGACACAAAACCAGAAGCAAATACCATCTTCCTGTTGAAGCACTGGACCACACAGGTTGAGAGTGGTCAGATCCTTTGCAGTTAAGTGCCCATGCACATTTACTTAAGGATAGCCATCCCTGGGTTTCATGCATGCGTGTACACACACATACATCTATATCTATGCTGATACTCCGGTTTTATCTGTATCAGCTTCTACGTATGTAAGATTGTTAACAATTTGAGTTTTACTTTTATTTATTTATTCATTTAAAACCGTTTTAAGTGCCAAGGAACTGCCATCATGTAAGTAGCCTACAGGCAACTCCTCCTTCATCGTACATCTTAGTTCTTCTAATTGGTTTATCCTCCCTTTCACTCTTCCTAAAAAATTGAATCTGCACTGGTATTAGCAGAAAGAGAATTTTTGTTTTCCTCCTCCCAGCTCTGGTGTAGCTATAGGCTCAGACTTGAACAAAAACCTTGCTTCTTTAGAAATACAATTATTTGATTTGAAATGACTCAAATAAGAATTCTGTTCTGAATGCTTTAGGGAAAACTGTTCATAAAATCCTTTTGTTATTAGCAAAGATAGCTTACTATTGGCACACTTTAATAAAAGAATACATCTGGATTGTCACTGCAAGAGAGAGATGACTCTTCCACCAGGTGCTGAATGCTCTGATCTCTGGATTAAAGCATGTTCAGCACAGCAGAGCTCCCGGTAGAACTGAATCTTTGCAATTTGTAGTAGCAAAAGATGCAGACAGGTACCTAGTGGGAAATTTAGAAAATTTCTATTTTTCCTTGCACTTGCAATGCTTACGTATGACCAAGGAAGAGAAACTGAGCATCTCCTAGAAGGATATGGTGAAAAATCTATGTGCTGAACGGGCCCCAGTAGTTAGGATGCCAGATTAATGTTATTTTCCTCTTTAAAAGCGACTGTAAATTTACCAGTCCCCAGATTCCTAAGATGCATGAAATGGCTGTGTGCCAACACCATCCCAGAAGCAGGAAGAGTTTGTCAGAGAATAAGAAGATTCAGAGCAGGAGCAAGAGCACAGAGACCATTTGAATTCTGTTTTCCAGGGAAAGCTCAAACTATTATTAACATCTCAGAAGTTCCTCGCCGCCACTGAGGGATTTAATTGCAGCAGCCTAATGAAACTCTGCCATGCCCCCTTGCTTCTTCCCAGGATCGGGATACGTGGAGCTGGGGGAGGGGAGGGAAGGAGAGGAAGGTAAAAGAGGAAAACAAAAAGATCAGAGGTACATTGTTTATCTGAACACTTTGTAGGTGCTTTTCATTATACTGCAGTAGCTAATCTGCTCCAAATAATCTGAAACATCTAGTGAAAGAGATCACTACTTGCAAGATGAAACTTTGCAAGACATTCGCCCTTCTTTCAGACACCACCCACAGACACGTTTGAAGATTTCCCCACTTTTTTCCCCTGTTGAGCACATTTCAAATCACAGATCCTTCAGCTGTACCCCATCATTGCTACGTGAAATCAACACATTCTTTGTAAATAAGTGCATGTAAAAATACGTATGTACATACTTACAAAATGAAATACATTTGCAGAAGTGCATGCAGATATTTACCAAGTTGTACGTTTTACTTCTGTATTTGTACATCTCAAAAAAAAAAAAAAAGGAACAGTGTAGGCTTAACATTTTTATACTTATGAACGTAATTCAAATACTTAGGAGACATATATATTACAACATCTCATCACGGACATGTTGTACTGTACTAAGAAGAGTGGGGAAGCATTTGGGTCTGTAAAAATGTCATTTGTGAGCACTGCCTCACCAAAATGATTTGTGCTCCTCAGGCGAGGATCAGACTCAAATAACAACCAGTTTTATGTTTAAAATCAATGTCAAGACGCTGCTGGAAGTTAGTGTCTGTCCACATCAGAGATCTAATGGGTCTGTCTTGATATTAAAAATACATGGACAAACTTCTCTTACTGTAAGCTATAACAAAAAGCTTTTAATTGCTTAACAGAAGACTTGAAAGTGTATACCACATCAGCAGATGGAAAATAATATGGCTAAAGGTGTGATGACAGTTCAGTATCTATTTTTGTTCCAAGACACACTTGCATCTAGTAGGGTAAATTTCTCACATCTTACTTTTTCATGCCATTTTTACATTCTACTACTTGGTCCTTGCAGAAGACAGTGGGAACCGAAAAGGAAATCTGATATTCCACACAGTCTGAATGGAAGAATTCTGCTGTGGTACGCCTTTAGATAGGGCTTTTATGGTTAACCTTCAAAAATCTCTCACTTTCTCCCCACTTCTTATTCCTTAATAACATTTTCACTATGAGCACCCCTATATTTAATTGCTGTAGTCAAAACAGAACCAAAAGGATCTTAATGAAGAGTCAAAAGAATGGTTCTTACTCCTCCTACCTCAACATCTTAGACAGTAGTGAAATGTCCTTAAACTAGCCAAATAAAATGTTCAGAGATGTAAAAATGTTCTGAAGAAAAAAATAACTTTGGCCTTCTCTTGACTTTAGAAGTCTCAGATACATTTGGTTCAATTCCCTGTGAGAAGAAAGGTTTTGCAATGATTACATACATTGCAGATCTAAGTAGCTTTCTCCAAAGTACTTCCTCAACATCAGAGCAGGCTTCTAGCTGTAGTTTGCTTGCCTGACAATTTCTTAGATTTCCTTCTTGCTCTTTTGCTCCTGTTTTTTTTTTTTTTTTTCTCCCCTGAAGTGTAGCCCACTAAACACAGATGAAAGGAATGAATTATATGAATTATTTAACTTTGAGAGATCAACCAAATATAATATAATGAGAGATTAACCTACCAAATATTCAACCCCTTAGCCAGCTGAGCACCAAGTTTATGGTTTCAGCTGTTCTACTACTTCAGAAAGTGCAGATTTTGAATGCCTGGCAGATACACAGACCCAGGTGTGTTGTTTTTTTTTTTTTTCTTTTCTTTTAACCAATGATACAAAGGAAGTGGTTTTGTTGCTAGCAGGTACCTTGTTTGGGATATTAAGATAATGAAAGTTCATCACCACAGACAAATTGTGACTGCACACCATACAACCTGACCTCAAACTTGAGTTACTGAATGGAGAACATTTATAATAGCCCTCCCTGATCCCCCAACAAATAAAATTCACACCCTTTAATCTGTAAGAAAAAAACTAAACTTCTATTTAAATAGATTTAAAGGAAGAAGAAAACAAAACCAAATCTTTGAGAGAAAGAAGTTTCAGTGGTGCTATATTCAGGAAAATAGAAGGCAAGTTCAAACTTTAATCATATCTAGTTCTTCTCTCTTCCAGCAATTGCTTTGTTACACAGAACAACCGTGTTTCCAACAGTAATGCACAGGGAGGGATGCCAAGAGGCAAGCTTACTCGCAGAGATAGGAAACGTTACACACTGACCCCCCCCTGTTCTGCAAGGCCGGTCTTTCACTGGAAGGAGTAGCTGCTTCTGCAGAAATACAAGCAGTCGATTTTAAAATAGTATCGGGAAATGCACAAAGATCAGCACATGTGTTGATCAACTGAATAACTGGGCTAGATAAATACCAATCAAAGCCGCTCCCAGTTTTGGCAGGCATGCCTGTAAAAGGTCTTCTACACAGTCAGTGCATTTCCAGCCATTTAACGCAGGGTTTAGTGCCTTGCTAGAGGGTGTGTGTACAGCGTAATCGTGTAGGGGAACCTGGTAACCTCACTAAAGACACTTTCCCTGTAACCCAAAATGTTCACTTTTCCTGATTAAAATGGGTAAAAAATAATTTGTGTTGGTGGTTACAGTTTAAATTGTCTGGTACACTTCAAAAGCCTGTTTACCTGTGATTTAAAACCAGTATCTTTTGATCAAAGAGATAAGCTGTCTCCACACTGTCTGGTGATCACTACTTTCATAAGGCCTTTTCCCTGTTTAGATAACTTTTTAGTTTTTCTGGGCTACGAATAGATGCCAGTTTCAAATTTGTCCATGTAAGTTTGCACACAGCTTTGCTGGGGTCTGTCGTACTGCATCTGAGATAATGTTTCAGCAATTTAAGATTTAACAGCTGCTGCGAAGAATTACAATTAGCTAATCTCGGTCCTGCAGTCCCTTTGAAGTAGCAATGTCACAAAAAAAAAAAAACAACAAAAAAAACCAAACTGCAGCTTCTTGCGAATGCTGTATTTGGGATTATTACCAGCTAATTGGAGGACCTTTAGAAATTATTGATGAGAAAAAAAAAAATCACTGAAATGCATTAGTATTTTTCTGTTTACTTCATCTTGAAACCTGCAGCAAAACGAATCAAAACTTTGTTCTTCTTAATGATGGTGTGGAGTACAAAGAAAGAGATTAGAGTTTGACCTGACTTCCTTTTGTGCTTGTTTATATCATTGGAGCAGAAAGAATCTCGGTGCTTGGCAGCCCACTTCCTGAAGTCAGAAAAAAATAACCTACATTTACTGCAACTTGTATTGAGCTCATGAAGCTCTGATATCACAAGTCATTGATCTGGTCAAGTGTTAAAGAGAGATGTGAGACTTCCCCTTTTCGGTTACAAACTCCAGCCCGGGAGACAAGAAAGCAGCCACTCTGCCTGGCACCAGAGCGTGGGGGAACTGCTGAAGAAGGCGGCACCGAGATGGCAGTTTTGCTCTTGGGAAGAAATACCTGCGTTATTTTTTCTGATAGCACCAAGATATTTGTTAAATATAAAATACCGTAACTGAGCTACTCCTTGCTAAAGGGGCACCAACAGTTATAAATATTTGCTTGAAAATATCATCAGGGTTGAAACTTAATTGAAATGCTAAAGCTTTGTTTGCTTCCCCTGCTTCAGGACAGCTGAAACAACAAAACCAGTCAGACTGCTTTTTTTTTTTTTTTTTTTTGGTCAGGTATGTGCTGAATTACCGACAAAAAGCTTTCGGGTTCTTAGAAGAAGTGCAGCACCCGAAGGATTTCTCCCAGCTCCAGACAGAAAAGCTTCAGCAAACTATCTGGGTTGCTCTTTTTGCGATTGCCTTTTGTTGGCTCGGACTGAACGTGTATCTATTTTGTGGCCAGACACAGAATTTAGTATGAAAACACAACTGGAACACCCTTTTCCAAAACATTAAAAGGTTTACAAATGAGAGTTTAAGGTTTCTACATAAGCAATCTGTGAGTGTAAAGGGACTGGGCTTTGTTTTCGCTGTAAACCTCCCCTTTCACATAAATGAGGACTGTGGAGATAAAAAATGTTCTCCATACTCCACTCCCTGTATTGTTTGTTTTCTGGATAAAATTAAATTTCTGAAATTCCAAAGAGGGTTGTAACATTTTATAGAATCCTAAAGTTTAGCAGCTTCAGTTCTTAAATTTTTTTAAAAACTTTTTTTAAAGCTTTTTGAAATAGGCAAAATTATGCAAGTGCAGACTGCCATAAAGTACTTTTACTCCTCCTCTGTGTGTGTTAATGTCAAATAAATGCTACCATCTCCATTATACTGACGGAAAGCCTCGGCACAGATCCTCAAAAACTACCCAGGCATTTATCTTTTGATCTACTTCCCAGCTGTGTGCTGTGACCGGTGAGGCAAGCTTCCCCTCCGCTGGGCAGATGCCATGGTTTGGTGCTTAACATCCTCCAGGCTTTACCTGAATCTCTTCCCCTGGGGCTGGGGGTTCCAGATGGAAATAGCTTGATGGACAAGGATGAAAGAAGAGGTTTCAGTAAAGGAGAAGGAACAATGCCTTGGACCATCCTCAGTACAATTGCTGGACTTTTTCTTCCTGTTTATTATTCAAATTGCTACTGTTTATCTGTAATATCTGAATTAAAGCAAGCAGTACTAATATATGCAATAAAACTATTATTTTTTCACTCTGGTATCAATGTAGACTTAGTTTCTATTACAGTAATGCTGGAAAGCCTTAGCTATCTTAGCCTAAAATAGTCCAAACTGGAGAAGGCTTACAGGGTCACGATTCAGCTGAAGAAGTCTAAATAAATGAATGAACTATTCCTAGTATTCCCTGGCAAACTGATCTTCCAACTGAGATGAGGGGGAGCAGACATCTAACCTGCTGAGATGCTTGGAAAAAAAAAAACAACAACAACAACAACAAGCTGAACAAGTTCCACGGTGTGGGAAAAATACAGCATGCTCTGAGTTCATTGTATATCCTGGCCTCACGTTTTCAAGTTTTCCTCTTAGCTTTGCAATACAAGAAACATACATAAGAAATGTATGTTCACCCAAACTGAGATACAAAACTGAGATGTCTCTAAGACCGATCAGGACTTATTTAAATTAAATACAAAGAATTTCATGAAATGGCACAAAAATCATGAAAAGTTTGATAGCTTGAAAGATTGCAATTGTTCAATCATTTGTAACAGTAATATGGGGCAGGCAGGATGACTAGTTTGTTCTAGCTATAATTACTATAGCAGTTACAGTAGGTGAGAAAAAGAAGAAATAGAAGAAACATAGCTTTTTAAATTATTAATTAACTAATTCCCCTAAGAGAATGATTATATTGGGACAGCACACAAAGCAAAGGGACTAGTGACAAGTGTGACAGTATCTGTTCCATTGATGATACCTCCTCAAAAAACTTCTTGTGTAAGACTTTTTCAGTACAGGTCTCCCACCCCCCCTTTTCACAAGGAAAGATGAGAAAAATACAATTTATGACTCTATGTATGCCTGATAATATGTAAAGATTTTCTTCTGTTTCATAAAGAGAATGTGGTGATACATACCAGGATGTGGGTGACTCAAAGGTTAGTGTTAATATTATGCAAAAAAAACATGTAAGCAATGGGGAAATAAAATCTACAGAAAAGGTGTATATACAAAAAGTCTCTAGAACCCTCAAGAAAGACATTCACCCACACAAAGCCAAAGAAATATTCACATTTTCACCTATTTTTTCAATGTGCTTTTTCTCCACAAAGACCTTTTAAAGGACTGACAGCATAATAACCATCATCATTGGAGCAT
Organism: Anser cygnoides; assembly: GCF_040182565.1. Lineage (NCBI taxonomy): Eukaryota > Metazoa > Chordata > Aves > Anseriformes > Anatidae > Anser > Anser cygnoides. The sequence continues at coordinate 7,212,508 of NC_089888.1, read as the reverse complement.
GTCCCTGACTGCTGTTCCATGAGCTCTCAGGTAAGGGTTTTCAAATAAAGCCCAATATAGAAGATGGGGGCTTCGCAAGGCCATACTCTAGGTGCTGGATTGAGTTCAACTGATTGCAGTCTGCACAGTGCAGTAGACCAGTAGACTCTGACCCTACAACAGGAAACCATAAACCCAGATCTTTTAGGGACAAATGCAGCATCTTATTCCACATTTATTGTCACTCACCACGATAAAGTAAGTCAGCAAAATGATTAATGGCAGAGAAAAGAACTTTGGTTGTGAATTGCTGATCATATCAATGGCTAAGTGTTAGGCAGTGCCTAAAAACAAGAACAGCCATGAGACCCGGGGAGCCAAAGGATGGCAGAGATGTGCAGAGGCAGGGGATGTGTCACCTGCCTTTTGGACAAAACTTCGGGGATATTAACAACACTTACTATTTGAAAACACTCTCCTTCATTTTCCTTATGAGCTTTCCTCTTAGGATATTTACACCTCATTCTGTAGATTTATAATCTTCTGTATTTAAAAATGAAATGATGAGGGTTTTATTTGTTTGTTTGCTTTGTGGCACTTTGTCAATAACTAACAAGTTGTGCTGAGTGCACCAGAAACTCAAGAGCAAATTTACAGATTTTTAAGTTTCTAAAGATATGTGCATAGAAGAGTTTCATAAGTTTAGAAAGTGGAATAGGTGCCTTGCCTTTTTGCGGAATGGCTCTAGAAACCTAATGGCATTTTGATATGCATAAATATTTGTTCTCTATCTTGAAGCACTTATGGTTTATGAAACGGTAGTATAACAGTGGAAACTGTAGCTTTGTGTTGTATTTTCGACCAAAGCAAAACTAAAAACCAAGCTATTTATTGGTGGGGGTTTTCCCCATCCACCCAATGTACTGGGGAGATTGGGTGATACTACATAGCACGCTGGAAGATTCTTCACCTGCAAGTAAAATACCAAAAGGTAATGAGTGGGTAAAAAGAATCACCAGTGTGAATAGTAGGCTCCAGAAGAAGTTAGTCTATCTCTAAAGAAAAGCAAATCAAGAAGCATAATTTCAACCTCAATCTCAAGAAAAAAATAGCATGTAACACTGTCTGAACACTGGCCCCAGAACAGGGAGTTCTCTACTGTCTACCTACATCCTTCTCCTATCTACCTTCTCTTTGAAAGTATTTAATTTGCCATTTCTAAAGGGTCAAAATGTGAAACCTCGGAAGAACTACTGAAAGTCAATCCTCAAGTAACCTTATGCACTATGTAGCACAGGAATGAATGTTCACTGCCTTTTCCAGGCTAATCAAATAGTGTGGTGCAACTGGAAACTGAGCAAAAACAGTAGAGCACCTTCATGGTACATAATTTGTCACCAGGGTTTTATGTGCTTTTTATGCCATGAGGATATAGTTAACAGGGGAGGGTAGTTACAGCATTAATGATTTGTTTTCCATAACTTGGGAATGTCAGTTGTACCTTCTTTTCCCACAGTGGGAATCCATTATTAATATTTACAAGCAATTCTTTGGTAAGCAGGTAAAAACTCATAATCAGAATCAAATTACTGCACTCCTGATGATACTTCATGAGATGAGCACTTTATTAGGAAACAAAAGCTTCCAGAGAGACTATTTAATGATAAGTAAGTCAGTTTCTTTAATACTCTAATGATAATTGCTAGTGAAACAATTATTTTTCTTGCCCAATGATTCCCCCCATTCCCCCAGTGAGAATTGGTGTACTCAATGCTTAGAGAATAATATAATTATACAGAGTTCATTAAGAGGCAATATTGTTTTTCCTTTCATTAAACTAGATTCGTGCATCTGTTTGAATACAGATATGTAAGTCTTCAACAATGTAGTACGTAGTTTTTAATTTTCTCAAACTGCTAAAGAGGGAACAATGTGAACCTGGCACTTGGCAATCAGTGAGCTCAGGAAACCTGACTCCTAGGTTAGTTTGCTGCTCATGGCAGCGTGAGCAAGTCTATCACCCGGCTCATCTGCTCTGCTTCACTTTCCCACATGGCAGACAAGGACAATTCCTCCCCACCTTTGCAGGAGCTTTGGGAATTCAGGGATGAATAATAGTGAAAGACTTCTGCCAATTTTAAACTCTGTCAGGCTGCATGGAGGACAGCGAGCAGTGATAATGTGGCCAGAATGATGGGGAAGAGCCTGGTGGCTCTGAGTCCCACGGGCCTTTAGGTACACGAGGAGACGCGCTGTGGCAGTGCCCACCATTTTGGAGTGCCCGCCATTTTGGAGTGCCCTTTGCCAGTGGGAAAAATCCTTCCACCACAGGATTTCTTTATCAAGTCTTCCCCAGCTGGATAAGTCCCTCTCACAGTCACAGTGGTTAGATTCCTGTGTTGTAGTTAGGTGGGTGGAAGTAATTGTAAAACATTTCTTCCCCAGCACACCTACTCTGCTGTCAGCCACACTGACACCGGGTGATACTGGGTAGAAGCAAGGCCTAAGCCTGCTGTGTAAAGCTGTGTCCAAAACGGCAATAGACAAATCAGAAAGGCACCACCACAGACAGTATCAGCACAGCGTGCCTCTCACTGGGGCAGGAACAGAAAGAAAAAAACAGCTATTCAGGTAGTTTAAGCTACCGATATAAATGCTTAGCCCTGAAATATCAAAACAGCCTTCTCCTCCTGTTTGAAGCTCTCCTTAAAACACTGCAGATCGGCATCAAATTCACTGTATGATTAAGGACAACATTTGTAACATTTTCCAAAGTGTTATCTTTTTTTTTTTTTTTTTAAATCATATTAATTCTGAAGTTTAGGGAGTCTGTCTGGCCTGTTTGCCCCATAAAGTCCTAGTCTTACTAAAAGATAAGTTTCCTCACAAATCAGAGAAAGCAGCTTCTCAAATTTTTTTTTTTTTTGCATTTACAGATACAATAAATGTGCAGATTCCTCTAACTGCAACATCTCAAGCCAGCAAGGAGGAGGTTTGGTGAGACAGCAGCACACACTGGGAAAGCAAAAGACCTAAAACGAAAACAAATATAAGAGACAACTGTGGAATTTTATACAGCAGAGAACTAAAACTAAGTCTCTCATAAATACCATTTTAAGCAAACAGAGTAGTGGGAAAAGAAGTTCTGATGCCAGGCAAGCGGACCACAGCAAGTACTTTTACTGAATGTTCAATGTAGTGCCAGTAATTACTGCCCATAATGAGGGAAAACAAGCTGCAGTTGTAGCACAGTACCACAGCACATAATGCTGTTTGAGTTTCCCTTCTGTATGCTTTTGCATGCTAGGTGCTGATAAAGATCTTTTCCTCTAGTTTCATGTTTGCATGGTATTCTTGTGTAATAGCCCAACCTGTCTGGTTACAGATTCTTCTGTCTCTCCTGATTAACGTCCTCCTCTTTGGACCCCATGAGAGAATCTAGGAAGCTTTTGGTGTTTTTCTGACCATTTGTTGCATTATCTAGGCTGTCATTCTCTATTTCAGCTATGGATTGCTCAAAACCCAGCATTACTTGCGTTTTTACTTAGCATAAAAGTTGCTCTCCAGAGCAACTTTTCTTTGAACTGGTACTGAAACCAACTTGAGGAGTAATCAGTTCTACAAGCGTATAGTGTAGATATCCCTGTGTCTCTTCGATCAAGAAATTCAAGTCCTCATCTTCAGGGAGCCAAGAAAAGCACAGCTGTTACAAACCACGCATGATTCCAGCTTTGCGAATTCCCTATCACCCAACAGTAGTGAACAAGAAATCCTGGATGCTTGTCAGGTTTTTTTAAATTAAGAGACAATATCTAGTACACAGTACCAACAGCACTGAAAGGAGCATAATGTGCAGGCATTCCAGTCCCAGTGTGAGGCAAGGCAGTGTTAGCAAAGTCCCCTCCCAGGGCACGAGCTAACAGCTAGAGTGGTTAGATGGTCATTAAATCCTACCAGCCTCAAAAAAAAAAAAAAAAAAAAAAGAAAAAAGAAAAACAAAGATCAGTGCAAAATGGGTTACACCTGTCCTGTACAGTACTATTGCTTTAGCCCAGAGAACCTGGCTGTATGGGAATACTAGGGACCAAAAGGTGAATTAAATAAAATTACTTTGATATGACATCCCCATAGAAACCGTTGCTGCAGCAACAAGACCTTTAGTTCCTCAAGTCTCTTTAAAATAAATAATAGTTAAAATAAATAAATAAATACTTTGATTCCCAAGCCATTATAAAGTTTCCAAAATAGAAAATTTCACTTGGAAAGAGCTCAGGATGAGTGTTGTTATACAAGCCCTTAATGTATCCAGCAGGTGTACAGCATTGCAGGACTGTAATCACAACTTTTTTTCTGATCCCTATTCTGAGGCAGTTCATGATCCTTTTAACTAACAACATTTATTACTTCTCCCCAAAATATAAAGAAAACAACACATTTGGCTACAATGTACTATTCTGAATAGCTAATAGAGAAATGGGGGAGCGTATGTATATGAAAAATGAAAAGTATATTTATTACCGATGCTCACTATTAAATTTGACAGATAGCATTTGCCTCCAACCTTTCAAGCCAGAAGTGGAACAGATGTTCATGAAAAGCCAGTTAATTTCCTGCCATTTGTGAACTGATTAGAAACTGAAACATTAGCACACTGACACTTCTTTATTTTTAATCTTGCTCATGTTTTGAAAGGAAAAGAAAAGAACCACCGGGAGCTAAGGTCTGGTTTTCAGAGAGGAATGGCTGCACATTTTTGTTTCCTCTTTTAACCCAAACCTGCTCTGCTAAGGAAATAGAAAAGAGCAAAACTGACTCCCCACAGCCAGTAGCAACTGAGTGTTGCAAACCGTCTTCTTGTGCTCAGCTGATGCAGCGCTGGCAGCACAGCGAGTGAACGAGGAAGAGCGTGTAGCTGCTGCTTTCTCACCCACCTACCTATTGTTACAGCTGCTGAGCAAATGAACAACGGCTCTGAAGTTGTTTGCAAACACCGCTACTAAACAGGCAGTTATGTTTCTACAGGTCATTGTCAAAAACTCGGTGTTCTACCCTGTAATGAGGAACAAGGAATGAGGAACTTTTCCAGTTTTAGTTTTCAGAAGTGCTGTTACTGAGCTGCATTCATATGAGGCCAAGCAGCCTTTGCTTTAATAGTTCCCAGAACAGAAATTCAGGCCCGAATACAAATCTGGTATCAGCAGGCTCAATTCCATTCAAAAGTGAATGCTGTCTCCAGATCTAATTCAAGGATAACTTGCTTTTGTTATAAATATTTATATACTATTATTAATCCCAGTGGGAGAACTTTGGGCATGCATTATCAGTTATTTATGTACTCCCTGCCCCAAGAAAACTGAGCCTTTTACTCTCTCGGGTGAGATGAAGGAAGTTACTCAGAAGTAAAGCCAGTCAGAAATTTTCTGACAAAACAAAGTTTTGTTGGATAATCACAATTTGCCAAGCCTGAAACACGTTACTGAACACATTGTGGGGGTTGAGGAAGGGCCACTAGCCCAGCCCAGGCTGTCCCCAAAGCACTGAGCCCGGCCGGGGCAGCTGCTGAGGACTTTCCCCTTCACCTCTGGTCTTGTCAATGGCACTGAGGGGCTGCAGAGCCTGGGGGTCCCAGTTTGTGGAGAATGTCGAAAACCCATGGTCCCAGGACTAACAACATGTTCAAAGCAAGCAAGGAAACAAAACAAAACAAAAGTAATGAAATTTCTGCAAACTGGAAATCCTGCTTTTCAAGCCAGCTGTATTCAAGAGCAATAATAAATACATAAATAAATAAATAAGATTCCTCTATCTGAAAGCAAGATTTAACTGATGAGAATCTATCAGGAAAGATTGTCCAGTCAGCAGCCCGGTCAATGCTATATATCCTTTGTCCGTGTTACGCATACATCTACAGCTGGGAAGGCATATGATTCAAGCATGTAACGTACACTTTGCTTATCTCTGCTTATCTACAGCCTGAGCAGTGCAACTGTGATCAAACAGGAGTCTCACTGAGCAGTAGTCTTTCTTTGCGTGCATGCACGTGTGTGCGTGCACATGTGTGTGCATGAAGGCACAGTGCGATCATCACAGAAACGCAGAGCTGGCGCACAGTGAGAGCTGCCAGAAGCGTTTCATGTTGAGAGACAAAAGCTGATGCGTTTCCTATGAAAATGTTCTTGGTTCTGCAGTTATTTCAGCCAAGGTGTGCCTTTCTGTACGCATCTGGAATGATATGTAATTGCTTTTCTGATTGAGTTTCACGTTTTAGTAACAGGTGGTTGGACTAATCCTCAGAAAATGGCATGCAACACAAAAAGCTTAACTCGTTTTGAATACGGCTGTTACCGTACTGAATCAGCACACACCCAGCTTAAAGGTTATGAAACCTCTTGAGTGAAACTATCCAAGTTACTTACCTCTCCCCGATAAATGAGCAGTGAGGATGTTGCACAAATATTCTCATCTGTGTTTTATCCTAAACCTTTAGGCCACACCTTCAATTGAAATAAATCGGAGTAACTAAACTGATAGCAGCAGGACAAGGCATATGCTTAAAATTAAAGCAAGTGGCTTGCTAAATTCAGAGTTTTCATTATCTCACCGAATTTAGCCCTCATTCCAAAGATTTGTTAAAAAGTGTACAGTTCCCCTTTAAATTCCTTTCCTTACTCCACTTTCAAGTTTTCTTTACTTTTTAATTCCTTTCTTCTTCCTACTTCTACCACTCCTCTGCTTCCTCCCTCTGCTGGGGGAGGGGAGAGGGAAGAATAAGTGCTTTGTTGTCCCTCCCCTCCCCCTGCCCGCAAAGTTGGCTTCTCCTCCTACCCCCTGGAAAATTGCATTTCCCCAACCATTCGAAAAAAATATTGCAATTTTTATTTGACAATGAAATGTTTGAAAAAGTGGGAAGGAAAAAGAAAAAAGAAAAGTCTTTGTGGACAGAAAAAATGCATCACTTTTTTTTTTTTTTTTGGCCACGTGATGTATAACACTGCAGAATGGGACTGTGCATCACGGTGTCTACATTCGTGATCAGATCACTCCCACCAGTGAGAGCCGAGCAAAGTGAACTAATTGAAAAGTGAGAGAAGCCACTCCCTCCAGCTACTGCAGCCCTATCTGCCCCAGTCACTCGTTTTCAGGCCTTTTGGGTTTTACTTCCCTATTCTGTTTTCTGCAGGAATTTCCTATCCCAGCTATTTCAGTCCCTTCCCTCATCCTTCCACTTTATACCGTGGTCAGCTGTTAAACAATTCCCATCGATAGCAAGCACCATTGCTACACCGAGCACTTAACGTTCCGGACACAGAGGAAATAAATGCAGGGCAGCCTGCACCAGCCCCTCTGTGCACTCGAACTTCATCCTAATATCACTTTAAAATCAAGCAGTCTCTTCTGTATTATCTGCTTATCCATCTTTCAGCCTTAACTTCACTCCAAAAGCCAATTGTCGGAAAGGGGCAGTTTATTGTCACGCATAAGGTCAACTGCATAATGAATAATTTCACATAGTCATAAATGTGCTAAATTAAATCACCACTGAAGACCTTGGAAAAAACAATATAAGTCATGAACTAATTTTAAAATCATACAAATCTAATCACTGCAAGGAGGTCTGCACTGAGGAAGGGGAACATAAATTTGCACAAGTGTTATAATCTTGAACCAAAGCTCCATATCTAAAAACAACTCTTAATCCTTTCAGTGAAAAAAAATTATGTTGACCAGTATATTTTAATATTTCTGTAAAAACTTTTGATTCAAAAAAAATCCTCCCTCCCCCACATGTCTATCTGTTTATAGACAGATATCCTATTTATCCTATTGATAACGGAAGGAATAACTAAGTAGCCAGGCTTCTGGGTAAACTGACTATAAAAAAAAAAAAAGGAAAAAAGGTTGAACGCATGCAATATAGTAAAATCATGACTAAGGTAGGATATGATAACTGCCTAAAATATTTGATGTGTGTAAATACGAGGGACTGGCATGAAATAGTGTGGGCTGGAATGAAGTCAGACTGAATAGCAACACCGTCGCCTAGACTATGGAATATTTTGCTCACAGGAGTGGTGTTTGAATCACTTAAAGCTAGACTGGACAAGGAACTGGAGAACATGCTACATGGCTAGAGACACAGCTACATCAAAGGGTGATTTTCAGTCTGTGAGTCACCGTGACAGCTGTGCCCCGCTGGGAAAATGCAGATCACAAAGCCCAGGATGAAACACACGGGGGCCAGAGACAAAGCTTCCTCTGTCGAGGGGAGCTGGCGACGCAGTGGTCTCAACGCAGAGAGCAGGCGAACCCAGAGTCTGAGCATCTTTAGGACACGCTGCAAAACCGTCTGCCTCGGAAAGTCTCTCCACTAGGAGACAAGCACAATATTGATAGTCTCTACTACTCTGAAAGTGGAACCAACCAACTGAAACAAAGAAAAAAAAGCACGCTATCAGCCCAAGTTCCATGTAAACAAAGATCATACTCCAGAAGCAGTATGATCCTGAGACAGGGGGGACCAGTGCTCTATGAGGTCTGCTACAGGCTCTCCTTCTGTGCAGTGGTGCCCACACACTGCTCCTAAGGATGCTTTTTATCCTCTTTTTAAGGATAAAACTCCTTAATCCAAGAGAAGAGTTCTCTCAGCAAAATTTTAAAAATACATCGCTTATAGGAACTGATTTTCTCATATAAATAATCTCCAGTCCAAAGCACAGAAGAATCATGAAATGACAGGGAAGTAAGAGAACCAGTTGCCCAAGCTTCTTCCTTTTTTTTTTTTTAAAAAAAATTAAAACTCATGATTAAAAAAAAAGAAAAAAAGCACTAAAAACCTCCCAGTATAAACTGGGAGTTTATACTCCCAACCAGTTATTCCAGTTATTTCCAATCAGTTCGTTGAAGGAAGATAAACAGAGTTATATACTGATCTATACTCAGAGTCTACTCCTTTTTCACAAAATTTAAGTATTATTATATATATGTTTTATAAACCCAGCCTAGTCAGCAAAATATCCTTGAAAGTCTCCTGAGGATTTGCAGTGGTTTTATACTTCAGGTAACTTTCTCTTTGTTTAAATGACAGCAGCTGGTATAGATGGGCTCCACAAAGCTAGTAGCTGTAACAGCAGAAATCCCCTTTCTTTACCCAAAATAACTGCAGCTGGAAATTACCAATGACCAATTTAAGAACTATGATATTCACTTTCATCAGAAAGTAAATGGGAATTTGGAAAGAGACAGTGGTCATTCTTACTGTCTTATGGGAACAGTAACTCCCAGCTTGCCTCCAATAAAAAACACTCTGGTGTAACAATAATGAACATATCCATCTAAGATACAGGATTTCATGTGCAAATAGTTGTTCTTATATACTTACTTTACACAATTTTAAATGTTAGTATTCTGTTCTAACCTAATTATAACAGAATTCATTTAGCTCCTCCTTACCTAACCCAAATATACCTAAAATCAGAAAATAAAATTACATTTCTGCAGAAAGTTTGACTTCAGTTTGGGCTGAGAGATACTGGATTACTGGATGTATTCCAAATGAAAAAAAAAAGTCACATTTTTAGAATTGAAAATCGTATATTTTTCTTTTTAGAATAGATAGCACTGTAGTCTAAGCCATAATATAGACAGTTAAATAAATACCATGTTTTTCTCCTAAAGATTAGCTGAAATGTAACCTTGTCGAACCTTTCCATTTTTTCCCCTGATTTTCTGGTTACGCTGATGTGATCTCATAAACCACTTTAACTCCAAGAGTCTTGCATATAACCAGCTGTTGATTTCCTGCGGGTGAATTGTCCACACTGCAGATTAAACCGGGCTCTGCCATCTCCAGCGTCACCCCTTGCTGCAGAGTAAGAGGCACACACCACGTGCTGCTCTGCCTGGCTTCATCTACTGTTGGATTACTTACAGGTTTTGAAAAAGGGGAATGTAATGTATATTGTTCTTATATCCTGACTCCTACTGTATAGGATGGGTTTTGCTTTATATACATTTCTCCCTCCCGCCTCTTCAGTCCCCTTAATTACCAAAAGTAACTGAACGACATTCAGCAAGTCTGATGCTGTCTGAGTTTGCTGACAGACACTGCTTGTGCATTCACTTTTTTCCCTCAAGTATTTTCTTAATAAAAGTACCTCCAAAAATGTCTTTCATTAAGAGGCACACAATTAGCCTAGTGACCTTTGTTTTCTGTGTTATCTTATCTTGTGGTGTTTCATTTTCAATTAAACCAACGTTAAACATTGTGGCTGAGATTATTAAAAGGCATGTTATTTAGATTGCAGGAAACAAATGCAGGATGGTACTAAAGACAGTACAAATGAGTGATGATTGAAGAATACTTTTTTATTTATTATATTTTTGCTCGATTACTTATAGACAATAATGCTGGAACAATATCAGCATACCCACTGCAACTGAAAGACACTATCTTGTGTGGTGCAGGTCTGCAGTGTTTCTGTGGCATTTGCCACATAGTTTCATCTCTAATTTAAACACGCCAGTGTGTGCATCACTTGTGCATGTAGTTGCACAGGCTTTATGTGAAATCCTAGAACTCTCTCTCTGCAAGGAGATGAACTGACGTGTTGGTGCATCAGATGAATAACTGACCAGCTGTAAGGTTCTGATATAAGTTTTAAACCGAAGATGTAAGTATTACAAAAAAAAAAAAAAAAGTAAAAATGCAGAGAACGAAGATTTGTACATCTTTGTGCTCAAAAATGCTGAAGAAAAGCAGCTACACCACAAGTACTGATGCAAAATAAATATTGAGTACATCAGTCAGAAGGAAACGTGCTCTTGGGACAATTCTGAAAAACTTTTTTTTTTTAATTTAATTTGCATAATAGATCAGATAATTTGCAAGACCTGCCATCTCTTAGTTCAGTCATCAACCGGGAAACAGAAATAACAGTGTGACTTGTGATCGATCATGTGACGACAAAACTGAACAATGCTGAATCTCTTCCTAGACTGTTCATGGAAAAATCACAGGACACGGTTCATTTGCACAAGCTATTTGACGAATCATTGTGAACGAACAGATTTGAATCAGGTGGTTTAGAAACAAAAAGGTTAAATTAGATTATTGGTGAAGACTGTGATTAAATTTATAAGCAGCTCATTTTATCTCGTTTCACAAAATATTTCTTCCCACCTAAACAGGTTACACAATGCCTAGGTTTAAGGCATTTAAGTATCTCAAAGTGAGCCACGCTGAGTATATTTTGAGTGAAGGATGAGAATATTTCGAGCCTCCTGCAGTTCAGATTTGGGTCACTTGTTTTATTCAGCCTAGCCTCATTCGAAACCCAAACTTGACTCTCGCTGATGTTATAAATATTGCTTGTCCTACTCCAGGTACTGCCAGTCCCTATTTCTTAAGCACACTAATATTCAAACATCTGTGGGGAAACAAAATTAGCAGTTTCTCTTTCTATACCTGTCTGTGACAGATAGCACCAACAGCTTCTGGCACCAACAGCCAGGAGCTTTGGGATAGGCTATCAGCAACCCCACATGGGCTGGGTATAAATCCCCAAAGCTTCCTACACGTATCAGAGGCCAGAATTAGGGTATCTGCCTCGATTCCATTCCCACTCAGTAGGACCTTGAAGAAGGAACTGCAGTTCCTGCTTCACAATGGAATAAATCATCCTGCAAGATATTGATCACTAGGTTCCAATAAAACACCCCACACCCTGCAAACTAAATCCTTAGCTGTACTTGGGAGATCGTTCTTTCAGTGCTCTCTCTCCCTCAGGAGTTTTATCAACAAGGCTAAAATAAGTGATTTCTCAGAGCAGAGACATGCTCTTTCTAAGAACACAGATATCTCTTAACAAAATCTGCACCAAGATGTTCAAACAGCATGGGTGCATGTGGGAAGTTGCATTTCACAAGCATCTCACGACACTGCCTCCGTTACACGTGCCAATAAAACCAGGGCACGGGCCTCAGAAGTAAGTGCTGCATTTAGTTGTTCTTTAAGCTTTGATAGAGTATTAGCTGCTGTGTGATCTTTATTAGAAGCAAGGAAACCCGGCGCAGTGTGTCAGGCAGTGGCAGATGTGAAGGAGGGTGTGGTTTCTTTTGTTTTGTTTTTTTTTTGCTCCAAGCAAGTTCTGACAGCCCTGCGAACATTTGACCCTATGCTGCATATTGGTGTGCAACATGCATTTGTTTAGGCTTTTTATTTCAAGCTTTCATTCACTGTGGTGGGGTTATAGACAGACAAGAACTGTCTGTGAATATGTCCAGCCTTCTTCACAGGGCTCCTTACTGTCTTGTTAACCACAACTGTTACTCCGTCTGCTTGTACCTCACAGATATGTTACACAGAGGGGAGAGCACATAAATGAGATCTGTGCTGGTTGCCCACATTCACCCTGATGATGCTCCCTGTTTTACACCATGCCTTGATACTCCCCTGCGGAGGAAAACCTGGAAGTTTGTCACTGAATGGTAATCCAGAGGCAAGCCGCTGTCCCCACTCAGCTGCTCATTGCTGCCATCTCAGAATTTGCTGGCAAGCTGCTTTTTATGGCTGGGTTTAATAAACTTAAGCAAAAGCAAGGTGACTTCTGCCAGCCTAGCTCATTGTGCCCACTGCAGGCTGGGCAGGAGGCAGCGACTCTTGAGCCCCAGCAGAGTGAAGGCATCGATCCTGAGCCTCACCCATGGGCACCCACTATCCTGCAGTGGAAGCTGAAGCCCTTGTCCACAGCTCCATATGCCCCAAGCATCCCACAGGCGAGTGCTCTCCCCTTTGGTCCGAGCTCTGTGCCACCTTTCCTTCCAAGAGGATGACCACATTACAGGGATGGCACTACTGAAAGCATGGACTGGGCAGAAAAGCAGTTGGAATACCAGAACAGGTTATCCCACCCTCACTTATGCCTGGCAGCACTATAGGGAAATGCAATAATCTTTACTAGGCCAACTGACAAATTCTGTCTCCTCCTATTTCCAGATAACCTCCTAAGCAGAAAGCCCTTTTTCATAACCCCAAAGCAGCAGCATTCATGCTGAGAGACTGAAAACTCCTCTACATCGAACTTCATTATATTGATGACTGTGTTTGAGAGAACATAGAGATGCTTCTGGTGGAATAGAGTGGGTTGCTGGTAGGGACAGAACACGGAGCACACAGCCTCCCTGCAAAACGCACTATTAATTACCACACGTGAAACATTTAGGAACTAGCTAGGTCTGGAGAGGGGAGAAAAGACAGCATACTTGTACATGCTGCTATTGTGCTTCAAGTCCATAATTTTCAACATCCAGCTGAATCATGACTCCAACAATCCAAATTTCTTTTTAGATTTTTTTTTTTGTGGGTTTCCCTTGAACATCAAATTACCCAAGACAAAGAAGCGGTGATTGTGTTAAAAAAAAAAAAAGCATGTCAGCACACATTCACACTGGCTCTGCTAATTAGGTCTTTCTTTATCACATAGATCAAATGTATGGGGAGTCAGAAATATACACCAGTATACACCAAACTTTTCAAGGATGAAAACACAGGAGGTATAAGTACAAGGGCCTCAAATTAAATTTATTTTTTTCCTGTTATCTAAGTATCTGCCCCTTTCCAATAACTTCTGCTTTAACCTGTGAGTTGTGATTAAATAGTAAACTGCTAATTGCTTCAGCCAACAGGTTTAAATACTTGTTCTTATCACCAAAGAAATCTCACATGTCTGTCAGAACCAACTAACGCACCTGAACATTTGCCTCATTTACACAAAAATTTGATCTGGATCCATGACTCATATCTGCCTGAACCAGAATGCTGACACTGAATACCAGGAACTTCAGACACAACTTGAGTAGGAACCAACCTTTATCTGTAAAAAGAGAGTTCAGAATACATTTTTCCGTTATTAAACTGAAATATGTGTTAGTCAGTTTTAGAAGAGTTTCACCATTTTTGGTCTCAGGAAATAGCATAGCTCCTAAGAGCTGCGGCTACAAATTAGAACCCCATTGTGTAAACTATTGTAGACCAAGATACTTTACAGAGACAATGCCTTCTCTGATTTATAATTGAAGTAGGAAATTAAAAATTTTCCTTTATGCCAAAAGGACTTAACTGATAATGCACACTCTATACTTGTCCTGCTGAGTGTACTTTATAAACCCAGATGAATTTGCACTAGAAATAATACAGGAAATGCTGGCAAATTCCTTCTGAGCTTTAGTTTAGGGCAGGGACCACGAATACTTTGGACTGGTGCAGACTGCAGGATGAGAATACTTCCTTTTAAAAGCCACTGATTCTGCTGCAGCTATTCTGCTGAGGTTACACAGATGACAAGTTAAGTATCCCAGTTGTCCCAGTATGGGCAAGGCTTTCTCATTAATAACTCAGCTGTCTGTGTAAGCTCAGGCTATTGTGGCAGGTATGACTGCACTCCTATTTCACTCATGCCAGTTATGATTGCATACAGTATTTAATTAATTATGTACCTAAGTAGGCAATTATGTATCTCAGTAGGTAGTTATACAGTTATCTGACTTATATGTGAACTGAAAACACAGAACTAACTGTTCATCTGTGTATACATTTATGACAGCCTTAAGTCACAAATCAGTTGTCTTTGCTCAACCGTGTACGATTGTCAGCCACCAGCCCTGTTTATATTTGGTACCAGGCTTCGGTTACTTCTGTTATGTAGCAGCTTTCTTGGTTGGATGGCAGCGTTAGGTGGGAAAGATTTGAACTAACATTTTGTAGGTCTCAAGCAGGTTGCAAGTTGCTTTCTGAGAAAGATATGGTGAGAGTAAACAGCGTAGGTTTGGTTTTGTTTTCAAAGCAATGTGGCAAAGTACACAGGTAAACATATTTTCTCTCAAACAGCCATCCATCCCAGCACAGGCTTTGTCCTTCTCTCGTCATTAGCATTGTTTTTATTTCATTCCTAATATGAGCAAGGCAGTAAGAGAAGAACAATAACACTTCCACAATAGCACAAAAAGTGACTTCCGTGTTATGGTGTCGACCAAATCTCTCTTGACCTTTTTGTTTCTTCTGCATTTGAAAGAGAAAGAGAGAAAGGAGTGGGGAATGTGTCTTTTCATATACACAGGACACATTCTCTTTAATTCCTTTATTTTTAAAAGCATCTCTGCGGTGCTCCCTTAACGTGCCTGCCACACTATGCATAGATTTTTAGGCACGCTATTATTTTTTTTTCCTGTCTTGACCACATTAGTTTTTGAAAGGCAGCAGATTAAGGCGGCAGAGCTCTCTCATTTCCCCTTTAGCTCATCATCACCCCTCTCCCCTTCGGTGACCCTCCTTCGCTTTTGTCTGCCCCACGCCCCCATTTACAGAAGCTGGTCAGGGCTGCCTCCGTGCACACACATCACACTGCCTTATAAATCAGTGGGATCCCCAAACAGATACCAACCAGAGCCCAGCCTTCGGTGGATCGTGAGCAGGGCTGGCCAGGAGCTCTCTTTTGAGCCAAACATCAATAATTAACCCATCGAGTAACATTTCTCTATTCTTTATGAAGGAAGGTAAGGTTCACAGCATCCCTGAGCAGAGATTTCTGGGCACAACATCTAAATAGAGCAGTAAGTCCCAGGGGGGAGGACATATCAACGAGTCAAGAGAGGAAGAAGCAGCGAGGTTTGTAGATGCGCGCTGGTGTCCTGGGCTGCAGTCAGGGGATGGCACCATTTCGCTGAGGCTGCAGAAGCATTATTTACCCAGGGCACCGCTGTGAAGGAATTACCCCGAAAACATTTTGGAGGGCCCTTTCATTTTGGGAGGATCAGAAGGATCCTCCCAAAGAAACCAGGACTTGGAGCTCACCAAAATGGTGGCCCCCAGCTCTCCCCCCGCAGTGACACCCGGTGCGGCTGCACCCCGGGCACCGCCCTTCCTCCACCCCTCTCCACACAAGTTTTGATCGTATAGGGTTTTTTGTTTGTTCTTGGTTTTGGTCTCCAGTATTCTATGAATGGGACGAGAGGAAAAAAAAAAAATACTGCAAGTGCAACTGTTTGAGTAGTTTTAGTGACTGAAACGGCCAAGAACCTAAATCCAAGTGCCCTCTACTGGTGCTGGCGAGAAAAGCGGGGATGGAAAGCGTGGGAGGGGAGAGCAGGGGTGGCAGAAAGAGGAGGGAAGTGAGATTAAGCAACAGCAAAAGGAAACTGTGTCAATAAACTGGGTACGGCCTGAAAACTATAATCACGGAACAGAACCATTGAATTGCTGGCAGGCCGGGTTGCTCGTGTAGTGAGCAGTCCACGCCAAAAGGCACAGTGCTGCTCTGAAGGCAGTTCGTGCCACAATGCCAAACCTGCTGCTTTGGGGTGCTGTAAGGGGACATCATGAAACCCTTTTTAACATGTAAACTATTGCCTGTAATTTGACAAACTTTTTTTTTTTTGATGATTTTTAGCTTTTAAATTTTGTATTAAAGAAGCGTACGGAAGAGAAGTTTGGAGTGTTCAGTACTTAATGTCTTTACTTTAAAGCTGAGACCAGCAGTTGTGCAACAATGACATTACCACATGAATCTGGTCCTGGAAGAAATTATATCATGTGTGCTTATGGGAGCTTAATCCATGAGGTCCCAGGAATGCCGGGATTGTATGTGTGTACATGCACGCACACACACTGACAAAGCAGCTCATGGAAAATCTGTTTCAGACAAGTTTTGGATAGAGTAATTCATTCTTGCCCTGTAAGAAAAGCAGTTCGTACAGTTTTTTTGGTATCCCTGCACTGTGATATACTTGCAATATACACGTATAGGGCACAGGGATTTTATTGAGATAAAAATCCTACAGATTACTGATCCACTGCCTCACTAAAAGTTAAAACAAACCTAACAGAAAATAGAAGAAATTCAAGAGGCAAATTTTGACATACTAATAGTTAAAAATGTATAATTCGGGGAAAGTACTTTTCAGTTCCTGCAATAACAGAAGTGATTTTTTCAGATTTAATGAAGAGATGTCATGTCAAGAATAGAAGAGTCACTCAGCATGCAGAAGACACCAAGGCAGTGGGGAAGTGAAGCCAGGAGCAGGAGAGCTGGATGGAGATGGGATTCAGCCGCTCTATGAGGAAGCAACTTGGGGAAGTGACAAATTTGTCTGTTTTTTCTGCCAGGAAGGCAGAGGAGGAGACTGCTCTGCGCAGTCTGAATGGAGCTGGATGGGATCACAATTACTGACTGGAAGACTGATGTAATGACTGCAGATCTGTATACGGTATCACTTTTCCTTGCTACATCCAAAATCAGTTTCAGAAACATCACGTGCTAAGTAACTCGCTAAGTAGCTACGATAGTTATACTGGGAGAGGATGAGCACCATTCAAGATCTGCAGTATTGGATCTGTTCTGCACTGTGTTCCCACTAAATTCAGTTTAGGTCATCCTGACTTAAACCCATTCAATTACAGTAAAAGCAAGTCAATTTCTGACACGTAAATTATCTTAACACATTGAAGCTGATAGAAATGGTGACAAGACCTCATGTGAAATTGGACTCATGCAATAAACCTTTTTTTTTTTTTAAAAAAAGCTATGTATTATGCTTTTTTTAGACTAGAAGTTGATGCAAGGATTGAGTCCCCAGTAACCACCACCACCAGATTGACCTAAAAAACTTAAAACCTTGGTCACCTTTCTGATACAAAAAATATTTCCTGCTAGCCAGTTAGCTTACAATTTCTTTCTGTATGAAACACATGTTGATATTTGATTACTCCCCCTAATAGTGTCCATCTGTGGAAAGGGCTGCAGTGCTAATACACATGCATGAAAGCAGTAATCTTATTTTCAATACCAAGGATTGTTTTATCTGCTTCATCTTTAATATTTCACCGCTGATAACAGGTTGTGCATATGGTTTTGTGGCAGCCTGTTTGCAGTCATTTCATCGTGCACACCTCCCTTTTTGCACCTTCCCTTTCCACCTGAGCTGATTCTTTATACAGTGCAGCCACATTAGTTTTTATATAGTGTTCATCATCTGGCCCAAACCTAAACCTCCTCATGGGCCGGATATTAAATCATAAACAGCTCAGGACTGGTTCTGGTAATGAAAGTTGAATATCCCATCAAATGGGACAAAAAAAAGTCTATCTTGCCTAAACTTGGATGTGCCTCACTTGAACAATGACTGCATGTGTATCAGAGCTCCAGTGAGGCTGGAAACTTTGTACCCTAGAGACAGTTACCAAATCTGCCTTGTGAGACATGTCTCAGGTCGTACACAATGAGAACAGTCCGCTTCGTGTATAAAATGTGTTTAATCTATCTTGTTACCTGCTCTGCTGTTCTGTGAAGAGCCAGCTTGTCCCTGCATGGTTCAGAGCTTCCGCTAGGCATGGAAGTTCCTGGTGCCAAGAGCTTGCACGACTAGTGAAAGACGAGGAAGCCCCACACAAAGCTTTGTCCCTTTACATGTGGTGGAGCACAAGACCTCCCGCCTGCCTCACACTTCACCCAGAGGAAAGCAGCCGCAATGCACTTCATTTCCCAGCGCTTCCCGTGGGATGGCAGAGAGCTAGGAGGGCCTGGTGCACGGCAGGGGACACCTCTCACAGTCCCAGGCCTCCTCCCCAGGGCCCACCAAGAAGGCCAAAAGGACGACCTGTGGTGCTGAGCTCCCTCGTGCCCCCACAGATTTGTGCCAGGCCCACGCACAGATCCCCCTCCCATAGGAGGCTATTTCAACACTGTGTGCATCTCTGGCTTTTGTGTGAGGAAACCCGATTACATCTATGAAGTACAGATAAGTACAAGAACAATAACACATTACGTTACTGGGGTATCTATTTTAAAGGTAGCCACTGCATCAGCTTTCAAAAACTGATATTTCCTGACAGAGAATTGCTTTTTGCTCTATAGACAGCTAGCAACAAGATACAAATTCAGACTAGCGACTGGAATAAAGATCTCATTTCAAATACCTGAGATGTTTGCTGTTGATAATGAGTGGATTACTCTCATTGGTCTTAATTCTCATCTCAGATAGCAAACTAAGATCTTTCAGAAATACTCAGTATTTCATATTCACTTGTTGGTAGGGCAGAGGTCAAGTAACCAACCTCTCAGGAACCTTCCTCTTAATACTCAGGAAGTATTAAGAGGAAGTCAGACCAAAAAAAAAAAAAGTATTTAGATCAATGCACTGACTCTCACAATATGCATTTTTGATCCTGAAAACAAGTAAATAAAAATATTCCTCAGAAACAGATAATATTAAGTCATCCCCGATGGAAGTCCAATTCTGAACTAACTCACCATATTTTTTCAACATTTATAGGACGTAATACTACACTCTCATGAAGAGAGAAATTGGGAGAAGAAATTCAAAATAAACGAGAAGGTTGGAAGTATGCTAATAATGTCAGTCTAGGGTGATCTTTACAGCACCTCACTGTCAAAGCATCACCATTCATAAAAAGTTCTTTGAGAAATTACAAGCCGAGTACCCCCAAATTGAAGCACGCATAGTCATTAGTTGCTTAGGAAATTCTTGGCAAACACGTACCTAAGAACAAAGATACATCTGTGAACAAAACGCTTAAGGAACACTTTTTGCAAAACCCTAAATACTGTTTCTATCCTAGAATACAGACATTTACAAGTAATTTTGCCAGTAACCAGTAGTAATTTTAGTACAATGTTTGTTTCCAAGTACTTGAAAGCACCTACTCTTGTGTCATGGACTAGGAATAGTAACTGCCAACTTTACCCTCCCTATAGAAATTAGTGCTTGCTTCCCTCCTCCCCCCCAAGCTAGAAAAACAAGGCACAGATTTGACAGAAAGAGTAATTTTTTTTTAAATTCTTCCACTTTCGGCATATGGTTTAGTTTCGGTTTCCTCCAAGCTAGAACAATACGCTTTACAGAAGACAAGATGATGAATGCTTAATTTTGGGTTCTGTTAAAACAAACAACTTTCTCTAAAAGCACATGCTTTGTTTCAAAGTGACATTTGTTAAAAGTCTCAGTGTCCATATTATATTGCATAACTTCAGGTCGGCTCTGGTGACTGACACAGTGACATGGGACAATAACAGAAGGCAGCTTTGCCTTAACCCTCACCCCTCTGCATCTCCCACATGCTCTGGGCAAAGCACAGGTTTCAGCTTCCTTTCATACTTTTTCTAAACTGCTTTGCAACAATCAAGGCAGACTAGAAACTTAAGACAAGACCTTCCCTTGTTGAGAAAGGGCCAGAAAAAAAAAAAAGACACCAAGATTAACATGGTAACCACTTAAAAATATACTAAAGAAGTATTTATTATAGAGCACACACAGAGAAATAGTGTTTGTAATGCAGACGTTAAAATCCAGCATCATTCTCCAAAATCGAGATGTTCAGTGCAAGCCTTGCTAGAGTCTGTTGGTGAGGTCCTAAAGTTACACAGCTCCTACTTACAAAACGCCAGTGCATTTTATGGGCAAAGTCACTGAAAAAAAAAAAAGGCAAAAAAAAAAAAAAGCTTGTTATTTCTGTGATGAATGTGCCTATGTACTTCTGGGCTTCAGTAAATTTACATTTTAGCACAGCCATTCATCTTTAAATAAATATTGATTGAGGTCAAAGCTGTTTATGTTTTCAGGGTTGAAGTGAGGTGGCTAAGTCCACATTTAGACTTCTAACAAAAGGAGTGTATCACCTCCCTGGCTTACAGGTGCACAGCACTCCTGAAGTGTTTTTGATGAGTGCATGAGCTAAGACATTGCCACAGCATTTCCAAACCAACCACACCACAAACTCCAGAGGAGGCTAAAACCAGAAAGGTTTATCAAGGACCGGTGTCTCCTTGGGAGACCACAAATAGACCCCCCCACACACACCCTGAAAGACCGAACACATACTCCAGATCAGACAACAACAAAACAATCCTACACCAGTCTGTCTGTGAGCATGCAGCCCCTACCAGGTTCTCTTTGAATCCAACTCTCCTTCTGGCAGCCAACACACTAGCTTTATCTTCCTTCCCCATCCCTCTTAAAGGAGGTTAAATCTTCTCAGCAACTCCTATGAAAACCAGCTGGGCTGACCCACCCCACTGCAGCAATTAACCTTTGCTAGGTCTCTGTGGGACCTGTGGACCCCAACATGACAGCAGGTTGATGGAAGTTTTACTAGCAGGACTACATGGAGATCAGAGAGCGGGAGAAGGAAGCCAAAAATGATTTTCAAGTACAGTCGTGATGTTGACAAAAACATTAGCATGGATTAAGTCACACTGGAATTAAATTTATGTAGCTCATGTCTCTGGTGGAGTCTTTTGCTAGCACAGTTGTAAACACTTACAATCACCAAAAACCCGTATGCACCACTAGTGGGTTCTTTGGGTACAGGGAAATATTTCTACAACATCTACGACCAGGTTCCAATCCATGATTGGGGAATTGAATATAAATACAGGTATTTTATGTCGATAAGTAGGTGCTAATAAAATCGCCTAGCCTTGATTGTGGAATTTGATCAAATGTGCTTCTGAGTTTGTGCCACAGGCATTTACTGTCTCCACTTAATTGCTCTCCTATTCTTATGGCAGCTGACAAATCCTTTCAGTCATCTCTGGTCATAGCCAGGCATTTCAATTTACTCTGAGATAAGCATGCAAAGCTGTGAAATACTTCTGAAGATCCAGCACAGATTGACTTTTGCAAGTCTCCTATAGTACTTCCAGTAAGAATCACCAGGCTTTAGGAACTCTCCAGGTACCTATTTACCAAGGTATTTATATGAACCTGATCTCCTCAGCCACCAAGCATGATATACATTCATATGTAACACGGCATCTCCTCCAGAGTGGTGGCATCAACCACATATGTTCATATATTTACTAGAAATACTAAATGATTTACTAAATGTTAACTATTTAAATTAATTTACTAAACTATGCAGAGAGAGGAATTTATTGTCTCCTGTACAAAGGCTGAGTGAGAAGGCTGTGAGAGGGCTTTGAGTGTGAGAGGCTGAGTGAGAAGGCTTTGAGAAGGAACAGATAGATGCAGGATCAACGGCAGGCAGCGGGACATCTGCAACCTAAACTCCTACTCTTCCTACAGACCTCGCATTGTAGCAGTGATTGCAGTGCTGCCCGCTGCCCTGTTAGCCCACACTCCCTTTCAGCCCACGCTCCCTCTCAGCCCACAGAAGTGGACTCTGAAGCCAGCTGCTGGCAAAATCCCATGCATTCTTCCAAATCCTCTCCTTGTGCCCTGGAAGGGAGGCATTGCAGAGCCCCCTGAACACAGTCCTCTGTGACAACCTGCCTGCTGAGGAATTGGGACAGCAGTGCTTTGGTTTGAGTCAAATGAAAGAAGGGAAGACTTTCATTTCTACCAGACATGTGTTCTCATTTCTATTCTCTCACTTATCAGGGATTATACGATCTATCTGTGGAGGAGCATGTAATTTGATAATTGCATGCTTTTCCAATACTGTGAATTGATGTTAAAAAAAAAATATGCTTCAGAGGCAAGCTGAATTTTACAAGCAAACTTTTGCACACGCAATTATTTTCCTCCACTTGTGACAGCCACCGCCAGCTCCAAAAGCTGCCAAGAGAAAGTTTCTAGTGATGACAGTGCCTCAACGTATTGGGATGCTTCAATCTCATTTACTCAAGTAATGTAATTTCAGTTTATACCAAGAATCTATTCCTCCAATTAACTAGAAATTGCTGACAGAAAAAAAAAAAAAAGTAAAAAATTTGAAACTTAATCCTTACTTCCCTTGTTCTCCAAACAACCCTAATGAAGAACTCACAAACATCCTTAACATTCCTGAAGTGCTGCAACAAAGATGAGCCTGCAAAACTCTAATAATATTTTAAATGTCCTAAAGATTGTGTCCAGGGTCTTTATTGTTCTCTGTGCACTGCAATAGTCATAGTAGGACCCTACTCCTACTCTGTGTAAAGGTAGGTGAAGGGGTAGTGTCAAATGCTGCATCACCTGATTACATTGGGATATGATAAAGAAGGAATTTGGACTTTGTACCTTTCCGGTACAAAAAGCAAATTGTTAATGCTTCCTGTGCAGTAGGCTGTTTTCCCATAGAGTTTAGTAGATGACAAATTTAATAGGAAATGATTAAGTAAAAACAAAGAATGTCAATAACAGATTTATTCTTCTTCTTCAATGCTTTTGATAATTTGTTTTTGAAAAAATAATGCAGTCTTTAAGGAATTTGTACAGTTCTTCAGCCTCTGTCAAGGCTGGTGCAGAATTTCCTGTTTTTGTGTTCTCAGAACTGCTAAACTGCTGAAGTTGCCAGTAAAGACCTGGGTGTGTTATCCAGAAGAGGTGGAGCCTGTAGCAAATCCAGATTCTTCACTGATATTCTCAGATGAGTATAAAAAAAATTAGAACTATTCCATCTGTAACCTCACAAGTAGGGTCAGTTCCCACAATCACAACTCATCCATGCACTAACCCTTTGTGTTTATCTCCTGCCACACTATCCTTTCTGCATATGAAACCATTGATTTTGTTGTGTAAGTCATCCCAAAACCAGCTGTAAACATACAAAAAGATATGGATGTAGTCATAAATCATGTTCTAAACGTGGGGTGCAGAGCTAGCAGCGTGACACACACTCACACCCCTTTGGAAACAGCTTTGTCCTTCCCATGGTTGGACCCTGCTCTCAGCATGAGCAGACCTTCCCCAGTCATCTCCTAAAGCACAGCCTTGTGCTTACAAGGGGCAGGATACTGCTCACGTTCCCAGCTGGAAACCTGCTCCAGCTTTACACCAGGCTGGGGTGAGATATAGGCCTGGCATGGTCAGGATTTGGCTTTATCTTCCAGAACTGCATTTAGCAAACTGCCTTATTACAAATATGATAACAAGGAGTGCCAGAAATACTCCACAGACTTCTCAGAAAGAGCAGTCAGGCATTGAAATGGGTTGCCCAGGGAGGTGGTGGAGTCACCGTCCCTGGGGGTGTTTAGGGAAAGGTTGGACGTGGTGCTTAGGGACATGGTTTAGTGGGTGATATTGGTAGTGGGGTGATGGCTGGACCAGATGATCTTGAAGGCCTTTTCCAACCTTAATGATTCTATGATTCTATGAACATGTAGAAAGTACAGGTGTGAGGGAATCTCTGGGGTATTTCTCTCTTTTGCTTTATGTGACTGATTGGTGCACAGAATTCAACAAGAGGTTTCAGTAGGCAAGCAATCCCACAGGAACTTCAGAACACCATATTATGCAGGAACAAGACCATAATTATGATATTTTCAGGCATATAAGAACAGCTAAGACAATCCGGAGACCACAAGAAGTAATGTACCTCGAAACTCAGTGCCCCAGAAAACTGTCCTGCCTGACAGTCTTGTGCTCCGACGAACTCCTCAGGTGGCGAGCGGGCCGAGAGCATCATGGTGTGAGAGGAACGGGGTTTTGGGGTGCAGAGAGTGTCTGAGGGGCCCGAGGAGGCACCCTGGGGCTGCCTGCCTGGCTGCTTCTCGCCCACAGGGCCTCCTCAGACCCAACAGGGCCTCCTCAGACCCATGGGGCCTCCTCGGGGCCTACTCAGGGCCTCCTCAGAGCAGCAGCCATACAGATGCGCACAAGACAACCAGCGCACAGGGCAGGCTGAAAAAATGGGCTGTAGGCAATGCTTATACCAAATAAGTAATAGCTGCTGAAGTGCAATTACCTATTTTGTGTGTGCTGGTAATTAGCTGCTGGTTACACGCACGATTAATGGGTGGACTCTTTAATAACGGAAATTACATTGTTCTACGCAGGCTGTGTATTGTACGAGTTGGTGCAGGGCAGTTTTGCCAAGAATTATCTATAAAAACCTTCTTGAAGTGTAATGAAGTTAAACATCTGGACAGATTCCAGGGAAGAACAACTGAGCTCAGATATACTTTCAAAGGAGATAATTTGCTTTCAGGTTACAGAAACGCATGGCACCCAGGCTGGTGAGAAGGTGCTTGTCACTCTGTGCTTGGACTGAGCATGGCCCACCCTGAGCTCATCCCTGAACCGCAATCAGCAGTGGAGGCCAGGGGCAAACACCTGTCTATTGTAGAGAAGTGCTTGTTACACAAAAAGCAGCAGTTTAAACCCATTCCTGGGTTATTTATGTATTCCTGAGATGGCATTTGATTCTTAAACTTTTTCAAATACAAGTGCATGAAACACACCTTAAGATCCCGCAAGAAATCTGATCTGCTTCAGTTCCCCTCAAAAGATCCAATGTATAAAAACAGACCTTGTTTGCTGACAACAAAGCCTAAATGCAATGTCTTGGTTTGCCTGCTCTTTTCCTTTGTCTTGGATTGCAGCCTTTTCCAAAGCTTTGATTTCCAAATGACTTGTTAAGCTTTACCGGGCCTGAACATAAAAGCTGTACTTTCATGTTTCTTATACAGCATGTGGAATGCGGAAGCTCAACTTAACTGTGGATGCATCTCCTAAGACCTTTCTTCCTCCTGGGGCTCCATGTGTTGCTGCTTTATGAGAAGGCTGACTCGCTTCTTCAAAGCTTGTGTTGTTCCTGTTATCAGAGAGGAATCAAACAAAACGGGGAGTTTCTCTGTGGGAGGCAGTGCCAACCCTAACCGTTATTTCATCTGCAATAATAGCTCCGTGGCACAGGGGCATCCACGGCCAAACTTACTGTTTTTCTTGTTTTTCTGCCAAGAGGATTTCCTGATTCCTGAAATTAGCCCTATTGCCAAGTGATATGGTCAAATCACATGGTCACCAGTCCTAATTGCCTCAGGAATACAGAACGGCAGTCAATACAGATCTGCTCCTAAAGCAAGGGCCAACAAAGAGTTATCTTCTACAGAAGGCCTGAGCTATCCACAATATAATAATAACATCTATACTATCTATAATACACTAATAATAACATCTATAGGATCTATAATACAATTAGCTAGAACATTTTTTTTTGAAAAGAGATTAAATACAATTCTAATACAGAGGCAATTACACTAGTATGAAGTCACGATATAGCACGATATTTTATTCCTCTTTTCTGATGGCACTCACTATGCTGATGTCTGTCACTTTTATACAAGCATGTGACCATGGCGGTTGTCTCACTGTATGTAGCTTTACATGCACTGATCTAATTAAAACTGTATACTCTTGTAGAGTAGACAAAGCCTAAGACTTTTTTTGTGTTGCAATACTGGATATGACGATCCCAGTTCTTTCCTCACGCTATTATAAATGGGGATCTACAGAAGTCACAGGTCCTACACAGCTGTAGAAGTAGGTTGTTACAAATCAGGTTTGAAATCTGTAAGCAGTCAGTCTTGATTGATATTACTTTGTGTGGCATCAAAGACCCATTGTGCCAGGGAGGAGAACAGAAAGTGCTATTATAACTAAAAGACCTTTTGTCTCTGCTCTCTACACGTAGAAACAGTGGCAAGTTTTAGTGTTATGCCTCAAGTCCACGTTTGCAAGGCAAGTGCAAAAATGCCATCTTTCTACAGTGAATAGTATCGAGAAAAATAGCTCTTTTACCTCTGTCTATGACTATTTAGAAATGTAGTTCTGCAGATTTTACAGAATTCTCACTCAATTGCCAGTTGTAATCTTTCCTCAAATAAAGAAAGACAGATATTCACTCCACAGGCAGGGCTTTCATATGTTGATTTATACCTTAATGCCACATCAATCATCAGAAAACAGGGATGCAAATAATAAACTTCGTTTTAAGATTAAAGCAGCAAATGATTTTGTGAAAGGATTAGTATGTTTATTTAATCATAACGAGATCAAAATATACAATATATATATTTCAGATGCTAGTGTGACTTAAAATGTCAGGCGTACAGTTCTTTGTCTGAGTAAAGGGCTGAATAAACCACAGAAATCTTATTTTTCTGTAAAATTTATTAACTACAGTTATTACAGGAGCCTTGTGAAGCAGGGAGGTGCCTGGACAGCCTTGATTTTGATTTTATTAGGATTAATTACAAGTATAGATATAAACAAATATCTGATGAACCAACTAACTTTTTTTTCCTTATCATCTGAAAAACATTAATGACAGGATTGTAGGTACAACCTTGGAGTTAGGACTATGGTGGGGACGCGGGTGCCCCCTTGTGTTCCTATTAGAACCTTAAATAATTTTTAATTTGTTATCCCACCTCATCAAGACAGGAGAGAAGTTGTCTCAATCATGTAAAGCTTTTGCATTTTAGCATTTTAACTTACATTAATAACCAATACGAAGCATAACTTTATAACCACTGATTCTATCATACCGCAGACTTTTTGCTAATTTTAGCACTATTTAATACCACAGAAGGTGACTTGTTTTTACATTTAAGTATAACATTTATCAAAAAAAGATTTTTTTCCTGGCTGCTTTGAAACTCTCTAAAACTGAGGATTTGTTGCTCATGCCTTGCTGCACAAACTGCATTCCTTTGTCACATACATTTTTTCTGCTATTTATTTAATTCACTGCCCCTTTCTTACCTTACTACCCTCTATAGACTGAAAATCATCCACATGACCTTTCTTTAAATATAATACTACACATTGCTTCTTGATGATCTTTACAGTTGCTTTCTAACATCTAATGAACAAACCCTGTAAATGATATACCTTAAATTATACACCAATGTTTATTTTAGCCTCAGGCATCTGATGACAGCCATGTAAAGGAAAATAATGAGTCATCTCGATCGCAAGTGAGTGTAGAGAGAGCTGCTGATCCTTCAGCAGCCAATTGTATTCATTACTTGGATTTCCCAGCAGGTAGGATAGACACTGGATCTGTTTGCACTTCGGCATCAGACATCCTTTTGGAACCCTGTGGAATAAGATATAGAAATTTATAAATAAAATTTGAATATTTCTAAACAGTTAAGTGGGGAATTATGTGTTAGAGCTTTGCTAGTAGATGTTTTCCACTCATTTCAGTTCCCTGGTCTTCTTAATTTGCTCTTTACTTAGTATGTAAGTACATGAACACCATCTATATCACAACAATCACAGAATGCTACAGCCTGCAATTTTGCCTAAATGCATTGGTTCATTCAATACAATTTTTATATAATTTCCCCAATCGTCATGAAAAGTGATTGTGCTTAAGAAAGTAGACTAGCTAACATAACAGAGACATGTTCCTGCTTGCAGTATTGTAGTTTTGGCATAATTCTCACCAAAATATCTCTGGTCTAAATGCTTCACTGAAACCACACTAAGAGTCCATCAAGCATGATTAATAGTGTATTATAGCCAGCCTTGGTCTGCTCTAAGTTACAGGAACATTAAATACTTTTATGCATGACAGGTATTTGACAATGTTAGAGTGATAAAGCTTTTCTACACTACAAATATAATTCTGGTTTTGGAAAAAGTTCAAGACACTAATCTGGTTTAGATGAAGGAAATGCATAGATCTAGCTCTACTAACAAAATTTTGGACCAGTAACTAATAGAAACTTGGTTTTAGTTTACAATGCCTTGGCCCAATTTTACTGGCGTTGAACGTTGCAGCAGAATGGATCCACAAACACTAAGAGGTCACTGTTAACAGCGTGTATGGATGCCAATCCTGTTTGCAGCCAGATGCCTAAATCATTACATACTGAACAGAAAAATACAGTGACAATGCTAAAAGTGGCTATGTGCTTTTCCTACAACATGAACTTTGCAGAATCATATATGAATTGTCCTTTCACACAGTACACTTCACACTGGGAACCTGACTCACAACTTCAGGTCACCACGGGACTATTTTTTGTCAGATTGGGAAGGGGAAAGATCTCAACTTCCTCATCCCTTTCAGGGAGGTAAGATCAGTGTTTTTGTATATCGATTAGACTTCACCTCAGTGACATGCTTTCAACTTTTCACCTTTGAAAATCTAAGTTTAAAAAGAGCAGACAACAATCACAATGGACTGAAAACAGCCCCTGCCTTAACCTCATAGTAATACTGTGCTGGGGTGGGCCAAAAAAAAAAACAACACTCCATTGACTGCAGTGGGTTTTCTTCTACTTACACTAATGTTGAGTTTTGAAGACACTCTGGAACAATTTTTTTTTTTTTGATGCTTACATGTGGCAGTAAATAAGGCATTAAAAAACAAACAAAACAAAACAACAGTTCTAATGTCTATCAAAAAAAAAAAAGCCAAATGAGCTAGTCATTCCAAATTTGTCCAGCAACCCTAAAAACTTGCTCAACACTTAGATTTCCTCCATTACAAGATTAGATTGGAGTCTCTCAACCACAGCTATAAGTGAAGACATTAAGCCATTTCTAGGTTGACCTAGGAAATAAGATGATACTATTTGCCAGCCTTCCTATAAATGATGCAGACTGGGTGGAGACTAGGGGAAGGGGAAGCTCATTTCACATAATCCCCATTTTGACTCATTTAGTACATATGCAGAAGTGTCTCGTTGTTATTTGCCTATACTACAATCTCCCTGCTGCACCCATTTTCACGGTGGTTGCTGATTAAAGCAGGAAGCTTTAAGAGAGACCAGCTGATGATTCTTGTTAAACTGGAATTTCCAAGCCTGATGTGAAATAAAGAACTTTGTTCCTGCCCTTTTAACGGACAAATTCCAGCTCTGCCCTCAGATTCAGAAGCACGGGTACCACTGGCTTACATCTTGCTCTCGATTACTCTGCATAATCTCTTTCAGTGCAGTGAAAGTTGCTTGCATTTGTGACAGTTAGGCTGGAACATATTTTGGGCAGAACACTTTAAAGTACACATGCAGGAATGTCCTGGTATTGGAGTATCCTTTTTCTTTTTTTTTCCCCTCAGCTTGTGCTCAGAAATTTATGTCAGTGTACCAGATACACAGATCAGAATAGGTCAGAATAGTTTCCACATGCTAAGCACTTCCAGCTTCTGACAACTTCAGTATGAGTTATTCCAGCTCAGAAAACAATACCATTAATCTTCTGTCGTCCCCCCCCATTAAATTTCTAATCTAATCTTTCTAATTTTACTAAATACCTTTGCATTTTATATAGCTTAGAAATTCATCTCTTTTCACACAGGAACAGCCACTGGACCTTACCATCCGTGCCAAAACCACACAACCAGGCCATAATACTGTTTGCTTGCATAAGTGGCTCCGTTTGTATCAAAAGTTTCCGTATTTTTTAGCCCAACTGGGAGCAGATGCTTGAACTGAAACGTTCTCATCAGCTGCATTCCTGCACTATGACATCCTCTTACTCTGTGCCCTTTCCCAGACGAATCAACAGATTGAGGAGAAAGTGTTGTTAAAATAGCTGCTATTGAAACAGCTCTTCAGAATTTAGCAGGAGCTCAGTGGGCATGGGTTATGTGAGCAAGTAAGACCTCGTAAGATCTCGTTAAACATCTTCTGCTTCTATTTCATCAGTATAAAGCTTAATATATATATGTTTTTTTTTCCTGAGTTGTTACCAGATACCTGAGCTGTTATCTTGAAAGGAAATTTCTGGCATTGGTTTGTGTCTGATCTAACACTTTTAGATTAATGATTACACCTTCCTGGGTCTTAGTTTGATTACTTAGGAGATGTGTAGATTATTTTTTTCAAAGCATTACAGAACTAGGTTTCTTAGGTGCGGGTAATCTTTGAGATACTGAAAAAGAGGTAGTCATTTCCCGGGATATATTTTCCATAAACATACCTCTTTTTTTTTCCCCTCCCTCCATCTACAATTGCAACAGAAGACAAGGGGCTATACAGCCGAACTGTCCGGTATACTACTTGAGCAACAAAAATATCTCACAGAATACCTTTACTTCCTCTACCTTTATTCTGCATTTTTTTCCCAGAACGGTCTTTTAACCCCTGCATAACCTTCTCTCTTGATCAAAAAGCTTCCCCCCCCCCCTCTGAATCACAGATACCTTTCCTGCATCTCTGACTCTTTCACGAACTTGCACTTAAAAGCATTTTTCCTCACTAGTTCATAGTTCCTACTATCTCTGGATCCTTTTTGGAATAATTCTAAATTAGTATCTACTTTTAAACTCTACAAGAAAATTTTGGGCACAGTTCATATGAATGACATTATACAAAGTGCAGTTGTCGACAGAAAAACCCTTCCTCATACATTCAATGAGAATCATGATAAAGGAGAGCTGTCAGTGCTTAATTACAATAAATTACCAGACTAGGAAAAGAAAAAAAAAATCTCAATTGTCTCCAGAAATCATAGAGGTAGTTAACCTTTGGCCCGTTTCTAGATAACCTATAACAGGAAAAAAAAAAAATGTTACCATCATGTACATGGTTTAAGCCAGGACTCCTGATTTTACTGCTGGGATGGGGGATGTTGCAGGTCTCCACGTCTGAATACTACACCTACACACCATGCTTGAGAGCGTGGATCAGGTGTTACACACATGCACTTACGTTGTGCGCCATGGAAATTTCATACAGAAATTTGGAGACAGAAGGAGGTGAGGAAAGGAAAGTGTTCATGCATGTGAACGTGCACGGGTTTGGTAACTTCAATTAAATAGTATAATACACAGATACGTATAAAACTGTCCTCTCTTTCTCATGCTGTGCTAAGCAAAAATAATAATAATAAAAAAAAAAAACTCTTTTTGACTTCACTGGGACCCAAGACGAAAGAAGCCAATGGAAGCTGGTGGTTATTACAGATGAGCTCCAAGACTTTCTTGCTCCACTGAAACGCACAGAAACATTCCAGGGGTTCATGATGGACCAGGATTTTACCCCAGCACAGCAGGGTGAAATGCAGAAAGCAGAAATGGCTGAACTGTTGCTAATCAATGTTTCAAAAAGTTATTTTTCTTTTGTTCTTAATTCCCCTGATAATGCATAATTATTTTGGTAATGCAAATAACCCTCTGTAGGATATATAGTAATTCTGTGAAATGCGTGTAAATTAAATACTTCTTATGATGTGGAAAAACATCTGCCTCAGAATGAGTCATATTGGTCTGCATGGCAGCCTGATTTTATAACCCCATGTCCTAATAGGGCTAATTTTCAAATGTGTGTTACCCTTTCACTCTGTATTGCTTGACATTTCTTCTTTCAGACCCAGGAGGGATGACTGGCTGTCTTTTTCATTTCGTGACAGCCTTAGAAACAGAGTAGGGAAGGAGGAAAAAAAACCAACCACTATATATCTTGCAAGAGGAAATAGATTCACTAGGAATCATTGAAGGTAACGTAGTCAAATCAGTTGAGGTTTTTTTTCCACCACTTGAATTTTGTGATGAAGCTCAGGTTACAGACATGGTTCCCAAAAGATGCTAAAAAAAAAAATGAGACCTTAACTCTGTGTTCATTGCTGTTGTGGCAATGGGAGGAAAGAGAAGCAAAATGTTTCTTTCCAATTGATTTATAAAAAGTAACGGAAATCTGTCCTCTTGCAGAGAGGCTCCAGAGGTAGTCCTAGAAAAATTGATCTATTTAGTGCTCTGAGGAAGCACTTGTTGCATCAGTAATAAAAAGTCTTACAGAAACTCAGATTTTTAGTGTCCTGAATTCTTTCATATCTCCACTTCAGGTTGCAGTGAAGTGTGTGTGTGTGGGGGCACATCAAGTTTAGGGTACAATTTGACAAAATAACACAAAAAAAAGTACCATGTGTTTTTGTTTCTTTAACTAGTCCATAATTAATTACTAATGCTAGGAGCTTATCTTGTGACATCTGTGCTGGCTCCCATCCATCAAGAACTCTATCTGGATTTTATCCTGGAATTTGGTCTACTGCTCCTTGCAGGCATGTCCCAGGTGCTCTGGAGCAGCATTTGAGCCACCATCACGGGAGGCAGGTTACTCCAGCAAACTGACATCACCCTCACTTTTCCTTTATATAGGCACCATAATTTGTAAGTGGTTCAGCACCTGCTACCAGAGCAGCTGAATCATCCCCATAGCCAAAGTATGAACCTATAAAAAGGGTGTGGGAGCAATTATGGCTGTCCCATAGTAAATTGTACCTGCCTGTGAATCAGTGCCCTGAGGTCCAAGTTTTCTCACCTTTGCCAAAATTTTCTGTTTACCCTTAGACCTGCAAGCTGCTTATGAAATTCCAGTCCTGACACTAGAGCACCGTGCACCGAAGCACAAAACTCGCAGGGTTAGCAGCTTGCAGGTCGGGTGCTTAAATCAGCTGAGAAATAACTTAACAGATAGGATTAAGTTAACGTACAAGGCCCTTAAAAAACCCTCCAAGTGACTGCCTCTTCTCTGTCCTCTTGTAGGAGGAGGGTTCCTTTGATGCGTCTCCTCCGTTCTGGATGGAGTCGGTCTCGGCTGTTTGCTGCTCCCTGGAGTCTGGCTGCTCTCTGGCTTCCTGTTTGCTGCCTTTCTGCTTGCTCAGCTCCACTGTCGACTTCTTGTCTTTTGAACTCTCTTTGCTCTTTTGGCCCACAGGTTCACTTTCAGCTGTGGCAACTGGCCTCTCTGTGGAGTTTGATGTCTAAAGCAGTTTCAAACAATGGTTATTTTTAGAGGGAAATGTAAACATTTTGGAAGGCGATCCATAAATATATTTAGAAATGAAAGGCCACCTGGCAGGGAGAAATCCTGCTGTCCAACAGGTTTTCGTCTCCAGATTTCAGGACTGACTCCTGCAGCCTTGACTCAGGGAAGTACTCCCAGGGAGCTGACAGAGTTACTTACATGAGCAAGGACTGCAAGATCCAGCCATTGCTGCACAGACTTATTTACACACATTTATGCTCAAGCTGCTTTAGGAGCCAGGGAACATGCATGCAGAGATGCACAGAGTCACAGGCATGCACTCCCACTGTTACTCCCCCAGCTTTTGCATTCCAGGCTGTGCAAACACCCAAAAAGTGCTAGGCAAAGGTCTGGGGGAGGAAGGAAGTAAAAGACATATTAAGCAAAAGATTATAAATGTCTCTACAAAATGGCAACGCTTCACCACAAATTAAAAACATAGGGCTTAGCTATGGAATAGCACATAGAAAATCCCATGTATAAGTGCAAAAGAAGAGAGAGTAAATATTCCAAAGACAAACACAATGACAGTGTACCTATTTATAGTAAAGGCAGAGATTCTGAAACTTAGAGAAGTATGGGATATGTTTGAAGTTCAAAGGAAAAAACATAGACCTGGCAAACAACTGATAAGTCAATGAAACTGTCACTATTTCCATAGAAGCAAACGACTAGATATGTTTTTTCCTTATGCCAAAAATCACATTACTTTATTTATTTTCTAAAATAATATTTAAAACACTGTGATAAGTGAGCATACAAATTTACCATGTTCAAAAGCTGGAAATCTTACATCTGCACTTATGGCACAGCTAAGAGCTTAACGATATGTAATTTTTCCAACTTTGTGGATTTTGCTGTTACTCTTGAAATGTTTAGTGTTCTTCTAAAAGCCTGGACTTATACACTTATGTGAAGGTTAGGTTTCATTCAAAACAAATACGTATTCAGACACAATTTCAGACAAAAACCCGAAAGCAGAAACTCTAGACAAATAGAATGCAAATACACCTCTGTGATCTATTTAAAAACAAACAGAAACAACAACAACACAACCCTCAAGACACACTAATTTTCTGGGAAACAAGAATGAGAATGGTTAGCAATACTGCTACTAGCTTTTTTTTTCCACTTGATTCATCTTTCTTCCCCACCTAATCTTAAAAAGAAAACCGCCAAACACATGAAAGTTATAGAAGTTGCAAACTTGTTTGTATTGCAAACATTTAATACATTCAGTCTTGACCAGCTATCTTAAGTCCTCAACAAAATATGGGCTTGTATTTAACTATTTCCTTTTGCAGAGAGCAGACGTGGGTGTGTTTGCTTACATCTGGATTTGCCTGTTTAAAGGACAATCACGAAGCTAGTCTTTACACTAGTTCTGCAGGCAACTCATGAAGACAGCACATGAAACGTGTAGATGCAGCCCTGTACACCATGGGCAGACACCATCTGAGTGCCAATAGTTTATCAATACAAATTCAGGAAGCCCAGAGCTCAGGAGAACAGTCCAGGGAGCGGCACAGACATCGCACACTGCCTGCACCTTGTCCACCTCGCTTGAGGAAAGCATCCTGCTTGGACACACCTCCAAGTACCCAAGCGATGTAGGAGCTCTCCCAGCACAGGGACAAACAGAGCTTCATAAGCCCCAATTTAATTGTGTCTTTCATTTTGATTCATTTTAACTATAAAACAGGAAGCACTCAGATCCTTCTTACTCTTATTTGCCTTAGCTTGCTTTTGAAACGTTTCCCTTTGGTGCAATTGCAAATGTGCACATTCGATTCAAAAATAACCACAGCACCCAAAATACAGCGATGAGACTGGATATGTCAGAGTTCAAAGGTGCCATAACTTCTAGCCCTTATTAACACACTGTGAAATCTGTGGGTTTATTCTGTGGGTGTTAAATTAGAGTCAAGTCTTGCTCACCACACATATTTGATTGTGTAGGTGTCTGATAGTTGCAGTATTGCAGCCGAATGCAAACTGGATACAACAGGACTATTTCTGGGAGCAGGTTTGGGCCTTTGATGTTAGTCAAACAAAACACTTAAAGAAATATTTGTAATACATTTTCCAGGCAAAATAATAATAATAAAAAAAAAATCAATCAGATAATCTCTTTGAGGTGTTTCATATTAACCTTGAAAGGCAGGAAATTGGCATGTTTTATATTGATGGGAGCAGCTCAGGAAATACAAAGTGAAACCTATGAATAATGAAACATGCTAATGTTTCTTATACTAAAGGCTGATCTGCACCTGACAGATTGCTTTTACTCTCTCAGCTTTAACAGTGCCAATGAAAGAAAAAAAAAATCAACAGGATAGTGTTTTTCCCATCATGTTATAGGAAGCCTTAATCCAAGGCTGCTTTTTAAATGCAAAAGACCAACTCCATAAATTTTGACAGACTTTGGATAACTGCTGTAATGCATTTCTGCAGAGTGGCAGTGATGAAAAGTGAAGAATCACAGAATTCTAGAAACGGTATGGCAGACTTTAAGGGGATTGTTACACAGAAAATCTAAAAAAGGAAGTCTACAGCAAATGAAGCCTTCCTTGAGCACAAAGCTGTGCTAAATTATACCAGTACAAATAAGCAGCAGGACTAATAAGTTGGTTAAAAAAAGGAAGTAAACTGACTGCTAATTAAAATAATAAAATACTAAAAATAATAGATCTGGGATGGTAACTTTTAGCCACCTAACCAGATCATTTCAGAAAACTGTTGTATGAAATAAAGAATAAATGTCACAAGACCAGACTTCCTGTATTCTGCGATGTTTTAAAGAAAGAATTCATAAAATTTAACCTCGGTATCCCAGAACAACATGAAAAAAATAAAAATAAAAGGGAGAAAATCATTTTTGCTAATAATTAAGAAATATAAAAATAAAATTCCGAAGTGTTACTTTTCAGTACAACCTTCACAGACCCTGAGTCTTATCTCTTGTCACTGGATATCTCAACCTGAGGATTTGACTTTCAGAAAAAGTAATAATATTTCCATTTCTAATAAAAATTTGATTTTTTCTAGGGCATTTTTAAAGCCATAAGTAATTAAATGCAAAGCTCATATTGAATTTTTGATTCAAATTTTATGAACATAGAATAAAGCAAAAAGAAAATATTTTCATGGCTTTTGTTAAATGGCAGTGAAGAGTTTTCATTCTCACTTTCACTTTTCTTCTACATGAGTTTCCACCTAAATGATCCTTTCCTCTGCAGACACATGTACATTAAAGTAAAAATCATTCTATTTAGTTTCACTGCCTATACCAGCAGAAAATAAACAACAAGAAAAAGAGAAAAGTAAAAAAAAAAACATTAATTATTTTAACAAAAGACAAAAAGCGTGATTTTTAATCTGACAGTGATTCTTTAAAATCTTGTTTAATGGTATAAACATATAAAATAGAGAGAAGTAAAGAAATGAGGAAATATATGAAAGTGGGAATACAATACTTTTTTTCAGTGATTTTTTTTACATTTCAAAAGCTAAAGCTGCATGGAATGAGGTGATAGCAATCCATCACCAGAAGATGAAAAAAATCTAGGCACTTACTTGGTGACTGGGGCTTGGGCCATTTACCTCTTCTGAACGGGTTGTCCCTCCATCACCCTTGCCTGACTAAAATAACAAAGGATTATAGGAATTCTATCTAGGTTCTTGTCTGAAACATTAATTAATATGAAAACACACAAACAATGCAAGGTTTGATTAAGGATACTTTTTACAGTACTAAACCAAAAACAGACATTTCAGGACCTCTACCAACATTTTTGAAATACCTACAATTCAAAGTATTTTTTGTTGTTTTGTTTTTGTTTTTTGGTATATGACATGACTGCCTTTTGCATGGTAATTTTCCCATTAAGGAGTTAGAAATTTCAATGAAGTCTCAGTGGACCAGAGATCATAGGCAGTAAACAAGACAGTGCTATCAACCCTGACACTGTAATGTTGTAGGAAAGAGCTTTTGCTTGCTTTTCAGAGACAAACCTGCCTTATAAGGTCTAGCATAACTACCTTTCTAGTTTACCATCACACTAAGTGTATATTCCATGAATAATTAAAACACACTTAACGCTACATATATATATATATATATATATTTTTACATTTTATCAGCATCCATTCTCTCCAATTTTTGCTTTTCAGTTTTTGGATTCTCTCTACATGTGTCTATGTCGCAGCCCTTCTTGGTGCCCGCTCTTCCCAGCCAGGAGAATCAAAGCAGACCCTGAGGCTATAGCACAGGCAGAGCAAACCTTGACTCTGAAATACATTGTCAAGGTATGATCCCTTCTTTCTATCTAGACTTAAAAATGAGAAAAACCTGTTTGACAAACTAGCTCAATGAGTGAATATTACAAGGTTTGTGACAACTAGATTAAGGTTTAGTTACAATTAGTAATATGAAAGAAAAGGAATGGCCTGTACGTGTTTAATTAAAAAGTGTTATAGGCTTCAACATAGTAGTCTCTTGAGTACCATATAAGCCAAAGAGCTTAGCAGTAAAGAATAAAATAAACACCAGAATTTCAAAGTGCCCAAATTTAAATGTCATTTTTCATTGCGTAAGTTCAATGAAAACAATGAAAGGATGTGACTTTTGTTCTAAAGATAGATCAGGAGGATTTGTGGTTTTCTGCTGCTTGTAGATTTGTTATTTGAAGCACAACATTATCTGCTTGATCCTAAGTATGGTGTTATTGCAAGGAGTTTTTTCAGTCTCTGATTTTCTCATAAAGCCACAGAAAAATCAATATGTAGCAGCAGCATGGTAGAAAACTGAATCACTATGACAATTAATTACTTGTCACAAATTGTGGGGAAGATATTATTTCTGGAACATGCCTCTGCTCGGTCTCTTGCATGTTTATGCTCGTGACTCTTTTTATCTGTGTAAGAGGTTGTAGAAATGGAGGAGAGGAAGCACAGTGTGGTCTGTCTTAACACTGCAGGATAGAAACTCAGTCCAGAGTGCATGAAGATGTGTTGTGATAACATCTAGCTTGCATTTCTATTTCAGCAAGTCTAGTCTGAATGCCTTCAGAAAAATTTACTAACATTAAGAAAATTTATGCTAAAACAACCACCTCTTTTTAACTTTTTAAAATTTTCTTGCCCGATATCAAAAGCAGCAAGACACAAATGTCTTCTGTCTTTGCAGAAATTTATAAAGAAACCTTGGGATCACCATCTTCATGCAGAAGAGAAATCCAGTAGACAATCATAATAATGTAAGAGAAAATAATAATAATAATAAAATCAAGTTTGACCAGCCAGATAGGTAACTGGTATAACTATAACTTGCCAAAAAGGAGACTGAACAATAAAGTACATCTACAGCAGCAGCACTGGGTTTTACTGCAGAAGTCCTGCCACCTTTCTTCCCATACCCAGCACCATTTGTTTCAGAGGCCATAACTTGTACTTGTTAAGATCTTATCTTGCAAGGTTTCATGGCTTGCTTCATCTACAGCAAGGCAAGAAGAGAGCTCAAAGATGATACACCAGATGAGTCAGTGACCTGCATCATAAGGATGGTACGGTTTGTGCAGACTGATAGCACTTTGAGGTATTTCCCACCCCTCCTGGAGGAGCCTCCTGCCCCAGTACCCCTGGTGAGAGATGGAACACAAGATACGTGTAGGCATTGGGTTCAGGTTTGTCCAGATTTCCAAGTGAAAGAGGTTGAGTGGATCATAATATGAGGTTATCATTTCATCCATTTCATTCACTTTCAGCATTCATCATTAGCCCACAAGCATTACAGAAGCTAGTTGTTTAGCAGTGTTCCTCTTTTGAGGAACACTGTCTGGCTGTGCTTTGCGCACGGATTCATTGGGGTAGCTCTTCATACCTACAACTCCAGGACAACACCAGCCACGTTATCACCTCAGTGCCTTCCTTCTGCTTTCCAGTTTTCCTCTGGGGCAGAGGATTAGACTCTACTTTGTGCCTTTCTTTCATCTAATTTATAACATCACTGAAGCAGCAACTGCATCTTAGTACGTGCCAGCCTAGCTAACTGAGCACAAGCTGCAATAACGGGTTCCAGTGGTAGAAGCACGACTCCCCGCAGCAAGCCCAGCGCTCACAGCGGTGCAGAGCCATTTCACCTGCCTCCAGGAGCAGCACCCCGAGCCTCCCATCCAGCAGAAGCAATCCGTGCAGCTGAAGGCACGGAGGCACTTCAGGCTGCTGGGTCGCCCCTAAAGGGCCCTGCCCCACCTGGGCAGGGGAGCTGGGGCCAGCTCGGAGCCGGGCGAGCTGCGGCAGCCCCGGGCAGCCCTCGGCCAAGCCGCCAGAGGGAGCTGCAGGATGTCGAATGCTCTGGATGCTCTGGGGGAAGCAGCATCCCTGGTGCAGCAAGCAGGCATGCCTGCGCTCTGCACCTCTTAGCTCTGGAAATAACTTCAAACCTTACCACCACCCCCAGACTCGCAGTTCAAGCTGCAATTCACAGCGTCCCGCTTACCAGTTTGAAAAACTTCCTCAGGTTTGCTTTGGGGGTTTTGCTTTCTTCTTTTCTAGGTTTCACTTCTGCTGCTTCTGGGCTTTTCTCGTCTTTGTCAGGAGCCACAGCTTCTGAAGATGCATCTGCTTTTTCGTTGCTTATGATCTCTGCTTCTTCCGATGTGTTCTGGGGGTTAGTTTGAGCAAACATTAAAAATGCAGAAAAAAATAGACAAAAAAAAATAAAAATCAAATTCACTCATTAAGAGATTACAATCAAAGTGTTTCAGCAGTACAGTAAGGTGGACAAGAGGAACAAATATTGAGTGAAAGCATTCTCTTAGCTTCACTACATTTGTACAGGTTCTTTAGGAAGTCTATTCATTCCAGTTCAAAAAAGTGTATAAGCCAGTGGGATTTTAAGCACTCATTACATTGAAGAAACAGCTTTTCTTGAATAGTGAGGTAACAGTTCCTAAACACAATTTTTAATGAAATTTTAACTGCAATTATTTATAGCAGTATGCGCCGTGGGTAGGTGACACTTAAGTAAAACCTTTAAAAAATGAGAGAAAGCTCATGCCCAGGTGTTCACACCCAGAAGCAGTAATAAGATTAAGTAATTCAAGAAGAAACACACACAACAGCATAGACACTAATAGTTAAAATTGTTTAGCACCCTTCTTTGACAGTGAAATATTGAAACTCAGGATCACAGTCACAGTGTTCTCAGGCCAGCCACATTTGCCTTGCTAGCTTCCTTTCCCAGTTGCAAAGACAAATGACTTCTTGAGGTATAAGGTACTCACTTAGCTCATTTATTATCTCACCTAATCCCCTGGGTCGCAGTCATCCTCTTCAATAATCTTGACCCCCATTTGAGTTCAAGAATATCTGCTGGGTACTCAGCAATGTTGCTTTTATAGAAGGATTTTGAATCCCACTGAGCTTTTGTGCATTACAAGAAAGTTGCTTCTATTATAACAAGACTTCAACAGGAGGCATGCAGTTTGTAAACTCCTTTGA
The DNA here is from genome assembly GCF_040182565.1 of Anser cygnoides. NCBI lineage: Eukaryota > Metazoa > Chordata > Aves > Anseriformes > Anatidae > Anser > Anser cygnoides. Next base: position 7,171,529 of record NC_089888.1, on the reverse strand, counting down.
AATATGGATCCCCCTAAGATTTATTAATCTCCTGCCTGGCTCATTCCGCAGCCTTCTCAAGGCTGTCCTGGGAGCTCTCAATGAGTTTAAGGGGAGGACAAAAGCTGGGCAGTGCAGCATGCATGAACAGGAGGCTCCTTGCTGGAGGAGGTGGAAGCACACCTGGGCAGGAGGCTGGGCATGCCTTCCCTTAGCTGATTCTTCTGCCTTTTATAAACGCCCTGGTAAATAGCATTCTCCTGTGCCCACAAGAACCACTAATTAATTCCCATCCCGCTGAAACTGTATGAAGTGTCTTCCTTTCTGCCATAAAGGAGCTATTATGTTAATAACCAGGTAATTTGACCTGAAGCTAGCACTTTGCCATTTTGCAGCCTACCCAGAAAGGTGCAGAATATTGTAAGGGCAGCGTAAGTTACACTCAGCCTTCAATATCAAATCAAACAAAAGCAGTCATCTTCATTATTGGCATTTTAAACACAGATTTCTGTTTAAAAGTATAGAAACTACAGCTGAAATGCATACTGATTACTATAAGAAAGAAGTGCTGTAAATAAATCTCAATAAATTATATTTCACAATTTTTACATGTACATACAGTAACTCACATTTCATGCATACTCATAAGAATTTTGATGAAACTAATTTTAGCCACATGCACAACATGAGAGCAATTTAAAGGATAAGACCAAAGATTCACCACAGCATCAGATCTTATCTCTGTGGTCAAAAAATGGGTGCCTCCTGTAGCAGCAGCTTAAAGTACTACTGCCCTCAGATACTTTTCTGATCATCTTCAACTCAGTGATTCCCATGTAGTATCTCTGGTTTAACAGCTCCTGATAGTTTTTTCCTACATAAATTTAGCTAAACACCTTGAGTTGCCTTAATCTCCTGATATCCAGCAGCACCCTGTGACTAAATAAATAAATAAATCTGCAGCTGAAGTATGCGTTATGTGGGAAGTACTTTTTGTGACCAAATAATTCCATTTAACACTCTATTGATTTTACTTTGAGCAAAAACGACTGATCTTTCTTGTTCACGTTTAGTGTTACAGTAGTCATTCTGCATTGCTGTCACCATTGTTTCTGCCAAATTTTTTGAGCCAAAAAAAAATCTTAATTTATGTAGTTCTTCTAACAAAGCCTTTCAAAATAATTATGCACTTGTTCACTCTTAGTATTATACCTTTAGTTTAATGATATTCTTTTTGAGTTGGGGGGACCAGGGCTGCTTCACCACAGACTTCTAGAGCAACATGACAGATTCTGCTTTGTACTTTCCTCCTTCCCTTTTGTGGATAAAATGACTTTGGGGGAGTGAGGGAGAGCAATAATGCAGGAATAAATATTCCTCTTCTCCTACTACCTGAGGTGACTGAATCACAGCACCCATCCCCACAGAATTGTATATTTAATTTATATTTATGAACATTTCTGAGATAATCTATAATAATTTTAGCCTATACTTCTGCCTCGTTCACATACATATAATCAATTCACCATCTATTTGCTTGAAGAGGAGATTCATTGCACGTGTTAGAACACTGGCTCAATAAAGCAGCAACCTGGCTTCTGGGAGCTCATCATTCAAAGATTACAGTTTGGCATCATATTACTGCTATGCTGTTACAGCTGCAACCCAAATGAGTTTTGTCTCTCAAGCTACTTCTATGCAACGACATTAGTGTCACTACTAACAAATGCACCCTGAGACGAAATGTCAAACTCTGAAAAGCACTGTCTATTTAAAAAATAAAATAAAATAAAATAGAGAGCTAAGTGATAGTCAACTATTCAGAGATGTTTGTTTTTTTTTTAAAGTAATAAGTGTCTTCAATGTCTTTTTATACTTCTTGTATATTACACAGAAGGCTTAAGGAAGGTTTAAATCCTGCTTTAAAATAACTAATTGGTATTTTTTTTTAAACAGATAAACCATTTACCTGTAGAGTTACTTTCATTTTTTGCCCTATTAGGCAAAGTTGTTGTAGAAGTTACAGGTTATCTTGTAATTAAAAATATCATTTTATGCTAATTTTCTTGTAATTATCCGCAGAAATCATGCTTGTTTACCCTTCTCTCTCTCCAAGATGGAATGCTGAATATTTACTGTTATGATTTTGTTATTTCAGAGATTCATGGAGAATAATGACAAACGACCAAGGCATATTACTTCAGAGATGCAGAGAATGCCTGTGTATAGTCTTTCAGCAGAGGAGAAAACCTCTTCCTGCTAAGAAGGTTTTCTGACACTTTTACAATTAGAATTTTTATTTTTTGTTCCCGTTTCCCCTAAGAAGCTAGAAGAAAAATTTGCATTTGTGCATTCAAGAGAATCACAAAGGTGATTCTGGCAGGAATTGAAAGTGTTAGGAAGAGACTGACAAAGATAAATAGTCAATAAACATTGAATGATGTTGTGTTAACCTAAACTGTTCTCTAGAGCAATGGCTAAATTTCCTCTTTGCTTCACCTGGGACAAAATCAAATAGTATCAAAGTTGTGACTAATTTTAAGAGGACACCACTTTTTGTATATAATAATAATTTGCAAACAGCCAAGTTCTATCAGCTTCATATATCTTTTATGCATAAGTGTCCTCATGAACATGTTATCTGCTTATAAATAATTACATTAATTGAGGTTGCTGGATTCATAGGTCTAAGTTCTGCCTCCAGTTTCCTTAGACATAAACTGTAATAAATTCAACCTGAGTCAGCAGCTATTGTTATGGTAGGTTGTTATTTTTTAAAAGGCACTCTTTGACAAGCTTAGAATACATTTAATGAAAAATTTGTCTGAATTTACATGAGAGCCATTCTCTGCTCTTCCTATTGCAGAGCTACCACTGTTTTCCAAAATATTTTAATCTATCTTTGTAGATGTGCTTTATAAGAGTAGTTTACAAGGGTCGTTCTTTCATTATGTTTGTAAAACATTCTACAAGTTATTAAATAATGGTGTCCCTAATTTTCTTCTAGTAATAAGCTTAAACAGTTACAGTTGAAAGTGTTTGTTCACCCTTTTTGTTCTCTTTCTGGTTCTTACAAACCTTCCTGTTTTTATGGGTAACTATTACCACACCACTTTCTTGACCGTAGAAATCTTTCCCTTATGATAATATAACTTATTTTGTGATCTGGAAAACTTTGATAAGAGTTTTCATTTTGCTTGCTGCATCTTTCCTCAAAATTGAGGTAAACACTGTACCCTGCTTTGATCTTGTGCTGGAGTCCACTGCATAAGAATCAAGGTATCTTCTGTCTTACCTCAATCATACCATCTATCTGAAACATATTTTTAAGATAAAAGAAAAGCTATGAGAGATGACCTTTTGCTCAATAAGTTTCCCCTTAAAAGAGCAGTCATGCTTGAGGTCTGTTCCTGCCTCTTGCAGACTCGCAGGCAGGAAGCAGGGAGGGTTAGCAAGACTTTAACCACCTTCCTGCCCTTCTTTGCCAGCACAAAGACAGCAAAGGCTGCTGCAGTGGAGGCAGCTCAGCCCTAACCATCCATCAGTGCAGCCTTGGACCCCCACCCTAAGCCTCTTCTCACCTGAGGCTGCTGCCTGACGGTGTCACCCAGCAGTCAGGAGCTATCACAGTTCAGACTAATTAATATTCCTCACTGCCAGCTGATGGTGAAAATCACACTATTCTGTAAACAAGCCAGGAACATGGTGCTGACTCAAGTCCTATTGTTTTTACTCACTGGTTTGAAGAGGTTAAGGCTTTTCCCACCTATAAGAACACCAGCTATGCCAGCAGTCATCATGGTTAAAACCAGACAGGTTTTGAACTGGCCATCAAAAATCCATTGTTTGCCTTACTCGCTCTTTGAACCAGAGGGAATTCTCTTTAAAATTTTTCTGCATCCATCCATCCAGAAAAAAAAAAAAAAAGAAAAAAAAGGGAAAAAAAAAGGCCATAATCTCCTTCCCTCCTATCTACCAGGTGGTATATTGCAGGATGGGAGCAGGTAAACTCTGTCAGGAACTTGATAAGTCCTGGGTAGTTTTAACATTTGCCTTGCACACTCCACCCAAATATTTACCTTTTCTTTCCTATGACAGAGTATGGTCTTAGGCTCAGCAATAAAAAGTGTTGTTCTGCTTCACTGGACAGCTAACTATTTTGCTATTTGTATTATCAGTACATAAATACCTTCCAGTAAAAAGAACACTTTTTGTGTCTTGTGACAACAGAATTGCAACTGCTTTTTTTTTCTTTTTTTTTTTTTTAATATAACTGCTTTTAAAGATAATTTTGAGCAGTCTTAATACTGAGTCCCCTCCCGCCATCATTTACTTGCATACTTTGATCAGATATAAATGAAGTGTTATGTTTCTCTGCCCTGATCAGATATCTGCCAGGTCTTGAAACCAAGTTTCCAACACAGATATGTGAAATTATTATCTGTAATTTTCTCTTAATATCCCTTAGCATTTGCTAAAAAACACTTATATGACAAACATTTGAGTAACACTTATGAGAATTCTCTTGTGGACTGATCAGGAAGTGGGGCAAATACAGTTAAAGTGGTTTCCATCTGCAGAGTTAAAAAAAAATCCTAATTCAACATACTTATTCAATTCAGCATTAACTGCAACATGTTGACAAGCACTTCATTAGCTATACTTTGAAGTGAAAGCTCATCGGAAGACAGATATCTGAGAGACTGCCTGGAAGGAAAGAAGTGGGTTCTGAATTCTGGACTATTGAGTACCGTAGCTGCTATTTGTTAGTTCAAAAAAAAGAACTACACATGACTGAGTTATGTACCTATTTGGGACAGTTGTTAGCTTCAATCCTCCGTCCTAACAGAAGAGCACTACATTAAAAAAATCACTGCAGGAGAAAAAAAGACAATCCTCAAACCAAACTGAAATTTGAGGTTAACCTGTACTCTGAGGACTTTTATACATCTATACTCTTTTTTTTTTTTTAAACCCTCAAGTTGAGTGGGTCACCCAGGTCTTTCAAAGGAAATATAGTATTATTCTGTGTCAAGAAAATCCTGTAAAGTAAAACCAGCCTTTTATAAGTAAGGATTCAATGCTAAAGGTTGTTTTTTTTTTTAATTAAAAAAAAATCTATTGCAGAAATTTACTTCAGAAAACTTACAAAAACTCTGGGTCTCAGGGTGATTCCAGAAAAAAAAAAGTTTGTACTAAGAATAAATAAGCTTGTTCTACAAAGTAGAATGTCAGATTCATATTCTAATATACCTCTGTGTATTTGGTACAGTGATATAAGTAACCCTTAGTATTTTTGGTAGCAACCAAACTCAGCACTGTGTTGTACATTTTTCTCCACAATGCTTTCCATTCACTGAGGTAAAAAGTTTTATTTCAGTGATGATGTAGGTAAAATTAAATGCAGAATTATGAACAGAAAAGTGAAAGATGGAATTTCAGTAAAAAGTCCTGAGGTGCTTGAGATTCCAGAACTTCCATGAAAGTTGTTGTAAAGACCTAGACCTAGTTTAACTTAGCTGTAATATGAAATATTAGCTATAATATTAAATATGAACTTCAGACCGGATTACTCAGTTTTACATTGAAACTTCATGCAAACATTTGCCAGAGGGACTCTTTCTTATGATGCTCAGCATACATCCTACTTCCCATTCATTTTCAAATAAGCCAGACTATTCAGATGGAGGAGAAGGTTTCCGTAGCAATAGTAACTACATAGAAAAAAATCTCTCCCTCCTCCTCCTTTACAGGTTTCCTGTCATTCTAGATACTTGATTTACCCAATTCCACAGGAAATGAAGTCCCAAATAACAAGCATTTACAGCTTAGATCATTTTCAAGATTGTTTACTCTGTAAATATCCAAACCTTTTTTTTTTTTTTTTTTAAATATGCAAGTAATGAACTCAAACCATCTCTGCCCAGTAGGGAAAATATTGCTAAAGAAACAGTGGAGGGCTAGCCACTCCTTCAGCCTCTGTGTATTTGGAAGCATTTCATTTCTGGGTTTTGAACTTAAACAGAAGCCCAGAAAAACAATTATTCAACATACAACAATTCAGCAAAGTTTAATACAGCTCTTCTCTTAAATGAAATGAAGAAAGCATCCTTCAGCTCATAAAAAGCACTAAGGATCATGGAAACAGGAACCGTGTTTTCGAAGTTGGTCTTTATTGTAGTTAAAGTTGTTTTTAAACTGAGGGAGAACATCTTTCTAAACAATTGAACTCAATCTCCAAACTTAAAGACTGATCCACTCTTGTATGACTTCTTTTTTTTTGGTGTATTGAGTAAGAATAGACCCACCAGATTCCAGGTTTTCAGATATTCAGAAATAAACCATTTCTCAAAACCAAAACCAAACCAACTAGTATTTCGTCAGCAATATTTTTCAAAAATACTACAGACAGGTTTTAAAGACTATGATTTTACAAGATTTTTCCAGAGGAGTAATTGCCGTTATTAGCCATGTGTACACGTGACTGCTCGAAGCTCATACAAGGACTTGCAGCTATATGGAGTATTTATGTCCCTATGCACTCAGCACGCAGGATGTGCTCAGCTGCACAGATGTGACTGCTTTACTGTTGCTGTGTACTTCACAGCAACTCTAGACGCTGTGTGAAGAGGGAGCTGTGGGATGGACCAGCTTTGAAATTCAGACATACCTTTTTCCAAAAGAGTTTGCTGAGTGGCATAGGAGTGGATGATGCTTTCTCCTTTGTCACCTCTTTGGGGGCTTCAGTGGCTGCTGCCTGCTGCTGGGCTGCAGGCTCGGGGGCTTTTGTATTCTGCTTCGCTGTCTGCAGCTCTTGAGAGGAAGGGACATTTTTGTCTGATTTCACAGAGCTAACAGGCTGCTGTTCAGTGCTCTAGAAATAAACAAACACACAGGCTGTTGGAAATGTGAATGACAAGATAATCACAGCATGTTTAAGCATCACCTGATTTAAGTGGTAAGTGCACAACAGGCTGCCAGTGCACTGGACACAAAAAGCAGTAAGGTGCAGCTTATGAGCTGGCTTTGCCCTGTCTTGAACAAAGGAAACAAATTACAGACCAACCCATCCTCCATAATAGAGATGATTAATTGATAAAGAAATCAAAACAGTCTTTGAAACTGAAAATGACAATGAGAATAATCATCCTTTGATGGCATTATTCATTCAGGTAACTTGAATCACCCTACTCACTTTGGTGTTAGTTGTCTGTTGGGTCTCCTTTGCAGCCTGGAGGGAAACAAAACAGACAAGTCTGACAATGTCAGCACTCAGTTACACAGTTCAGGAATTGTCTTTTTTTTTTTTTTTTTTTTTAATTTTTAGTGAATGTTAGTGGAAGTCTTGGCTCCTGCAGCCATGGAAACTGATCCCTGACAGAGGCAAGGCTGCCTGTAGGGACTGCCAGCCCCTGTCCTACCTGCAGCAACGCTGCAGCCTTGCACCGAATTGTTTCATGCTCATTCTATCATTCTACTGTGCTTGCAGTCCTCAGCTTCTTCTCTAAAAAGAAAGCTATGTTTACATATGCGTTTCCACTCTCTTCAGGTAAGACATGACGCAGGGTTTTAAGACATTAGCAGAGATTTTTCTAAGCTCTCTGTGTCTTTCAGTGCACACATACAAGCCAGAGCCAGGTCTTTTCCACCAAGGGAGCTGCATGCCTGCCACGGATGTGCTAATGTCAGCCTTTGGAGCAGTCAGCTCTGCTCTCCTGGCTGCACAGACAGACGACTGCCTGGGAACGACGGGCACAGAACAGCAGCAGCTTTGTAACTTAGAAGCAGGAGTTGCAGCACTGCAAAGAAGAGCTCTGCAGGTGCAGTAGGGTTGTTTAGTCCATCCATTTATACTTTTCTCAATTAGGTGTAATTTATTTTTCTGTAAAAATTAATTCATGCTCACAGGTCCCTTTCATCAAAATGCATGAAGCCAGGAGGAACCCAGTTTGTTGAAGTCATTTCTGGCCAGTAACACATACAAGTACCTATTAACCCTGACATCCATCTTCACTTATACTGAAGTATCTGTACAGTAAAAAATAAGTTTTGTATGAAAGGGCAGCAGCAAGCCCCAGACACAGGTAAATGTCAGCCCAGCCCACTGGGTTTTGGCAGCCTGCTACACTCTTTGCAGCCTTCTTAAAAGAATAGGTGAGAAATATTTTGCAGGAGCCAAGAACTTCTTTTTGTGGTTAGCTCTAAGGAGCAGGATCCAGAACAACTGGTAAATAGCAATGTAAATGCCACAAGCTGGCTTCAGTGCTAATGCTGAAAATAAGTGATTAACTCTCTTCTTCCCAGTCAAAAGTCAGTATAGTTACACTACAAAACTGGCATGCAATGCAAGGCAGACATACATGGATGGGAATAAAAGCATGGACGCAGCCCCAGCTGTGAAATCCCATCAAAACTCTGAAGCCGAATTGCCAAATCCTATTGCAATCAGCTTTGTTATGAATTTATATTAGGATGCATACATTGTTTGCAAACGATATTTACAAGCTGTAAGCATTTATGTAAACAGGACACTGAGAAACAATGCTTCTGGTAACCTAGGAGTCCATCTCTTCTTAACTAAGGTAAGTGCAGTTCAGAAGACTTGAGAGACAGAACTTCCAGAAGAACCTGTGAAGTGCCTAAAATTAATGAGAAAGACTACATATACTTAAATAAAATGATTGTTTCAAACAAACCAATTAATCCCCTATTCATCTAGTTACCACATAAGCCATTTCAAAGATATAAGCAGAACTTGTGTTTAAACTAGAGGTGACAATGTCAGGGCTTGCCTGTCCCATCTGTGCTCTGATTTCTGATTTGAATTTTCACTTTCAATCAGCCTTACAAGCTAACTTAACACCATTTTAATCCATCGTGCTTATTCCTAATATGTCACAAATTATGTCCCAGTTGTTTCTGTATTTTGTGTGTGGAAAGAAAGTTGTGTAAATAAAATAGAGAGATTTTATAAGACAAGTTTTATTACTACAAAATATTAGCGTTGTTGCTTTTCTTAAAGGTAACAGCTTTCATTCCAGACCCAGATATATATAAAAAAACCTATCGAATTCTAAAGGAAAAAGTCATCTCTCCCTAGAATTTCTCAAGATTGAAATGTTTTAAAGAGAAGCTAGCACCTTAAAAAAATGATAACTGGTTATGTTTTTACCTAGAAGCAAGCCCTAATGAACAACGAACAAATAAATTTGTTTTCATTTAATACATTTAAAATACAATCAATGTAGTAGATACTTTAACTTTTTAAGTAGTTGGCAAGAATTGTAGTATTAATGCATTGGGAAGTTTATTCCTTCAGTGAAAAACAGATGATAGTTTTAATTTCCAAAATGAGAGGACAGTGGAAAGAACATTGTTGTTTTGGAAGTGTTAAAGAATTCCCTTGGCCTTGTGCTCAAATATAACTGTCAATTATAAAGCCCCCTACTCACCAAAACCTCCCTGTGGGTGTTTTGAACAAGCATTAAATATTAATTACTTTCCTCCCCCGGTGAAAGGGGCTCTGCTTCTGCATTCTTTGGGCTAAGCAGCCTCAATTCTCTGCTTCCCTGCCACAGAACACCATGGCATATTATCCTCTTCAGAAAAAAAATAGAAATGCCCATATATGGGCCTTGAGACAAAAGCTGGTGAAATGTTTTCAGCAATTTATTACAAATAAAAACTAAAACCACTTGCGTGAAAAGTGTGCTCTTTCAACATTTTTAAATTATCCTTGAAACCAAAGCTTTTTGCATTCAAACTAAAATTAGATATTAAATTTTACGTTTCAAGTGAAAAGTAACTATTTGTGAAGGAAAGTTCTTATTCCTTCCCTGTGTCATATCAGTTATGTCCCCGTTCATCAAATTACTAATTTCAACCACATGACTGTGCATATTAAGTCAACATGAAACTTAAAGCCTCAATTATAGTTGGGCTGAGCTCTTAAACCTTCCCTACAGGAGATGTAAGGGAGGTGTACATATCTGCACAGTTCATTGTTTGTCAGTACCTTTTATTTTTATTTTAAGAGACCAACGAAGCTTAGCAGGTGTTAGTAAGCATAACCTGTGCAGCATGAAGCTCGGCAGGTTAGAGGAATTGTTTCAGAATCCTGAATTCACAGATGGTACAACAACAAGTGACACATTGCACACTAAGCTTGTTTCTACAACGCACGGCTCAGAAACGCTCACATTGTTGGTTTTCAGAGCCCTGCACAGCACAGCTGGCCAGACTGAGTTCAGTTACCAATTAAATTCCACTCTGTGACAGGAACCATCTGTTACTGCTCAGGGTTCTGCTCTTTCTAGGGTTTCATACAGACCTTATGCCTAAAGAGTTTGCTAAAAGTACTGTGTCCTAGCTTGGGACTCTCTGCCTTCTTTTTCTTGGCTCCTTTAGTCTGGGATTCTGGCACCGTCTTCGGAGCAGGTTGCCCACCATGGCCTTTTTCTGCTTTCGATCCCTTTTGTACAACATCATTTGAAGTTCAGTACTTGTTACAGAACTTGTATAGTTTGTTCATGAAAAAGATTCAAACACTCATACTTTGTTTTCAAAATAAACATTTCCTTTTTGCTCTGCACATCCCCCTTCTCCCCCCCCCCCCCCCCAAATTACTCAGTGCAACAAGTAGTGAAGTAGTGAATGAAAAATAAAAGCTATGGTAATCCACTTGACTCAAAGTTAAATCAATTTGCCCAAATATTCATTAAATTTAAGCTTCGGTATTATTTTATTTTTATAAGTAATCAACTGAATTTGGGGTTATTTGTAAACTGGGCAGATAATATCACTTTGAAAACTCCTTTTAAACTTTTTCCCCCCAGTTTTATAGGGGCTTTAAAGTGTTTTGCATAATGAAGTATTTATGAAGAACACAGTATGAATATTCATGATATGCTACGTAACAATATTACAAATCTGCATTAATACTTTTATTTCTAGCTAATTTTGTGTATCATAAATATTAATGATCTACTGATATTAAGACTGTTGAATTGGAAAGCACCATTTCTCTTTTACTCCATTCCAAGCACCTACAAAAAAACCCCGCTGATTTTGGGAGTCAATACCCATTGAAATTAGAGACAGGACCTCTAAGCACCTCATTGAAAAATACATTACAAAGGGCTAAGTATCAAAGAAAAACATTGACATTGATGTCTATATGGAAAAAGTAATATCAGGTTATTTTAAAATAGTGGTAGCAGACAACCTGCAGCTCAAAGCAGATTAAATTACCCTGCATCAAGCAGAAGTGGGTCTTTTCAATTACATGACTTTTCTACAAGTCTTGGGAAAGAAATTGAGTAACTTTTTTAAAAAATGTTCTATTTAACTTTTCATAACATTAGAAAATAATCTTTAAAAAGCCAAGAACCTCCTCAAAACGTCATTGTTCAGTGTTGTCTTTTCCCCCCCTCCCCAAAATCTTCAACACAACCCTCTGCAAGGTTGTGTATTAGTGCAGAAAAAAAGATTAAGTTTTACTGTTATGAATAATGGCTTTTTTTCTTCCTCCCTCCTTCCCCATCACTTTCATAATTTTCAATAACAAAAAAATGGAGGACAAAAATCGAACATATCGAAAGTTGCTTAACTGAGCTTCAACATCCAAACAAGTTAACACAGGAGTCTGCACTATGGTAACAGCCTTGTACATATGCCCACAATATGACTAATCACAAATACAGGGTAGCATTCTTCCCTCTGCAGTGTTTCAGTGTCAGGTTTTAAAGATGATGTATTTGTGATTACTTAGGACAAAGTAGGATGTAATATTCTTGTTATGTAATTCTTGGATGTAATATTCTATTGTTACTTGCTAGTATCCAGGACTTCATTCTGATTCCCATAACATTTTCCTTAGGCTATCTAGTTCCTGATTTAATTAAGAATCATCTATAGGCCAATCTATCTATCTACCTATCTATATACAGGTATTTAAATCATTTTAATTATTTTTAAATGAAAGATGAAGTGTTCACACTCAGGAGAGCTTTCAAAGAAGTTGACAAAAATTCCAGGAATTACGGGAAAAGTGACCCAAACTCCAAAGAAACAAATTGGCCTATAGTATCTATAATATAAAGCATCAAGCATTGTGGCTGACTACAATGAACAGGATATGAGAAAAGGTCCAAAACACAGAACATAACGCTTCTGAGCATGTTAAGCTGAGATCTTGGTTTCAAGATTGTAAGAAGCATCTAATGTCACTGAATGAAGCAGAATGCCATGTGCTATGGAGAGGCTGCAGCCAGTCGCATCAGAATTGGCTGTACTTCCCTGCTGTAGTGCAGCGTTCCCACATGTACAGTGTCATAACTGTCAGAAGCAGTTACAGAAGGCTCAGATAGGTGGTCTGGAGCAGATCTGATCCAAACGAATGCCATGTTGGTTAGTATAAACTTGCAAAAGATCGATTAATCCCAGGATGTCTGACTCAGCTCAGTATTATTTATTATGTAGGCTAAACTCCTGTGTTTACACGGATGAAGTGACAGTCATTAAGGGTGCGCCCATGCTGCTGAAAACATACATGTCTCTAACCAGCAGATTAAAGCCAGGGGCACCATTGATGACAGCATATTGCTGCACAGACAGCAGGTTTTCTGCATCAGGCTGAACTCGGCGATACTGCACACCTCTGCATTTCACCAGGAGGGAGGGTGCTGCCGTGCTTTGCTGAGCTGTTTCTCAGAATTACAAGAACACTTGTCAGTCCTCTTAGCCATGGGAGAACACAAAACAAGTAGGTGCATAGGCAGCCAAAATGAAAGCGTGACCCGGACTTAAATATCTAGTGGTCCCAGTGCCAACCAACCTATCCAAAAGCTGGCTCTTGGGAAAAGGCTCAGCCTGAATGAGGCAGAAAGCCACACTTGAGAACACAACTGTTAAAGACAGAAGTTATTTTTTCAGGGGAGAATTGACCATTATTTCATTATACATATCAGCTATAAATTTTGCAAATTTTCTATGGCTGTTGACATGTTAACTACTTTAGTGTATTTTTATTGAATATAGTGAAAACTCAATTCTTTGTGTCAGGAAAGCACTAGTGAAGGTAAAGAATTTCTTTGTAAAAAACTACTCCCATTAACTTGTATGAAAAAAGTTTGCATATCCTGCTAGTCATCTGGATTTGTTTACCCTCACAGGTGTGATAGCAAACCAAACCCAAACAGCATATTTGTTTCCAAATTACGATACGCCTGCACCAGTTACCTGTTATAGAAGCACACGATAAATTATGCGAACTGTACTGAACAGCTGGATTTTTCAGAATGTGTAGAAAGAGATACAAAACTCACTAAAACAGTGCAATTTGATAACTACTATTTCTGGACATCTTAAAGATCAGCCCTGATTAACAGCTTCCAGAATTGAGCTAAAAGCATTGAATGTACTTACAAAGTCCTGTAAAAAATATTCACCGTTTTAGTACTGCACTATGTGAAGATTGAATAGGACAAAGGATAAAAATGGGATAGAAAACAAGTGTTGATGCAAGCAGTGAGTTTTGTTCCCTAACAGATGCATGGAAATAACTTGTTGTTTTTAGGGATTTATTCTTTGTGTTATTTAAAATTTTATCACAAACGTTGCAAGAGAAAAAAACCAAACCATTCTAGTTCTAGTTATAGCAACATCTAATTTGGGAGTTCCCAGTCATTGAGACAGTCAGTGACATGCCTGTAGGCTAATGAAACACTGAAGGAGGAGAAGGCAGCTTAATACAGATCATCTGGCAAACTCCTGCTTCTGTTGAAGCAATTACAAGCTTTGGCACTAGCTTAACAATGGGAAAGAAGGGAGAAGGAAAATACTTTAAACACCTACATTTTTCCATTTTAAAAGATTATGTTTTCACCTTCATTTAAAAAAAAAAAGAAAAAAAACAACCTCTGCCCACCCCTTCCCCCCAGCCCACTAGCTCCAACTGTAGCATGGTACAAACAAGAGTGCTTCAGCCAGAAGAGTCCCAGAGAGGAAGCACTGGGACCTCCCTTCTGCTTCCCCCTGCTCCTTATTGATTTCAGCACAAAAATGATCCTCCCCATCTTCCCACACCCGGAGATGGGGGACAGGATAGCTGTGCTGCCCCTGCCCATATAACCCAGGAGCTGCTGTAGGCAGGAGGCCTCACGTGTCCTTCCTGCAGTGCTGCAGACGTACAAAGAGGTAACGGAGATGACCACATGCATTACAGGATGCAAAGAACGGTACACTTTGCTCGGCTCTATGAGAAAATGGAGCTTTTGTGGACTCAGGAGGGTTTCACTGCAAGGACTTGGACTCTTCAGATCAAGGGCAAGTCAGAGTAACAGCCAAAATCTTACCAGGTCATTAACTTCACAGAAATGCTACAAATCTGATCTTAACTGCACCATATGATCTGAGGAATCACACTGTTCATACTCATCTTCCTTTCAAATTTATTCAGAGGGAAAATATTTTAAATTGTGACTGCAAATGATATTATCAGTAGGGGAAGAGGCAATACAATGAAGAATAAATACCTGTGTTAAAAAACAGTGACCGGTAACAGAACAAGGAATTTGCCTACCTTGTCTTCAGGTTCACTTTTGCTTTCAGCTTTGCTTGGTGAGACCTTAAATATATTTGAGGAAAAAAACACCACAAGAAACAGTCATACCCAACTCAATCTTTCAAAAGATCTGAAAGTTCATCTGTTTGAAACTAGCAGGTTTTTTCCCCCCCAGCACAGAGGTGAAAGTACTTTTTTTTCCTCTCACATATGAGAAAATTTCTAAGACAAACATTTCTTAAGAGTAACTTAAAGGCAGTGGCAAAGATGAAAAATACCTGGAGCAAAAGTGTTACTGAAGATTCTACAACCAAAAATCAATACAAATGAACTTCAAGATTTTACAAATCAATATTTAAACATGCAAAAAATATTTAAGACAGCTAAACACCTACAGGTTTACAAGTACTTGTGCAGCAGAGGAAGTTCTCAGAGTCAGTCACCATTTTATCAAAACTGCAACGTACCTACGTCTCTCTATCATCTCCTGTCATTCTCTAAAACATCTATTTGGCTTCATTATTCCTCAGTGTTCATGACAGAGAGCACATTACATTTAGCTAAGCACATCCACAAGGGGTTTTTACAAGCACTCATTTTGAGCCATAGCCTTAAGACGTAGAGGAAAGCAATGGCTTACCAGCGTTTTAAAGAAACTCATGACGGAGTGGTTGTCCACTGCAGCAACTGCCTGGGGGCTGTCTTGGTTTACCTCTGCCTTTGCAGGTTGCTCAGCAGTGAGACTGTTGACACTTGCCAAGTCCTGCCGTAGGTCTCTTCGGTTGCAGTCATCTATCTCCTAGAAGGAAAAAAAAAAAATGGGGCAGTTTCCTCAGTCCCAGCTTGCTTGATTTCCAGTGGAATGCAAAAGTAACATTTGTGACTTGCATTATGTTGCTCAGTCACAACCCTAATTCCAACCATATTTCTCCAGCCTACGTATTCAGAACAATTGAGCATTTATACATCTCTTTCCCCTCTTTTCTAATATATTCAGCATTTGCTGTTGATTGGAGGAACATTGTTCTGAGCTACCAAGTATAACAAACACAAGTAAAGTTGCACACAGCATCCTAAACAACACTGCTTTTCTCTTTTCAAAGCTGAACTTGTGAATAGGAACAAACACTGAGATTTTTAGCCTTTGATGGCTCGCTCAGTGTCTGATTGTACCATACAAAGATTGCTTCCGACACCCTATTATTCTGCAACTCCAGAAATAATTTATCTAGTAAATACCAACATGGTATAGGTTAAAAAGAAAAAAAAACACACAACAACAACACAAAGTAATTCTTCTGAGACAGAGTTGTCTCCTCTGCTCCTGGAATTACATTCACCAGAGCCCCAAAATAGTTTCCCAGTGCTCAAGCACTCACATGTATGCGATATTCTTAAAGATTACTTAATTTCTATTTAGAAACCTAGACAAGAGTCTGTTTTATTTTTATTTATTTATTTTTTAAACAAACAACATTTAGACCAGTTTTGGAGAGCTTGGCACCTCTTTGCACTATTTTTTTCTGCCATTCTGGACACTTTTGCTTTCAGCCTGTGCAGGTAAAGCCAACACAAACTTTTTGCAGGAGAAAACAGCTTGAGACAAATTCTCATGTCCAATTCAGTATTTCCTTTTAAAGAGCACTACACATAATTATTAATATCCAAGTCTTATCAACAACACTCTTCCCTTTTGTTTATCTGTTTGTATTATAACTGACAGATCCAGCCCTGCATTTATTATAGCAGTGAACTGTGGTGACATTGGTAGGAAAATTGAGACTTTACTGAATGGACCATCATAGTAGTGCTGTATTTCTCCAGAACTTATCTTCAGCTAGACTGAAGCACACATCTGCTCAGTTAGGAAGCAGTGACTAGAGGAGCAGATTTTAGGACACTAGATGCCCCAATGACTGCTTTCCCTGTACCAAGGAATTTAAAAGCAGTATTCATAGAGGATTTGTAAAGAACCTACATTTCTATAGGTCACTGAAGGAAGGAGAATAAACACATATAAACGAGTTAAAACTTCAGAGGGTTAATTTGGCATCAGGAAAGATGAGTGTGGAGTGACCAGTCTCAATGCAGCATTTAAGGAGTTAAACATACGTTTGACTTGCAAGAACAGAATTCTGTTTAATTCTCCACCCACCATTTTCCAAATTTACCCATGAAGAAACACAGCACAGTAGTTCAGAAGGTTTCAACAGGCTATTTAGGAGTTGCTCGCAAGGTTCTAACACACCACTTTGTCCAGCTGCCAGCTACAGGCCCGAGCCGTTCCAAGAACAATATGTCCCATGCAGAACACACGCGGCCACACCAGCTCCAGCAGCCCTTCCTCCGGGGATGCCATCTAAAGAGCTTTGGTTCTGTGAAAAATGCTGGCTCTATTTCAGATATTAAATGGGCAACAGAAGCATGAGGCAAGGGATCGAAGAAGCAAAAAGCAGAATATACATTGCTAAACAAAATTTCAATAACAAGGTACTTGATGCTATCAAAGAAAAATAAATTATTTTCACACACGTACAAACCCTGCTGAGGTGCATGCTGTTTAGGAGGAAGGGCTGTTTTTGCTAGACACTATAGCAAACAGCTATTATTAGCAGCAGATACCACTGGGAACAGTTGCAGAGGTGACGGTCACCATGACTAGCAGCACTAGAAATGCATCTCCTGCTACCGCCGCACTGCCCAGATGGGGCAGCTATTGCAAACCATGCAGAGCTTCAAGCCCAACGCCATCCAAAAATCCCTGCAGGCTTGCAGAACACAAACGGGCCATGGAGTGACCCATGGCACAAGGAGCCCCTACTCCAGAATTCCCAAGCCAAGACTGCTGCTACACAGACAGAGCTGGACTTTGATAGATACTGTGATCCATCCTGTGCTTTCATAGGGATACTGCTGTAGGAAGGAATACAGGCTCAGGCCTTCAGCATAAAAATCAAGCAGAGATAGTGCAAAGTCCTACAATACCATGTTTTCTAAGCCACAGCCAAATAACCACAAAAACCTCTGCACTGTGTAATATGCTGTGCAAAGTCCCAAAGGCAAATAATAATGAAAGAAAACTCAGAAATAACAGAAGAAGAAAGTCAGCATTAGAAGTTAACAGTTCCTGTGTAAATGCTCAATTCATTGCTTTGGGGAGCCAAATTTGGGGGTAATAAACACCTTAAATACTTATACTGTAGCTTTAGTTCGGTCATTAGAAAAACATATCAAAAGAATATATTCCTGCCAGCACTTTTGTTTGTATGAATCATGGCTCAGTGAAACATTTCAGGCATATAATTTATCTTTTCTTTGGCTTACATAGTAAATGCTTCATGAATTCATGAATTCTGTCCTTGTTTTAATTATGCTGTCTTCTGAATGTAGTTTTGTAGACCACAAAAATAAAGAGTGGTTCACCAAACACAGAATGTTTGTGCAGCTCGAGCTACAACTGTGGAGTCTCTCTCTTACTTACCAGCAATGTTATTTGTTATGTGCTGGCACTCAATTCAGGGAAACTTTTCTTTAGCTTTTACAGATACTATAAGCCATAATCCACCAAAAAAAAAAAAAAGACAGTTGGCAGCAATATCTGGATTTTTAGTATGATTATTTGGTAACTGTTTGAAGTTACTACAGTAACAGCAATTAAATTAGATTTGGTCATTCCTCCATCCTACATGAGAATGAACAACTTTAGAGGAAACAGAAGGCAACTGTGCTGCAAGGCAGAGCTACAGCCTTTGTTTTAGGAACAGAGTTAAGATCTGGCAACATGTCAGAAGTGTTTTGCTGCTCTATCTTTCCCAGAAAAGGTCCTTATCAACTCTCCCCCATCCCCAACACATATTCCTTTGTATATTTGAGGAATGAAAGACAAAACTTACAGACAGAAAACTTAAGGATAAGGTTAAAATTTAACCCTATGTTGTTATATAGTTTTGTGACTCATTTACACTAACTTAAACCCTGATTTTGTGAGCTCTCAAACATTTCCAATGCTCCAGCTTTAAGCATACATGTGAAAGATGTACAGGCACTTTTGTTAAGTGTGACACCTGTGCTCAAGCAGGCACCAGGCATAAAAAAAGCTGCTGTATGTGCTAAGATCGTGCAAATACTTACACATATCAAACACCCCACAGCTGATTAGTGCTTGGGATTTCCTATTATCCCCATTACAAGTTCAGCATATGAATAAGATGAAGAACAGAACAGAATTCAAAATGAATCAAATTTAGATGTTATAGATATAAAAATTTGGGTCTGAATGAACAGTGCTTCTAATATTTGTCTGGACTAGCAAAAAGAGTTTTGATTTACTTGTTCTGCCCCATCCCTTGATAGACACTTATTACAAACACTTGCTTGAACTTTTCTAACATCACTATTTGCTACCAGCAGATGTTTAGCTCAGACTTCTGATTAAAGTTAGTTTAGATTGTTATTTCATTAGAGAAAGTTTCATGCTGTAGTACTTCCAGAGCATGAACCACGACATTTCACAGTCTGTAGTTCACAATCACAGCAAAATTGGAAATTATGAATTTTACATTTGGTTATAAAAGTAACTATTCTTGTGAGCCACAGGCAGAATTTATTCTTTTTTTTATTTTTATTTTTTATTAGTCAGTAATATCTGTGGGGAGTTTATAAAGCTGAAAAACTTTAGTTTATAGCTGCAAATAGATGTGGCAGTAACGCACTGAATAGGTTACTCATTCTGAATTATTGATCCAGTTCCGTTTCTGTAGTGAAACACTTGGTATTCTGCTAGGTTGAGATTACAGATTCTTTAAAGGCACGTATATAGCAGAGACACTGGTGATGGGTGCCTCCTTTGAAATGCAGGGGTCAAAAGCGTAACGTTTAAGTCTTACAAACTAATTTGCAAAAATACTGCAATAAGTTTATACAACTAGCGAAAACTTCAATTTTGAGGAGACAAAATAGAAACAACAAAGAATAGAAATTGAAGAGACCTTTGGGGATAACCTGCAGCATTGTCAGTACAAGCAGTGAGCTCACCTCAAATGTTCAACACTATTAAAAGCATTAGTGATTATGCAGCAAAAGTTGTTTAAAAGCCTGAACTAAGCTAATAAAAACAATTCTCATTAGAATGGCACTTACACACACATTCTGATAGGGAGGCCATGAAACTATTGCTTTCCTCCTATTCCTGATATCGGACAGGGCTTGAGCTAGATCACCAGGTAGTTTGGCTGACACTATTCCGGTGAGACTAGTAAGAGTTATGCCACTTATTCACACTCCAGGGGATGAACGTTTTCAGTGGTTGCTGAAAATGAATCCTCCAGTGCATTTACTGATATTAGACTCTGCAGGAGGTATAAAAATCTTATCCTACTGTCCTTAAAAAATAGATTTTTGTTTCAGGTATGCATCTGGGCTGAAGCGAAACTTTACTATAGTCAATGAACTATACCAGTGACAGATCTGACAATTGAGATGTTACACTCCTCTATTCTAGTAACATAGGACTACTGCGGACTTGGATTAGTTCTGACCAGTTGGTTTTGATGACGATAGAATAAATAAGGAAGAAGTTGAATAAAATCTCTCCTCTATTACTATCTGCCATTCTGCTTTAGACAAAATGCTAGCATTAGGGCTACAAAGTGGTTACTACTAAAAGCAGCAACAAATTTCCATGATGCTTAACAAGCCACACTGAATTCATGCCTATTTTCAGCTCCTTTCTTTGACTAGCAAGCTGTCTCAGATAGGTTATTCTATATTGCATTCTCCTCCTGTAAAAATCAGTTCTAAAGACTGCATTTGTTTGACTAAAAGTCACAACGAGCACAAAAATTGTTACTGTATATTATTCCTTTTGCTGGTATGTGCGGGATGCAACAAGCAGCTATTGTTCAAGAAAAGTGACCATCTTATACTAATTTATTTAAACCATCCAGTATCAAACTCCAAGCTCATCAAGCACAAGAAACAATTTTGCTTTCAGGTAATTTTGCCTTCATTTGTAGCTGGCGGCTGTTCACTCTTAAGACTATTGGAGCACGAACACAGCTACCTTGCCTACACCTTTCACAGCAATGCAAAAGAACTGAAACCCTCAGCCAGGTGCCAGCACTGAGCCATGGGGCAGGCATCAGAGCTGCTATTGCTCTGCCGTGGGTTCTTCTCCCAGCCACCCCTCCAGGGGTTACCTACAATAATTTTAAGAGCAACACCAATTCACTCACTGAGCCACCACAGCATCAGCTTGTCCTGGGCTACAGTTATTATTCCTAGGAGGTGTCATTAAGCGTGACATGGAAATTCCTATCCCAGCACTTGCCTTCCCCGGTGGGATGCCATTTGAAGTTCTCTGTGATCCGGCGGCTTCCTGCACGGCACTGCACCCGTCAGGAGCGTCTGAAGCCCTCGTTTCCTTCTGGGTGGGAGTCTGCTCTTGGCTCCTTTCCTTCCTCTTCTCCAGTTTGAAGATCTTGTCAAAAAAGTTTACTTGTTTTGGCTTTGGTGCGGCTGCAGCCTCTCCCTCAGGTGTCCCAGGTGCCGCTAGGTCGCTGTGGTGAGGCACTGGTGCCGACTGGGCCTGGGCCAGGATTTTATGGGCGCCAGGCCCTGGCGCAGCTGCCGCGGGCAAGGCCACGCTGTCACTCAGTGCTTTGTTCACGTCGGGCGCCTCCGAGCTGAGATCAAGCTTCGCCGATCCAACTGATGAGTCTGACTCTGGGTCTTCAGTACGCCCTGGTACAGACCATGAAAACGCGAAGACAGAGCGGGATTTAGCAGGTGGCAGGGCCCTGCTGGCAGTGCTCCCAGCAGCCTCGCCGCCCGCAGCGCCGGCGCTCTGCTCCTTTGTCTTCAGGGAAGAAGCGGCCGCATTATCCCGCGCAACACTTGCCTTCGCATCAACTGCAAACAAGCATAAAACAGCAATTATCCCACACAGCAAAGTTATACGGGTTGTACAATTAATTGCGGTCACTTCGCTCCTTAATAAACTAAATAGTTCAGAACGTGGAGCCCCAGGGAGGACCACACACAGCGTGGCTTGTTTCAGGACCCCGTTGTTTTCCTGCACTAAACACGAGCTGCAGCTCATCAATTGGACCTGCCCATCCGATTTTCCTTCCTCTGTCATTCCTCATTGATGTTGGCACAAATTGTGTTCCATGCAGCCCCTGCTCAGCTGTGTCAGGTCGTGGCTGGGGTTTTGGAGCGCTCAGCCTGGCGGGCGTGCTAGAAGAAAAAAAATCAGCCCTGATGCCTTCAGCATTTTAACCAAGTGGACTGGGTGATTTCATTTCATCTGAGAATATGTTACTTTCCAATTAAAGACATTATACGTGAAAGCATCAATAAAACTTAAGACAGTTTTACATTAATATTACACTTTCCTTTGTCAAAGCTAGACATAAATAAAGACTAGAGACAGAGAGGACTGATTTTGTTTCCTGGATTGCCAAATTCCCCAAGGCCTGTGCAGTCACAACATATTTCATTCATTTTTCCAATGCTGTTGCCTTGCTGCCTACTCTCTATAGTGCAATTTCTACTTTTTTCCTCTATTTTCTGTAGGTTAGTTTAAGCCTGATTTGAATAGTTACAAATCACATCTGAGCAAGGCCTTTTGTCCTTCTGTTTTTGAATTTTTTCACCCACAAGCAATATGGCTCTATTACATTTCTCTCCCAAACAAACAAAAAAAATCTCACAAGTAATTCCTGCTTGTGGCCTCACATAGCCATTACACTTTAGATTTAAAAAGTCTTTCATCTTAGAAGTATATTTTATGATTTATATTACAATGGCACTTTGGTAAGACAGTTAAAGGTGAAAATTCCTAATATTGTATGTGCAGATGGGAACAGTAGGCTATCGCTTTATAGAAGACAAAAGGGGGCAAAAATGAGAAAAAAATCCCTTATATCTGGCTTTGTGTATGGGAGGCCAAGTCAGACAGCTTATGTGGTGTGAAACCCCTGAAAACAAGAATCTTGTACAGAGGTAAATCTTACATTTTGAGCTTCTATTCTCTGCTTTGGCTGGAATATGTATCTGTTTTCCCTGTCATTAACCACCACACATTTCACGCATAAATTTAGGTCTACTTAATTATAGCTGTGCTAAACTGTCAAACTGAGTTGCTAAATTTCAATTTAAAAATTGTTGGTTTCAGTGTAAAATGGAAAATCATTTCAAATAATTGTAATTGTCTTTAGTCAATATTATGCCGTTTGCAGTTTAGTGTAACGGAAATGAAATGCTAGTTGCCAATAAAACTTGACTAAAATGCTTGTCTTCCACAGTACACACTTTCAGCATTGTTTCATTTCTAAAATTCCTTTTCAAGATAGGGAAAACTGAACAGATTAATTACAGCTTCTAAAACTACTAGTTAGCTTTTCACAGCAGAATTACACTAACATTCTGATCCTCCCCACCAAGGATTTTGCATAACAGACAGCAGCAGGCACGGTACAACATATGTCCTTATCCATTTCATGCTCTCCTCCTGTGGCTGTGCTCAGGGCTCCTGGCCACATCTTTATGCAGAACAAGAGCAGAGCCCACATCCACAAACACTGCCCAGTTCCCATCAGCAAGCATCCAGGGACTGGAAGTCCCTGCTGGATTCCTTGGTCACAGCCCAGGGTTCGTCCCACCTATCAGGAGGTGGGGGGCTTCCAAAAAAAAAAAAAAGAAGAAAGAAGATGTACTGTGTGCTGGCATGCCAGCATTTACATCAAGTGAATTTACTGAAATACTCTCCAGCAGCAGGAGCAACAGCTGACAAAGCAAGGCCTGCTGCTGCAAGATTCATAACTGAGGCCAGCACTTCACCAGCCACCAGGAGGGCTGCCTCTCAGCTTCTCTGCTTCCAACATTTTAAGTCTGACATTTGCTTTCTTATTGTTTTTTGTGCATATGCAAGCATGCAGAGGGGCCAGAGCACCTCAGTACATCATGTTCTGTCCAGGTAAATACATTTTCATTTCTTTGTGCACTCTAATAGAGAAAATTTCTTTCCCTGGATTCTTTGTTACTATTCATGTAAGAAAATGACTCATGCTGGCAAGACTCCTTTGCCACTAATATTCTTCTACAATATTCCGTGAACACCTATTTCAACATAATGACATGCAAAGAAAAGGTACAAATAATTAGCTATTTTACCACCACCGTATCGGTCAGTGCCACTAGGTGTCAGTTATAGTTTCCTAAGCCTCATGTAGTACTATGAAAAAATAACTGAAGCACTGACTTCTAATTATAGTTGGAAACTTGGGAAGGAAGTAAAGAAGAAAGCCCTTCCCCAGCTAAAGTAGAAAAAAACATCCACTGGAAAATAATTGTAATAAATGCTGAACTTCTGTTTTATGTAATAGATTAAAAATGAAGTACAGAAAAACTGTCTTTAGTATAAAAATAGACATATAAGCTCATCATTAAGAAAACCAACTAAACAAAAAGTAGCTCATGAACCTATCAAACTCCTTTTATCTCTAATTATCATGGAAGGAATGAAAGACCTGGAAAATATCACTGGCATGAGCTCTGCAGCATGTCTTTTGTGTCAAAACAGTTCAAACAGTTTCAGGGAAAGTCTGCTCAGACACCAGGCAAGGCAGATCCTACCACCAGAGAGGAGACATTCATGTGGTGGGCTGAACAGAAGGATTTGACTCATGCCATATTCTCAGCAAACTGTGGAGGAGAAAGTTTTTGAAATCACGTTGTTTGGACGAAAATGTTGCAGTTTTGACAACGTTTTTCAACCCCTCAGCACTTCCATTTCATCCTCTTTTCATTTCCACAAGGGGTTTCATTTTTAACCAAGTTCTTACTATTGGTTGTAAATGCACAATGTCCACAAGATTTGGGAACATCTTCACAGATGCCTCTTTCCAACTGATTTCTCCCAATTAGCTGATTGAAGCTTAACCCACCTCTTAGCAAGGTCACTGGCACTTGAACTCAAATCCCAACTGCTTGTTCCTCTCAGTTGTTTCTATTCTAGAGCACTTTAAACCTCTGTACCCCCCCCAGGAGGCTCCCACTATCCCATTTATCTGTCAGAGCCTTGATAATAAAAGCACACCATTTGTTGCATTCATTCATATATAGACAGCCGTAAGCCAGACTTGAAAGTTTTTTTTTTTTTTTAACAGACACAGAAGTACCATTCTTTTCCAAATTACTCTGCAAGAGGCAGAGTTAGGAATAAAAGCAAAGCCTCCAATATTCTAGGTCAGTTCTGCAAGTGGATCAAAGCTGTTCACTCTGAATAAGATTAATAACAGCTCTGAAACTAAAATCAACACACAATTTGCAGCACTGCTGTGAGATTACATTTCATACCACTACTACACAGGCATTTCACTGTCAAGTGTTTATCAACAGATAACCACACTACAGGTTTATCCTTCTTTCCCTTTACTTCAGCAGGATGTGTAAAAAAAAAAAAAGCAGCACTTGAGCTGCAAAGTCCAACTTGAGTAAGAACACCCTGGAGGTAAGGATATTTTTCTGAAACTTGCTAGATTTGACATATAATTTTTTGATTAAAAAGCTGTGCAGCAACTCATTTTTAGCTGCTGAATGAGGTAGAGCTTTAATTGCCACGGTCCTCACATAGATGTCTCCTGCTATGGAATTACTATTGCTGTGTAGAACATGCCATAAACTAAATGCTATGAGAAGATGTTTTCTGCTATTGTTGCTTTGGACAACAGAAAAAAATCCATCTAGTGTTTGCATGGGAGACATCCCCCCCCCCCCCCCCCCCAAAAAAAAAAAACACACACTGTTGTGATGAGACTACATGAATTTTCAGAAGCATTAGAGTTCCAAATATAAGACTTTCTCCCCTTTCTTAAAATGAAAAATACATTAATATTCTTTTGCAATCTTTCTTGTCCCATGTAAATAATGTTGACAACATATATGCCCTAAGAAAAATAATTTCACAAAGTTAAATAACATTGACATTTACCTAACAGATTTAGTGACGTTAACAGATATGGAGGAAAAGAAACTAGCAATGAGAATTGCAATGATCATTCTTTAATAAATAAATAAATAAAATGTATCGCATTTCACACTGTATAGGTGGACAGATATTGCAATAAGCTCACTTGAGTTAGATACAGTCTGGTAAAAAAAATAATTGCTGAAACCAATTTATCCTCTGGACATAAGTTGCATCTAACTGAACTTTTCTTCCCTGTGTAACCTTTCTGTTCACGAGCATTATTCACAGATTCACAGATTTCTCTAGGTTGGAAGAGACCTCAAGATCATCGAGTCCAACCTCCGACCTAACACTAAGTACTCCACTAAACCATATCCCTAAGCTCTACATCTAAACGTCTTTTAAAGACCTCCAGGGATGGTGACTCCACCACCTCCCTGGGCAGCCCGTTCCAATGCTTAATAACCCTTTCGGTAAAGAAGTACTTCCTAACATCCAACCTAAAACTCCCCTGTCGCAACTTTAGCCCATTCCCCCTCGTCCTGTCACTAGGCACGTGGGAGAATAGACCAACCCCCACCTCTCTACAGCCTCCTTTCAGGTAACTGTAGAGAGCGATGAGGTCGCCCCTGAGCCTCCTCTTCTCCAGGCTGAACAAGCCCAGCTCCCTCAGCCGCTCCTCGTAAGACTTGTTCTCCAGACCCCTCACCAGCTTGGTCGCCCTTCTCTGGACTCGCTCGAGCACGTCCATGTCCTTCCTGTAGCGAGGGGCCCAAAACTGAACACAGTACTCGAGGTGCGGCCTCACCAGAGCCGAGTACAGGGGCACAATCACTTCCCTCGACCTGCTGGCCACACTGCTTCTTATACAGGCCAGGATGCCGTTGGCCTTCTTGGCCACCTGAGCACACTGCTGGCTCATATTCAGCCGACTATCCACCAATACTCCCAGGTCCTTCTCGGCCAGGCAGCTTTCCAGCCACTCATCTCCCAGCCTGTAGCTCTGCTTGGGGTTGTTGCAGCCCAGGTGCAGGACCCGGCACTTGGCCTTGTTGAACTTCATGCAGTTGACCTCAGCCCATCGCTCCAGCCTATCCAGATCTTCCTGCAGAGCCTTCCTGCCCTCGAGCAGATCGACACACGCACTTAGCTTGGTGTCATCTGCAAACTTACTGAGGGTGCACTGGACGCCCTCATCCAGATCATCGATAAAGATATTAAAGAGGACCGGCCCCAGTACCGAGCCCTGGGGGACTCCACTAGTGACCGGCCTCCAACCAGATTTGACTCCATTCACCACAACTCTCTGGGCCCGGCCATCCAGCCAGTTTCTAACCCAGCGAAGCGTACGCCAGTCCAAGCCCCGAGCAGCCAGTTTCTTGAGGAGAATGTTGTGGGGAACGGTGTCAAAAGCCTTACTGAGGTCAAGGTAGACCACGTCCACAGCCTTTCCCTCATCCACCAAGCGCGTCACTTGGTCATAGAAGGAGATCAGGTTCGTCAAGCAGGACCTGCCTTTCATAAACCCATGCTGACTGGGCCTGATCGCCTGCTTGCCCTGCAAGTGCCGCGTGATGACCCTCAAGATAATCTGCTCCATAAGTGGGTCATTTAAGGACCTATATGTAACTACCACCCAAATGCAGGCTTTTTGCCCCATTTTGTCCTCCTGTTACATTTCTACTCCGTGCAGTGCAAGTCCCAGAGATAAACTGCTGCTAGTTTTGTCCTTCTTCCCTTCGCCTGTCCACCAAGCACTTTTATTAGTATTCAAAAAGGCCAGCACAACACATTAAGAAGTCAGGATCAAATTTGCTAACCGTTTGCTCACAAAGGAAGATGTCAAGAAGTAGCAGTAAGGGCACCACTCCTGCTTCAATGGCTTTACAGGAAGAGAAGGTGGATGATAGCACTGTGCAACGTCTGCAGCCCTGGTAATCAGAAGCAGGAAAGGCAAGCAATGGAAAGAATCCCTGAGCCCACACGTCTGTCAGCCTGTTTGAGCAGAAGCAGCAGAGAACCAGTCACCAATCTGCTCACCCAGATGTGAAGCAGATGGTTACAGGGCCCTTCCAAATAACCTTACTTCCCCTAGTCGTATTAAGTTAGTTCTCTGCATTATTTTTTTTTTCCCATTATATTAGCAGATATAGATTTCATAGACTCATTTATCAACTATACTATTTAACACAGAGCACATGGTCAGATCACTAGCAATCACAAAAATGCAAGCTAACAAGACAAAGGCCAGAAACACTTCTATTAATGAAATCCTTGCTTCACTTGCCTTTTGCAGCTCTGTTGTCTTCTCTAGAAATGCTCACTTTATGGCTATAAAATAGATCACTACTTTTTTTTTTTTTAAATAGAATTATCAACTACATTTTTATAAGAATAACTTCTATTTCCAAGAAACGCTCACACTTCTTTATCACCAACACCTTGATTAAATTATAGGAACTAGTGCAATTTCGGTGCTATCTACATAGTTAATGACTTAACTGCTGCTTAAACATTAATAAAATTAAAATATGAGTAATAGTATCATAGACCAGCCAATTTTTTCAACTTGCTACATAAAACAGTTTAATAATTACATTAATTAGGTAATCCATTTAAGTAAAACTTCATTTTATGTATTTAAAAAAACAAACCACCACACATTTACTTCCTAAGACTTCAGACAATGTAAATCATCTGGCTTTTATTTACTGCCCAGAACCCTGCTAGCTTGCATGATCAGAAACACAACTACAGGCTTTTATTTTTCAGTGGACAACCATTTAAACTGATTTCTTATAGCCAGATGACATTAAGAAATTAGCCACAGAGTTGAGATTCTGAACTGTAATCAGTACTATCTACATATTCCCATACCTATCTTGATTACTTCTCTTATTTTATTTTTTTTTTTTAAGATGTAACAGACTGATAAGTTTCTCTTAGCAACAAATAATAGAGTATTTTCTCTCCTTACAGAGATTGGAGGGAATAGTTGGCTTTCATTATATTCTGAGAACAGAAATAAATCCAATACAAGGAAAACACTGACAAAATTAACTTGGCTGGATCTTCAGTGTTGTAAAATGTAGCAACGCTGCTACAAATGAGCACTGCTGAACGCTGGTCAAGAAGGCTCCAAAGCCAACAAGAGGTAGTAGGAGAAATTAATGAGGTGCTGAAAGACAAGGAGAGAGACACACACATCTGTGGCTGAGAGCAATTGCCCGTGAATATGTGGAGACAACTTCTTAAGATTGTTTGCAGCCCAATTTTTAGTGGTCAGGCCATATACTTCACACCAGATTTTCAAAAAGGATGTGAACATTTAAAGCAGGTCTCAGCTGCTGACAGGCACCTCTCCCTGGGGAGCCCAAGGTTCAGCTTTGCCATCACTTGAAAGTCTGGTTGGTGTCCTGTTATGAAATAGGACCATGAAATAGGTCTGAAGTGGGATGCACTAACTCAGCAGTGACGTACCCACACCCCCGCAGAAGTACCTGATATCTCTGTCCTCTTGTTCTTTACAATGTATAAAAAAAGCACTGTGGAAGAGCCAAGCCATGCCAGATACCGTTCTTCTTCCAGACTAACACCCCCAGTTTACGCACAAGGGCCTATCAACATGATTTTGTTAATGTACGGATAAAGAGAAAACTCCATCCTTATGCTCCAGTTACCCAGGTACTTGCTGAAAAACATCCAAAACATCCTATAACAGTAGAGAGGTGGTCATGGTTACAACATTAGTCTTTTATAACACAGTTTGAATAAACCTCTAGTAAATAAGACTAACCTCTGGCAGTATTTTCAGTTGCACTACATTCTCAGCTTTCACTTACCTAGCTCTCTAAACTACTGTGCCATAGCTCAATTCTAGAAAATTTAGGGTGACACAGTTATGTTTTATTTATGAAGATACCACTGCAGATTAGACAGACATGCCCCTCTCTCTCCAAGGCGTACTACCTCTAAAATGAGAGCAAAGTAGACTTCTGTGTATGCTGCTCTGACTGAGAATGGGCTTGGCAAAGGAAAGCATCCTGACCAAGAACACAGACGTTTGCCTCCTGGAAGTTACTCCTCCACAGAAGCTGGGAAATGTTTTAAAGTTTAACAGATTTACTTTCTAGCCTGCATAGATCTACATTCTTAGACACATTCAGTAACTTCTTTGTTTGTTTTTTGATAATCTCCTACATCCCCTCCAGACTATCAGTTTCCACACTAGCAGATATTTCAGTCTGGCATCTGAGCACAATGACCTCACTTGGTAACTCCCTGCTAGCATCAGGGATGCCACGAAATTGTTTAAAGACAACTCGTTCTCCCTCAGAAACATGCACTTCTGCCTCCTTCCATCCTGCAGAACAGCTTCCCATCACGTCCCCCCCAAACACAGAGCCTCGCTAACAAGCCAGCTCATCCTTGCATTAGTGTCATTGACACGTTATGCCCCAGTTTGTGCTCTGAGACTCCTCAGAGACTTCTTAGAGGCATAGTTTCCTCCGGTACTCCAGCAGCAGCAGTTTATCACAGGACACCCTGAAAGAGACCAGTGTCAAACCGTGCCTGTCCTATCATACCTCATGCTAACCGAATTCTATGGTCTAATAAACCCTCTGGGAGACCAACAGCAGAACCAAGCTCCTCGAATAATTAAACAGATTCCAGAGGACTTAGAATTAATTTCCTATTTCATTTTTTAAAATATTTTTAACTCTCAAGCTTCTGAGCAGCTGCATATGTTGATTCATAGGTAAGAATCAAAATATGAGCTCATCTTTTGATATGAGACTGTATATCATCATTTATTGTTGCTCCAGCATAAACTTCTCTCTCTCTGTCTGGTGGCAAAAGAGACATAAACGCTACCCAGTACATACCTCCACCATTCATTGCAGGAGGATGAGTCTGAACAAATACAGCAGATCCATTTTTGACACTGGTAGGAGATTCAGATAGAGCCTGAAATACCAGATAAAATGGTTCTTAGGATTAGATACACCAGGGCATTTGAAAGGTATTGGCTTCTCAATAAGTTGTAGTCAAGGAAGATGAGAATGGGCAGCTCTTGATTACCTGATCACTTATTACTGGGTATGCATTGTCGTCTTTAACTTCCTCTGGGACACTCACTGTGTTGCCCATAGCTCCTGTGAGATGGGAGAAAAAAGAAAATGTACCTTCTTTCTCATTAATAGATTTACTACCTAACTAAAATTAAGAGACAGCCAATGGTGACAGACTTTGATAGCCTGTTAAATTCCTTGTAAGCCCCACCTGCTTTCCCCAAAGCACCTGCCCTTGTCATCAGTCTGCGCCCATCAGAAGTATTCAAACCAGATTACACACAGGGGTCACAGCTGCTCACTGCAAATAGCACAGATTAATGAGTTCTTCTTTCTTGAGGAAAACTAGATACCATCACTCCAGCATCATTTGTTAGGACTCAGTAGATAGGAAAGATGTGTGGAGTTAGTAGCAGAATAAAATGACAAAGACCAAATAATGTGAATGAATTACAGCAGCTTTGTGGGGTTTCACTTTATTTTTTCTTTTTTAATTTGAGAAAAAGACGAACAGAAAAGAGGCAGCATGCAAAGAAATCACACACGTTCACGTGTTAGTTCTGAAAATCTGGCCCTGTGTGGCAGGCTATTCTGTATAACAAATCCTACAGAGAAACTATCCCTTTGAATATGGCTGTGAAAGTATGGGGCAGCTCTAGGCAGCTTCACAGGTCAGTTGCAGCTCACAGATGCACCGAGTGATGTTTTCTCAGCTAGCTGGAGCTGCAGCGAGACAGAGCCAACACAAACCAGCCACCGCTGACTTCATCTGTGGTCCTGGATGCATTTTTCAAGCATGCTGCATCTTGTGTTGCCACAACATTAACATCACTGCTACCCAAACTGGGCAGTTTAAAACAGCTTTCTCATGTTCACACCCACTGGAGTCACATCTCTGACTGCAACAAAAGCATAATTCTATCTAGTTAATTAACATTAAGTCATTAGATAATTCAATGTTTATTTAAACTGTTCTTGTTTCTTTAAAGTGTGTTTAAGGAGCAGTATATTTGATTCAATTTTAGATTTTTTTCAATTCAATCTTTCCTACATAGAAGTATGCATTCAACTGTGTTGTCTTTTTCCCCTTATGTGTATTTATGTGCCCTGTGGACTGTAAATTCTTTGGGACCAAACACACTCCCTGCAACATGGTTGAAGGCTGAGGGTGGAGGAAGGCTCCTGTTGACTTTGGCTCAGGATATATATACATATGGAGCATTTAAAGCTGCACAAGCAAACAATAAGGGGAGATGCTTCTGAGCCACACCTTGAAAGAGGAAGGTCTCCAGAGAGAGGAAGGCTGAGGGCTGCAGCCCGCTCCAGCCTCAGTGCTCATCCTGCTGGATTTCCTGCACGGGCACCACGGGTGCCAAGTGCTCCTCTGCTCCTTGCTGCGGTGCTGCGTGCCTGTATGGACCAGTGAAGCTGCAGAGGTGTGGAAGAGCATTTTCCTTAGCGCTTTGACTAAACAGCCTTTGACTATAAGAGAAAAGGAGGAAAAGACCAGTTTTGCTAAATCACCTTCATTAGAATTTGAATCTCGGAAGGAGGGGGAACCTCTCATTTTGGCTTCCAGTTACTGTCTAGAGTTCCAGCTGGTTATGCTTTTTTTGGTAACCTCAATCTACAAACTTTTGCTTGACAGAGGCAGTTCAGATCTGGTTTCTGTTTTATGCTGCATCCTAGCTGACATGAAATCCAAGCTGGGCCTCTCTTCCAAGCATGGTTTTTGTTCTTTGAGTGCCCAGTGCTGAGCTGGACACTGAACAGCCCCGCTGATGCTGAAACACGAATGGCAGCCACATGCTGCTGAGAAGCGCTGCAGAAATAGTGGCTGTAGCTCTGAGCCTTGATTTCAGACTGCCGAGTTGTTTTACAGGGATTTTATCTTCTCAGCTGATATTTCCACTATAAATCAGAACTTCTGATTTATTGTGGAAAAGAGCCAACATCTCCCCGTGGATGTACAATGGCCTCTTGTCCTTGCTATGTAGTTCTGTCTCCTAGCAACATTAAGTATTATCCTATCAGAAGGGAAGAAAACAAGATTCAAATCCTGCTGCTTAGTCTCAATGGTAAATTTAGTATCTAGTTGAATCTGGAGGATTTACTTTTGTTTTCCATTCACAAGGCCTCCTGGTTTATGCCAGGAGACAACTTAAGCAGAGAGTGGAATATTTGCAGGTTACGTGCTTCCTTTTTCACATGTGCTGTGAAATAAGCATATATCTGAGGGGAGTGGAGAAGCAAATTCCTATTTTTTCTTATTTATTTCTACAATGATTTGTAGCTCGATTCTCAGTTACTCTAGTTTCCTGTTGATGCAGCTCTACTCACGTCAAGTAAGTTATCTTTAACTGATACAGAGCAGAGATCACAGGCTCTGATTTCTGGCATATTTTGTCCTAGAAAAAATCACCCATTTTCTACAGTCAAGTTTATAATTCTGACTGAAATAAAACATGCACAAAGGCCTCATGCAATTTTAAAAGATTTTCACTTTACCAGAAGCTGGAAAAGTCTTGGAGGCTATTTTTGATAAAAGACCAGGACTAACTTCCTACACAACCATCTCAGAATATGTCCCCAGAGCACTGAATGCAGCGCTCCATCAAGCATGTGTATTATAATTCTTCAGACTTTTACCTTCTTGCAGCAGTAGTCGATTATTGCATTGCATTGGTTTTTGTATGGTGTAAGTAGTTGCCTTTTTATCATGCTCTGAGGCAAAAAGATACAGAAAAAAAAGTGACAAGTCTGTGGCCATTTCTATGCATACAGAACTCACCGTCCTGGCCCAGATCCTCCAGTAAAATTAGTAAAATGTATATGCATGCATGCTCCTGCCTTATTTTAAAGAAAAAAATGAAAGGTCACTGCCACCTATAGACAAAACTGAGTATTGGCAGAAATGATAACAAATACAAAATGGTATCAAACTGGCAGAGATTCAAGATGCCAAGCAAGCAATGTCACAGCTATTCATTTCTGCCATAGCATCTAGGAATTGCTGCTGCAGAGACTACTGCTTCTGACTGCATGCATATGTGGCTCCAGATTTGCAAAAAAAAAAAAGAGTTCTGCTCAAAAAAAATAAATGGTTACATTTTTCCCAAAGTGCTCATGCCTCTAGTTTATACAAATAAATCATTTTTCTCTCATTTGAAACATCTTCTCAGGTCTGCTTGAAGCTAAAATTATTAAATGCGGAGCCACGAGGATTTAGGAAAAAATAAGGGGCTCCCAGTGCCAACAAAAGTTATATACACAACATCTGTCTTCAGGAGCTCTCAAGATCTGGCCACGTACCTGTTTCTAGTGGGCAGAACTAGACATTGTCAACTGCTGGAAACCTGTGTCCTGCTGTGAGTCTGTCCTGGTAAACTAGCTCGGTCCCAGCCAAACCCAGGACAGAGTCCTGCACTGTCGCTTGGGTGCTGACTCGGTCTGTCCGCTGGGTGTTCTTGGTATGTCTCAGATATTAATCATAGTTATTTATGAGTGGTGCAACCACCAGGCAGCCCTGTCTGTGCTTTTTGTCCTACATGTGATAAACACAAAGCTGGTCTCTGTAGTAAGCCGTGAGAATGGAGCAAACTCTCACCAGACCTGAGAGGTGTTGCTGGCAAGATGTCTATTTTATTCACACAGGACAAGGCAATTCTCAGGGATTGAGAGGGGAAAAGAGAGGACCCTGATGCAAGAACATATATATACACATATTTTCCAAAATGAAAAGAAACCCTCAGAAATGAAGAGGAACCAGAGTAAGCACATTCTCATCCTTGGGCTTCCTTTCTAGATACAGATTTTCTGTTTAGGTTTCAAGGATTTTATCCTCGTGGGGGGCTCACTCAGACCCACTGGAATGCAGCCTGACTGGTTTAAAAAGGAACATTTGCTACCAGCCTCCGGGTCAGACACAGCTCAGAAACAGTTCCTGTCCCAAATTATGCTTCACTGCTTTGATTGTAATGAAGAAGGGAATCCAAAAGAGAAATAGGGTTTTTATCATTATTTTTGCGTTACATGAACTGTAGTATGCCCCGAGCATGAGCTCAGGACTCGGCAAAATTTGTCTTTTTCTCTCACTCTCGGAAGCATTATTTTGGTCTTTGCAATGTGGTAAAACTTTTGAAAACTAAGAGAGAAAATTACAACAAATTCTACTGTGTACTCTGTCTAAAGCCAGATAAGCCTGACCTTTTTAATGTATTGACCAACCTACAATATTACAATTGCCTGTGTCACAGTGTTTATTAATATAAAAAGTACATACAGATTCAATTAATTTCACACCAGAACTTGCCATATGTTATACTTAAATGTCAGAAAATAAAAAGATCAACTGTGCCTAGTTTGCTGTGTATATAATTTCATTATAGATACACCCGCTCTGTAAGCATTGGAGAAAGACCTAAATAAATTTGTTTATGTTCTAGAGGCAGTGGAAGGACCTAGAGGCATCAGTTCGTGCAAAAAGGTGTCCCAGGGCAAGGACTGGATCCTCAGCTCCCCAGTACATCCCTCTCCTAAATCCTGCCTCTTGGAGAACAGGTGCACATGGGGACGTGTCAGCCAGTGGCCAGCTAGAGGAGCAGATCCTGCTCTGATTCATGAGGAGCCAAGGAAGGACTAATAACAGGACAGGGTTTTAGAAAGTCTCCTTACCTTCCTTCCGTGCAGCTCTCAGTTGCTTTGTTGCAGGCTAAGAAACTTGGACACGTATTGTGTATGATGACACCAGTGGACAAAGGCATCTGAGGATTGTCGGTGGCTAAGGCAAAGAAATGGACAGACAATAGACAACAAAGAAGTGACAGGAGAAGGAAGGACTGAGATGACTCACCCAAAGCAAACAAGAAACTCCCAAGAACAATCTGAGCAGCAAACAGGCAGCTGGCCGTGCATTCAGGACATGCAAAATTACAGTCCTTGAGGCTTTACAGGCGGTTTTTAACACAATTATTTCAGCCACTCTGCATTGTAGTCAAATGGGAAAAGCAAAATTGTTCAAACATTCACACCCCAGGCTTTCAGGGTGGGAACAGTCCTGACCTGGCTGGTAGAAATGCTGTCAGAAAGCAGATCTTTTTCGTCTTCTGTCCTTTTGTAGGAAATGCCAGTACACAGAAAGGGAAAACTTACCCCACATACATTAAAGCCCAAACAAAATGAGCCGAGCACTTGTAGGAGCACCTAGAACCATTTAGCGTGAGAGCATATGCAGGGCTGAAGCATGGGACAGAAGTGAAGAAGGAAGAGAAGCAAAGCCAAGAAAGGCCCAGAGAAGAGCAGCAGCAGCAGCAGCAGTTACCTCGGGGTGGGTGGCCGGGAACCAGTCCCCCAGGAGCCGGAGCTGCTCAGGGCCCGGCGCTGCTGGCGGCTCTGCCTCTGCGCCGGCACTGCTCACACACTGGGTGCAAACACACGGAGGGTGGAGTTGTCCACCTTCCCGGCCCTTCACAAAATATGTTCTGCTCTTGAGCTTTCTGGCCACCCAAACCTCAGTTCAAATGCGTATTTACGATTATGGCTCTGGGGGCAGCCCAGTGCGGTCACTGTGTTGGACGTGGTGGCTTTGTGCTGAGCACCTGAAAACTCCTTCCAAACACGGGTGTTTCCCACAGCGGCAGAAAAAAAAAAGTGCATTTATTGACATGGCTGTTTGCTCTACTCAAAGTGGATCTTAATATCCCTCCATAACATGCAAACGGACCAAGTGTTTGTATCTGAAACCTGTTGTCAGGATTTACTGCTCCCTCATGTGAGTCACGAAGCCCACGCTCAGACCGGGGTGTCTGCAGCAGGAACAGGATTGTGTTCTCTGCTTTCATACCACCTCACACAAAATAAAACTTGGTTTCATGAACCGGGGTTCCCAGAGACTCTCATAACACAACCAACAAAAAGATCCTTTATTTGATAGCTTGAGAAAGCAACAGCAAACAGTCTGCAGCAGGGCTTGAGGGAGCTCGCACCTCCCCAGTGCAGCGGGTGGCCGTGGCCGTGCTGGTAACGCTGGCAGGATGTGAAGATACTAAAAGCATAATGGCAAATTCTCCTTAATTATTAATGAAATATCCCGAGGCCAGGGGTTCCCAGAACTTCTCTTTAGGCTTCCTTTCATCGCAGCCTGCTGTACGTAGATCACTTGACTGTCAGCTTCAAGCGTTCAAACGTATTAATCAGCTTGTTTCAGGTTGTGCATTGTCTGCACTGTGTGTGTCTCAGGATTCAGCTACATTAGAGCACCAGTGCAATCCCCTCAATCTTTTCCCCTGTTGACTTGCTCATATCATCTAGATGGCATTTTTATTTCTCTGTGGTGCTTTGTTTTTGAATATAATTCTGTTATTAAGCATGATAAAGAATCAGAAGCAGATCTGTAACAAGGGGGATGTGATGGCTGTGAATGGTGTCAGCTGTTTCAGAAGATGATGAAGAAACAATACGCACGAAACCAGAGCTTCTGATTACTACCAGCTCAGCAGTGCATGGGAAGTTGGGTGAATATTCTGATTCTCTTATGTTTTCAAGCATTATGTCAAGCATCTTTGTCATTTTTTTTGTCATTTTTTTTCCTTATTTTATCACTTAGATGTTTCAAATCTTTGTCTACAAGCTCAGAAGATGCCCATGTTCAGTCTTATAATCCTGTCCATCCTGTCTCTGGATGATAAACGTGGTGGTAGCCAGAAAATTCATCTGCAGGCTAAGGCACAAAACACAAACCTGATTGCAAAACAAGTCATCTGTTCAGTGTCTCTGGACTAGCTTCCACTCGTTTTTAAAAATTATTATTATTATTTTTTTTTTGTCTTTCTTGTTGTGTTTAATTATTATTGTTATGAAATAATTTTGAGATGCAAGATATAAATATTTCATTCCAGGAATACTTCATTCCCTAAAAAATGTCATTAAGATTAATTAATTCTTGGAGTATATTTTGCTTTCCCATGTGTTCATCAAAGGCAGACCAGAGGTGCCTATGGCAAAGCACTGCCTACTTTGCTGTCCTGGAGGGGAGTTGTTTTCTGCGTTGTGCTTGGGAATGTGTTTGCAGGATGCCAGCAGAGGGAAGAAGACTTGGGCACAGAATTTCCCCTCCAAAGCAGAGGAAACTGTGCTTTTTCATGATTTTTCAGTGATTTTTTTTTTTTTTTTATGTCCAAAATCTATAATGAAACTGTCACCAAATAAATCTTTCTCCCCTGCAGGGAATGCTCAGCGTGTGCATCTGACAGCTGCATAAAATTTCCTGTTAATTAATGGCACAGAGCTCCTGACAATTATATCTGATTAGCCAGTTTCTTTTATTACAGTCCAGCATGATAGCCAACAGCATTCAAATATTGACAACTGAAGAGCAGATTAATATCGGTTTGTATTTCCACCTGTTTTTGCTGTTTGAGGTCTAGAAGTGGGTGATGCCAATTTAAGGTGACGTCCATCTGGCTGCTGTGGTTTATGTCACAGAGCAGGAGGGATGGGCAGCAATACAACCTCAGCAACACCAGGGAGAGCTGAAAGAGGGAACCTGCAGACCAGCAGAGGGAAGAAACAATTCGGCACGACTCCAGTCAAATTTTGACAGCTTCAGACAAAACACAAATGACGCTTTGACTCAGCCTTTCCCATTTCAGTCCCAGTAGGATGGATGAAGTGAGTCACAGGCTTCCTTCTTCTTTCCCATGAGGGAGGACCAGCCCAACACTTACATTGCTCAATTTGCCCCATTTCCAAGGCACGGCAGCTGCCTCAAGCCCCGTGCCAGTCCCGGAGGGCGGCGAGGAGGAGCAGAGGTTTGGATGGATGTCCTGAGGGGTTTCACACAGCTCCCAGGGTCTGCAGGGCCTGCCCAGTGCTCGTGGCTGAGTAACAGCTGTAAACACCGATGGGTTGTGAAATAGAAGATACTTCACTTACAGTGAAAAATTCCAAGTTCATTGAGTTCAATTTCATTTCTGTCCAAGAGGACAGTGGAGTGGAAAGGGCAAATGGGGTGCATTTTTGTCTTCTTTAGCCAAAGAAATAGGCTAAGGGGGGAGGATTCAGCTAGGGTTACAGGTCTGCATTAGGTGACATAGGGCCTCCAGGCCAGCACCAGAGGGAAGTGGGCACTGAAATCAAGCTGGTGATGTGGAACTGTTTCTCTATAAATCCATCAGAAACTACATAACCACCTCCATTTCTGTGGTTTCAGCTTAATCTAAATATCCAAACTACATTTAACATCATCTGACTGTTTCAGTGGGAATTTTCCCCAAAGAAATTGTTTGCCAAATGCATAATTTGATACCCTGTGTCAGGGAAAGCCATCCTGGCATAGTCCTCTCAGGAGGGTGGGAGAGACCCTATCCTTGCTAACACTTCAGTGAGCAAATGTCAAATGGCACAGCAAGAGTCTGAGCCTTCGGATGGACCCCTGCATTTCTAGGAAACTTTGAGTGAGAGCTGTGAGGTTCAGCTCTGTCAGATCAGTGAAGTGACTTCAGTAATGGCAGAGCAGGACTTCAGAAGCTTGCAGGCAGTGCAATGCGTGGCTGAGGTTTTTACAGACCTGGGCATTCGCAAACTGGGATGTTGGCATTCCTGCACCTGATCCCTGGGAGGAAATCCGTAATCCTTGGGGCAGACATGGGCTGGAAAGATGGGCACAGGTTGTGTCAGACTTCACACCAGTGATGTGAATATCCCCTCCTGGAGAGCAGGTGCTCTCCCGAGCTAGGCCCAGAAGAGCACATCTGAACTCCTGTCCCTCCAAAACTTGCATGCCCGACTCAGAGCTACAGGGCAAGCTGTTTCTGCTTAAATTATGCCTAAGTTTTAAACTTTATTGGATC
Organism: Anser cygnoides; assembly: GCF_040182565.1. Classification (NCBI taxonomy): domain Eukaryota; kingdom Metazoa; phylum Chordata; class Aves; order Anseriformes; family Anatidae; genus Anser; species Anser cygnoides. The sequence goes on along the minus strand of NC_089888.1, from coordinate 7,132,094 downwards.
TGGCTCCTTCACAGTTAGTGCTTCCTATTCTCAAAGAATTATGTTTTCAGCAAGTAGGTTTCCCCCACTGTCTCTGACAGAGCCCATATTAATTGCTGAATCTGTCTTGTATTTAAGCCAACGCGGTCTGAACGGGTAATGAAAAGGAGTGAGTGATTGCTTCAGTGCAGGGGGCCCCGCGGAAGCAGGAGGAGCAGCAGTTAGAGAGTTAGAGCCGAGTACTCCCGGTATCTCAGGGGGATGGCGAGTGCGGCTGCAGCCGCAGTTGCTGTGGCCTCACGCTGCGCCAGTGCCACCGGGCTGGGCGGAATCCCGCGGGTTCCGTGCGATCCCAATGCAGAATTTGGCTCAGACGCTTCAGCTGAATGAGAAACATTTGCTCAGGCTGCTTACCAGAAAGAGCCTGAATGTGGTTTTCCAAGCTATGTATCACAGCCTCTGGTTGCTCCAGACTTTGATCGTGGTTCAGAGTGCTGATGTAAGAAGAGAACTGGTGATCTGTTATTGCCTCTGCTTCCCCCATCACAAAATCAGGCTCCTGCTGCAATTTTTTTTTTTTTTTGAGGGAGAATTACAAAATATACACCAGCTATTTCTTCATGTGGGAGCTTCTAGAACAGATAAAAAGTTACTGTGTCAGGATTGAAACAGAGAGTTATTGTATACATAGTTCCTTAGTGGGTGGGACAGGCATTTGAACCACAATTACTCTCCTGTATGAGCATTTTATGTTTTCATCAAATATGCACTGATGATAACAATACTATGTTAAATATTTCACTTCATTAATACAGCTTCTGCAAAGGCTGGGTCACTGCTTTTGCCAGCTGTCACAGCTTTGGAGCCTGTTGGCGGTGTTTTCCCCCAGCAGTCTATCACCCTTCCTCCTCCCAAGCCCGAAATATAAAATGTGAGGAGCTTGGATTACTGAAAATAAGAAAGAAGAAGAATTAAAAAAAAAAAAAAAAAGGAAAAAAAAAAAAAGGAAAAAAAAAAAAAGAGGTTCATTGCAGACCGTGCATTTCTTTTCTTATTTGACAGAGACTAGCAATGCCACAAACAGCATGAACCTGCAGCAGCTCTAGTAATAAGATAAGCAGTTATCTCAAAGTGTGCTTGACCCATGTGGATCATGCCTATGATGCTTTGCTGTCCTGAGGAGAGCCAAGAGTGGGGTTAAGATTGCCCCAGCAGATGATGGGATGGGATGGGATGGGATGGGATGGGATGGGATGGGATGGGATGGGATGGGATGGGATGGGATGGGATGGGATGGGGATCTGCCTTGGCTTTTAGGGGAAGTGTAAGTCCCCAAGTTAGGTTTAGGCTTGGCAAATTCCTGGTGCCAGCAGCCATGCAGGTGACATGCTTCCAGCAGTTCTGCCTTTCTGCCATGGCTTGTATTTAAATTGTAGTTCACTACCAGCCCTCATGAATTTTCGGCTGGGATACCGCTGAGGAAATTGTCCAGGTTTTTTTTTTTTTGCTTTGCTTTGGACTTCTCTCAAGAAAACTTGTATTTGACTGCATTTAGGTACATTTGGTAGGTTATTTTATTTATTTTTTAATAATTCAACTTGAAAAAAAAAAGTTGTTGATGTGAGAAAAAAAATAGGAGTTATCAGATTTTCAGAATTCATACTGCTGTTCAAGAGCTCTACAGTATTACTGCAACTCTATAAATCCAGTAATATTTTACATTTTCTGTAGGAGATAATATTACCAGATAATAACTTCACAACTTAATTTAATATTTAAAACTGTAAATTCTGAATAGCAAAGTGAGAGTTATGCATAAGAAAGATAGCAGCTAAGCAAATTTCTCTCATCTGTAGCTCTGATATTGCAGTTTAGCTCTAACTTCCCACTGCAATTCCTCCCCCAAGAGATCACCGCTGCAGTGAAAGCTCTCTGTTATTAATTTTGTAGTGAGTAGCAGTATTTCCTGGGGCAGAAATGAAACTGCATTCATTGTAATTTGTTCTATCTCAATTCAAAGTTAGAAGAAAAAATAAATAAATAAATAAAAGATTTCTAGGCCTGATGCAGCTTGGAGTAATTATTTCTGGATTCAAAATCATGCATCAGTTTTTGTGCTTTAAGTGAAGATTCACCTAATTTAAATGGAGCTCTCCAGGAGTGAGAGTATTTGACACATTGTACTTTTCAGTGACCATGACTTGGCTTGATCTATTGGAAGCGGGACAGACCTCGAGGTGGGATTTGTACTTTCTGCATAATTTTCAAATCTGTGCTTCATTTTCCTCACTTGTAAAATATAATGACAACTTTCCCTCCCAACCACACACAGCACCATTTTGTAAAGGTTTGGGGAGCAGTGCGATATTACTGCAAAAAGACTCCCAAGTGTACAAAGAGAAGCCAAAACTCAAGTCCTTGCTCTTGGGTTTCAAGAAAAAGACATCCAGACTCAGAGAAATGCAAAGACTTGTGTTCTTTCTCCATTTCAAACATGTATCCCCAAACACTGCTGATGGCTTGCTCTCTAATAGCTTGTTAAACTGTTTCCCCTGGATGTAGTTTTTTTAAGGTGACAGCTTAAACCCAAGTCTTTTTTTCTCTGTCCTTTAGGACTGGTTGCGATGATATTCTCCTACCTGTTTCCTCACAGCAGTCCTCCTAACACCCAAAAACCAGCTGAGAGCCAGGCTTTGGACGGCAGAGGCGAGGTTCTGGCAGGCTGTGGCACCCTTCCCATACGAGGGATTTCTCCAGGGCAAACAGCGGGGAGCCCTTCCTGCGCTTCCCGGTGAGCATCAGAGGATTGGCCCGAGTTCAGGTGATGTGTTAATCTGTCAATATGTGCTACGTTACATTAGCAATTGGATTAGAGGTGCTGAAATAATTGTGACAGAGGGATTTTTTATGCAGCACAGGTGACTGTGTGGGGTTCAGAAAACACATATTTTGCAGTCAGGTTCTTTGGAACCAGCTCGTTATACAGACGCCTGACCAAAATGACTTTTGCTTGAATTTCATGGATTTATAATGTCATAAAGATCAATAAAACTTAAGGTTTGTTCCCATTTTGTATCTCTAGCTCATATTGTCCAGATTCTTAATGCTGTGGTATAATATCACAAAGTCTTGTGTGGCCCTAAAAATCAACATTGAGGAAATACAATAAAACAATCCAGGTGATAGCTGAATGAGTAATGCACACAAAAGTAAGCAAATTGCAGATCAGATAAATAAACAAAGCCCAGGAGCAAACGTGGGCTGGGTGAAAACACCTATTGGTCTTGGTACAGAGAGATTGCACTTTGCCTTTGGGACAAGTGCCAACGGAAATGCCCTCAGGGTGGAAAAGCACATCTGCTGGCCAGCTTCTGTAAAGGCTTGGGCTGATGCAGCGCAGAGGAAGCCTTGGCCGGTCTGCTCACCTCCATGTGCGGGTGAGAAGTGCTCTGCCAGCCCTCCTGCAGCTGCTCCAGGCAGGAGAGCTGCTGCTGCCACCTTGCCGGACGGTCCGAGGCACGAACAGGTGTTTAAACGTTGTTAAACAAACCGCACGGATCTAGGCATGGCTGACTGCAAGGCGTGTGAGCTAGCCCTCCCCTGGCGATAAACACTGGCTGATAACTGGAAATGACCCGAACTTCTTGGCCAGCAAACCACGTGCTCCAGAAGGCGATGGACCAGTCCATGGGAGCACAGGGCCGATGTCCTCCTGCCCTCCAGCGAGCCCCTGCGTGTATCAGGCTGCACTGCTGTGCTCCCAAGGATAATTAACGATGCCTAATTGTATAACTGTGCTTACAAAAACACTGCAACACAGAGCGATCAGTTGCCAAATAATTTCAGCACAGCAGGAACCCTACAAAGGCAGGTGTTGTGGGGTGGCGTGGTCAAAGCACAGCGATCCCAAATTTACAAGCAACTGCCTCTCTCTGACTTGTTGCCCACACAGTTGCACACCTTTTCCTGAGACTGCTCCCGCAGGGGCTGCGGCAGAGCGGGAGGTGTGTGTGCCAGCCTCCTGTCCTGCTGCTGCCTCCTGCGCCCTGCCCGCAGCAGTTTTGCTGTGTCCTGCTCAGAGCAGAGATACCTGGACTGGAAGCCTTCCGGCACATGTAGCTCTTGGGGAGGTCCAAAAACCCTTTCAAGAAGTCCTTGGAGTTTTCTGCACTTTACAGTGAAAAAAAAAAAAAAAAAAAAAAAAAAAAGCTTTAAAATATCACATTAAGAGAATTATATATACATTAAAAATATGAAATACAGAGTGCAAATATTTTACTTATCTACCAATTCTTTTTCTCTCAATCAAAACCAGGAGTAGCTGAAGGGCAAGAGATGTGCCAGAGATCGTCTTGTTGACACCTCTCTTATTGCTTCTAATGAAGACTCAAGAAATTCTTCTCGCTCCATGATTTATTTTAATTTAACCCTCCTCTGATAACCACCCACCTTTTCATCTGATACTTAAACATGACTTTTTATTTTTATTTTTATTTTTTTTTTTTTTCTGTGTAGTTTGAGTCCATTTTGAGTGTTATTCTTGAGCCTTTCTCTCCTTTGCCAATTTGGAAATGACATATGTAATCTAGATATATAAATATATATATAAATATATATATATATAAATATATATATATATAAAGGCCATTTTAATTCCAAAGAGATCACAAGAAAGTTACCTTGTTTTTATGAATGTAGCTTCATATATATTTGAAAGCCTTTTATGTAGTTACAATGCAAATCAAATGATTATTTTATTGCCTATTGCTACTCTTGTCTTTTCATATTTACTGTATCCTACTTTTATTCTTCCCCATAGGTCTCTATGTTGAAGCATGGTTTTCACCATGGTTGGGTTTATTTTTTATAGCGTGCACAATTCTTTATCCTCTAAATGACTCCTTCATAGGCTACCGGCAGTGGTGCCAGTAAATAATGGTGACAGCTCTCCACATCACTTTTTCCTCCTAATTCAATAAAACGAAAGTTTACCTTGAAGGGGGTGAATCACTGTCAGGTGAGTCAGGGCCGGTGAGAAATCTCACAGATGGAGCAAAGCTATCACCGGAGCCAGGCTTTCTACAGCTCTATTGCGACAAACAGGAAAAACGCTGTTTGCATGCAAGGCTCTCTAGTTCCTGAATTCTGGGCATTTACATGCCCAAGCCCTTTAGAAGAGAGCCAAGATTTCACCTCAGATTTCTGTTGAGAAATAGGCTAGAAGAAATTCATTCTTTGCTACCACCTCTTCCACTACAGAGCTGTAAGCTTCCTTCTTAGAAACACCTGTATATCTCCAGCTGCCAGTAGGAATATTTACTTGGGGAAGTGATAACCTTTTGCACCTCCTTTTACAATTAAAAGAGGCCTATTGCCTGCTTTGCACCTTTTATTCCTCTCTGCCTTATCCTTCTCTTCAGTCTTACATGGCACGGGGTAGGAAACCCTGGGGGCTGGTGTTTGTATGGCACGTAGTGCGGGGGGATGCAAGTTCAGAACTGTGATCTGCAGGAAAGACATTGCAAACTGTAACTTCTCCTAATAACAGTTTTTAAAAAAGAGACACTGGACTTTATTCATTATATAGAGTAACAAGTTATTGTCAGAGATCAGGCTGTTACTGCTACTGGGGTAATTCATTCATGGATAGAAATTAATATACCTCATAAATTTTGTTTAGAAGCTATCAACGTATTAAATTACCAACATGTCTTTTGTAGTAGTGTTTTTTGTTTCTTTTTCTTATTTCTTGATTTGGCAGATGATGGCACATTTGTATGAAACAAAGCAATAAATAATTAAAAAAAAATTAAATAAAATAAAGAAATGAAATGAAATGAACCGCAATTTCCAAACCGTAGCCGTTCTGAAATGTAAAAGCGGGGTGAATTCCCCCAGCCCAACCCTTCCCCCCCGGCACGGGGCGGTGCCTGCGGTCCCTCCCCCGGCAGGGGGCAGCCTCCGAGCGCCGGGAGCGGAGCCCTGGACCCACGGCAGGCAGCGACCGGGCGGCCCCCGGCATCTCAGCTGCAGCATCCGGCAGGGAGGTGTTGGTCCGGGATCTGCTTTGGATCGCAGCTTTTCTGCTGCGTAACCGCCTGGGACGAAGTTCCTCAAAGGGCAGAGGCACAGCTGGGGGTGATGCTCTGGGTTGCAAATGCTAATGTTGAGTTTCCCTGTCTGCGTCCTTGCGCATCTCAGCGAGTGCTGTGACCGAGTTTTAGTCAAAGTAAGGTTAACAGCAAAGTGTCTGCTCCGGCCTCCAGCGTGAAAGAGAGAAGTATTAAACCAAAGCCATGTAAGTAATGAGCATTCCAGTTCATTGAGTGATAAATTACTCAGGGATGACTCAAAACGAAAATACTTCTCAAAAAAAGTGAAAAAGAAATCCTCAAATGAGCTAGGTCATCTGGAAGATTTTATTTGACCAGAAACTATGCATTACATAGCCCATGTTGAACTCATTAAGAAGAAGGAAAAAAAAAAAAAAAAAGAGAGAGAGGGAGAGAGAGAAGAAAAAAAAAACTTTTGAATTTATTGGAATACTTTTCTCTACTTTTTGTCCTGCTGCAGTTGTTCACAGGACATAAGTAGCTTCATCCACATCAAAGAACAATCTTCCTCCAGCTCTACATTCCAAATGAAAGAATTACCTGCTGAAAACAAATTGCCCATCCTCGTTGAGCAAAAGATATATTTTTGGCTAGACACACACTCAATAGACATATGCCATGTAACCTTTGTGTTGACTGAATGACTGAGCCCACATGTGGCAGCACAAGACCTAAACATCTGAGGGAGAGACAGACAAAATGTCATTCTCTATTACCACTGCCGTGATGACAGCCACATAACTGTCACAGTCGCTCATATTTACAGAAAGAATGCCCTAAATCAATGGGAGCCTGTTGTCTGGCAAAGCCTTTAGTAAGTGCTGCTACTGCAAATTCTGCAAATGGAATTGAGAAAATATGTGCCTTGCTCCTTACAGCTGCCTGATGTAGGCAGCTGGACTGATCTCGGTCTCCGGATTACAAATGAGGATTCCCAGGTGCCCGAGCTCTCATTGAAGCTGCTGCTGGCACTGCTGGCTCCTCAGGGAGCCGGTGAGAGCCGCAGGAAGGAGCTGTTCAGAAGAACACATTCAGCAGCGTAAGAGAGGTGTGTGAAGGGCACTGTTAAGGAAGCAATATCTGGGGAAGGCATGGAAAAGTGGCAGTCAGCATTTCTCATTGATGCTGCCTGCTGTAACAGTGACTCATTGGGGTGTGTTTTGAACGCTGCTGCTGGTTTGCATTTCACTTTCCCCACTGATCTGATTAGAAAGGTCAGCTACACATGTCACAGGGTAGCCCATCACAGCTAATGTTTCTTATGGACTTGGTTTTTTTTTTTGGATTTAATCATTAGAGCAATGCTTCAGATATACATAGCTGAGTTGTCATTTGCCTCTTTTATACCCCTGATAAGCTGTATAAGTTTGGTAAATTCTGTTCCTCCTGCCACACCTGTCCTTTCAAGCCTTTGCACTTGCACTTTTAGACCAGGCATCTCTCTTTTTTATTTTTATTTTTTTTTTTAAATGCCAGTGTGTTGGTGAAGAGCATAGGTTGGACCACAGCACACGCAAAGCTAACATTTCAGAAATTTTTGAAAGGAGATTGGCTGCACATAAAAACAAACAAACAAAACAAAACAACATAAAAAAGAAAACCACCAAAACAGAATAACAATAGTCATTGCTGGTGTTCTTTTAAAATAGTGTTAAATAAAACATTTTAGGATTTAAGATATTCTCTTAACAGTGATTAAGAGACCTTAATAAGGAACAGAGTATTTGGTACCTAGCTAAAACCATCTTTCTCCTGTTTGCTTTGAAGATCATTCCTGGAGTCAGCGAGATCAGTGACCAACCAAAGGTCTCATCTGGAAGAGTAGTTCCAATAGGTCCATGGTCTGATCAATAATTTAGGTAGGATCTAGGTAACCATAGTAAAGAAGAATATTCCTAACAACAAGCCATTTTCTGGAATCATAATTCTACCAAATGAGAGTACTGTATCCACCAAAAAGTTCCATTTTTCCCAAAAGCTTCAATCTTGTCCATTATTTAATATTTTCTTCCAATCCAGGTTCAGGTTCCTGGGGGACATTAAAGTGATTACAATCTGAGCATGTGGACTTCTGGCCTTCTCAACTCCTCCTGCAGGTATGACTTTGGAAGTTTGTCTTTCCAAACCTGTTTAGTCTGGTTCAAAGCTGTCCACTCTGTTTATCTTTGCGTAATAGTTTTTGAGTCAGTTTATGAATTTTTGATTAGAAAGAACTCAAGACCTCAAGTCAAGTCCTGTTAAAACCACCAGATTTTTTCCAAGCCAGTAAGATTTGCATAATTTCCCCAACAGAAACCACCTTTCAGCCATATGCTGTCCTTGATGCCAAGCTGAAGGCCACTGGAAATGTCAGACCTAAGATTATTGAAAACACAGATTTGGACTGTCTGGGAATTTGGCAAAGGTTGCTCTGCAGTGTGATCTCAATTCATTTGGCAACTGGTATAGCACAGTCTGAAACGAAGTTTGCTTAATCTGTCCTCAAACCTGAGTGTCAGCAAGAGGTTGAGGCTGATGTACTTTAAACAACTGTTTTGGACATCTGTGTCCTGCAACTTCCATTGCCAGGAAGTCTCACAAGGTAATCAACCTCATTTTTAGGTTTCTGAACATTTCTGTGCCTAGAAATGGGGTATTCTCATTCAGCTTTGTGCTTTACAGTACCTGTGCCTGGTTTTGTAGTACCTGCTTTTTAGTACCTATGCACAGGTACTTAAAACTTGCAGGCACTTCCTTCTGCAAGGGAATTTTCTATCTGCTTTCTTTTGCTTTCAACAAACTATGGGCTTGTCTGATTAATTGCACATGTATGTGCATGTTTGTGCAACTCCTACTGGAAGTGACATCCCTACTATTTAACTGACAGTCCCTGAAAAATACTTGTCTTTTAAAGCACTCTCTCTTTTTTTCCTCTTTTTGTGTGTGCGTGTGTTCATGCTGTTACAGTACATGCTGTTTCCCTTGTGTTATTAAAATAGACAAACTGTGGTGACTGAATTGAGAGTGTGGTTGTAAAAGAGCTGTTCATGCCACTGACAAATTCATGGCTAGGTTTGTTTCTTAGTTTCTGAAATAAATCCATAAGGTGCAGCTGTGAAAATAACATGTAGGTGTCATCAAGACAGGGCCATACACATATATCCTTAAAAAATCAGGTAGTCCATTGTTAGGTAATATGTTATCTTTTTAATTGCCTTTAAAATAAAGAAATACAACTAAAACCAAGAAAAAGCTAAGTGTTTTATTTCACAATTGGTTAATTAAGAATAACGTACACATTTATTTAACTGACTGCTAGCAGTTTTCTCTCTTTAGCATAGAATAGACAGGACATGAATGTGCTAGTTGTTATGATCACCTCCTTGGACAGCCAAATTATTTCCTATTTTAACTTTATTATTTTATTTTTTATTTTTAATTTTGAACAAAAACATTCAGTTGAGGCAACTTTCTGAAGATAACTCTACCTCCTCCTGCCCAGCCATGGACATGCATCCACTATGACGTGGCTCAGATTGTCTCCCAAGCCCCACGACTGGATGTGCTTGGTCCAAACTAGTCTCATCCTAAAGTTAACTTTTTCAGATCAAGTTTTTGTGCTATTAAAGTTGTTCCCCGGGGGGGTCAGAGAGTCCATGCTGACATTTTCAGGTGGGGTTAATGATTTAATGTGACTCATATGTCAGTGCTAACTCACTCAGGTCTCACAACAAATCCAACTGATGACTCAGGAAGCCAATTCATCATTGTATTTAGAAGACGGGTGCTTACAGTGTCCAAGATTTCTAAAAGAAAGAGAGGTGATACATATTTGGCTTTTTTTTTTTGTCCCTACTATCTCTTTGCAACTTTGCAAAGTGATTAGATAGCTCTTATCAGAAATAAGCCACATCTTCCAGAAAACACCAGGCTGTGGCCTCCCTGCTGCTGATAGTGGGTTGGGTTTAAAGAGGACATAGTGGTTAATGTTTTTGCAGTTAGCATGTGACTTCAGCCAGAGGGGACACACAAGTAAGAAGAGAAAGGGGAGCTGTGTACCATAGGGCACTGCCAGGGTTGCTGAGTGCAAAAGACAGAATCATTTCTGGCCTCATCTAGAAATGCTTGAACCCAACAGAAAGGAGCACACCAATTTTAATGTTTTGCAAACCACCATTACTGTCCATGAAGATCGATAATGAACCTTACAGAAATATCGTTGTGTTTTGTGGGTGATGGTGTGCACAGCTCTGACCCTCAGATTCATGCTCAAATGAAGGAATGGCCCCAGCTTAGATACAGGTCCAGGTCAGAATGAAACCCGTGCACAACTCTTTTCACCCTGCTAATGGTTTTCTTGAGGCATGGTACAGAAAGGAGCCATAGGATGTTCCAGGCAAATGAAGTTGTCAGTCCTGCCCTGCAGTTTAGATGTAGCCAAGAAAAATTACTAGTTCCACAGAAGAGACATTTATTCAGAATAATAAGAATGCTTTCAAGCAAATTTCCTTCTTCATTCTGTAAATGAGTTAAAACAACTTTTTCTGAACATAGCCAGAAAGCCATTGGATGTTGCAGCTAGCCACTGAAAACTTTCTTAGCTTTTTCTTTTGAACAGCAAATACAAAATAAGAGCTTGGTTAAGTACCATTCAACTAAATTCATTTTACAAATGACACTGGAACTGCAGTGGATATGATTATCACACATCACTATTCCTGTTGGTTTGCCAAAGACAGAGCTAGTATAAACAGAAGCTGAGGTTTTGGTCAAAAGTAAAAAATGAGCTTGAAATCCTGAGTCATAAGAGGTACAAGATAGGGAAGGTACAGGCACAGAGCTGAGACCTGGAGGTGGTTTGTAAAACAGGAAACTTATTTAGCAAGTATTAGTAATAGCTTAAATATAGTGTCATATAAATGCAAGTCTTTGTTATGCTGGTGAGACATAGGGACTAATTTTATTTTTTTATTTTTTTAAATCAGTCTGGGAATTCTAAGACTATCTTTATTGTATTTGTGGACTCTGCAATTTCATATGAAAACACTTCCAAAGAATGATCTTGATATTTATCCAGCTCTGTTTCTTTTGAGTTATAAATAACTGGTAGGAAGTACCAAGCGTACCATTAGTTTATATAATATTTAAACTAGGTCAGTGTGCAATGAACTCTTCAGGTAACGGAGTCCAGTAGACAATTATTGCCTGACACTTCAGTTTTCTATTTGGATAATTTGACCTTTTAATTGAGCACTTAACCTGAAAGTTTACACAGTTCAGGGCCACTTTGGGGGGAAAAAAAAAAAAAAAAAAAGCCACACCTCTAGTATAAACATTATTTTCCAAATTTCCAATTAAAATTTAAAAAATGGGAAAAAAAGTAACAGTTTTCATGTAACTGATGCCTGGTGTCAAAGCTCACAGGAAAAACCCAGGGGTGTTTTTTACTTCGAGCAGAAGTGACCGTTTTCTCTGGCAGGGCAGAGTGGGTCACGTACTCACTTCAGCGTTGGGATAAGCTGCACTCTTTGGCCTCTTCCTTATCATGTAAGAGATTCGTGCTGTGTATTTGTTCTGCACACCCACAGCAGGCCCGGTGTGAGCTAGGTTTGCCGTGTTTATTACAAACAAGACGGCATTTTGTGTTTTCCGAAAACTTGATGCTTTCCTGGAAGCACTGTGTTCGCCGTGTCTGTGCCGTCAGTTCGCTCAGCAAATTCCTAAGGCAGGGCTGGGAAGAGGGGTGAGGAGCGCCTCAGAGCCTGCCTGCAGCCCACTGCCCCCAAGGAAAGGTGTTTCCAAACCTGGGCTGGGCACTCTTGTAAGCGTCTCGATGGTCCAGATACTGCCTGGAGTTGTAGGCTGAGCTGCATACCTAAAGCTTGAGACTGGTTGTAACAGAATTCTGCCGAAACGTTTTGCTTGTTTGTTAAGAGAAGCCACATCCTGATAAAATATAAATATTTCTTGTGTACTTTCTGGGGCAGCTAGTTAATTTTATGGGCTGCCCAGCTGGTAAAACGGGCTGTAACACAACCAAGGAGCTAGCACAGGGTTTCTGAGACCTCAAATTCCAATGTTTTTTCTTTTTTTTAAATTTTTTTCCACCTCGATATTGTCTAATATGAGATAAAGGTTGAGAGGCAAACTCTTTTTCTTTAGATCAAGGACTGCTAAAAGCAAGGGCAATGCTCTTACTCATAAGTAAACTTGATAATCCCAGTAAAGTCTCTCATCGATCTCTGAATATCCCAGTTCAGATCACTCAGCTCACTGCTGGTAAGGAGGAGGGACAAACTTTTGCAATAAGTTTGTATGAGCTGGTAGTCAGTTTCTACTAGCTTTTTCTAGCTAGTTGCCCAAGAAAATTAAAGAAAAACACAAATCAAAATTTCCACACTGCTGACTACCCAAAGTTTTTTTTGGCTGCAACAAATCTGGGCTTGGAAACCTGTGTGCAACACAGAGAGAAAATGGGCAGCAGGGAGAACAATTGAAAATGTAAAGACATACCCAGGGCTTAGTGTGTGGGATTTAGGAGGCTTCTGCTTTGGCTGTAAGACAGAGAAAGAAGGAGGGAGAGAGAGGAAAAAAAAGAAGCTTGACAAAATCAGTTGTAGCAGAAAATAGAAAGTGAAATTATAGGGGATTCAGGAAGAAATGCCTGTGGGAGATAAGAAAAAAAATAGAGATGATCATTTCCAGCACAGCTAGCCATATCCCCTTTACCATCAAAAGTAGGAAAATAATGTTATATATCTGGGAGTGTGTATATCACCATAAGATGAAGGTATACTCAGAATGGAGACATAAGCTTTAAACAAAATTAAATGTAAAGAATCTCGTGGATCAAATATAGTAACTCTAGCTTCCTCCTGCTGGGGCTGGTGGCAACAACCACACATATTTCCTTGTACTTGATCAGCTCTTTTAAATAATAAACCATCAACTAAACCGTACATGGACAACAGAGAAAATGACTAAAAAACCCTTGTCAAAGAACATCACGTAGCTACATTCCTTCTTTTCACACACCACTAATAAATAACTTATGCTGACTTTCCCACTGGGAGTCGGGGTCCTTTGGGCTGGCTGGGGCAGGGGCTGGGAAGACTGAGGGGCTCCCGGTCCTCATCCAGAGGCTGAGGGGTTTTAGCACCAGGACTGCACACCTCAGCGTGATCTGCTTGTGTCACATGCCATGGTGCACCAGTCTGGTTCCCTCTGCTCCTGTCTTGTTGTCCGTCAGCCCTCTGGGTGAGGGCTAGATCCACTCCTTAATTCAGCAGAACTGGAGGAGCCCCTACAAACTAGCAAGGGAAAGTCAGCCTAACCCAGAGGCCCAGGCACCCCAAAAGTGCGCTCCCACTCTTTTGGCCTTTTCACCTTTACCCAAGTCATGGTATCTGTGTGCTCTGGCTGATAAGAGCTGGTGGAAACCTTGCTCCGAGAGTGCCCGTGAGAAAGAATGTGTGACTTGTCAGTGCAGGGAAGAGCAACAAGTCATTCTGTGTTTTTATTATTGGTGTCTTATCCTGTCCAGTTTGAAAAAAAAAAAATAAAAACAAAAGATACTTTATTTCTTATGTGAACATAAATATGGATTAATCCTCCTAGCCTTACAGGAAAACTGGGGGTGTAGAGAGATCAAAAGGAGGGGAAATCCGCATGGGCCTAGAAAGATGTTGGTATTTTTTGCAAATAAGCATAACGTGCAGTCAGATGATCAAAGTGGCTGAATTAGTTCAAATATTATTCTTGGAACAGAGTAGCAAACACTGCATTTGTCTTTCTTCCTTAACTTTCCAAGTAAAAATACCATTAGACATGAGAGTGTCATGTGTATCTCTGAAGTAAATGCAGCTTTCCTGGCCTGTTTTTTTTCTACTATTTTTTTCTCCTTTCTTATGAGGTGAGATGGCTACAGTGAGATGGCTGGTTACCCACCCTGACCCCCAGCTGCTGCACGGTTTGGTTTATGCATTTCTGGTTTACGCACACAGCCCACATTATCTTTGTGCAACAAGGTGTCTGGGAGTCATCTGGACCTTTTATCTCCTCTTGTCATGACCTGGTCCAACTCTTCAGACTCAAGCAAACCCCTAACAGAGCAACATTAAGGAGTCGAGGAAAAAATCACAGCAGACTTGTGAGCTTGCATCCACCTGCAGAGGGCTGCTGAGGTGTGCCCTGGTGAAGGCACCTGTCCCCATGTCCCCAGTGGGGTGTCCTCGTCCCCGCAACCCCACGCCAGTGTCCTACAACAACATCCCTGTGGCTGTTTGGCCCCACGGTCCTGACTATCCTGGCCTTGGTGGATGGGCCACCACCATCCAGGGCAGGTTTGGCACCTGGAGGACCTTCCTTCCTGCCTGGGCATCCTGGCAGGGCCCTCCTTGTTTTGTGAGTGGATGTCAAGTCATAAAGTTCACAGGAGCAGAGCACAAAGAAGCATGAATGTATTATCGCGCACCGTGAGACGGGTTACTTTTTAACGCTTTTTCTATTAATAGTAAAGCACCAGCAAGAGGTCAGGAGAGCAAGTTCAGCCGGTGCATTTTTCAACTGAAGGAAGCCAAAAATAGACACACAAAAGTCCAATCCTGATAAAACTTTAATTTATTTAGTAAAAAACACATACTATACTAACTCTGTGAACCCTGGAGGCACTGATCCCTGATACTCATTTGCTAGTTCCTTGGAAGCTATAGAATAAATATGGTGTTAACGATGCAGGTAAACATCACCTACCTTATTTTTAATCTCTCTTTTGGTAGTACATCCGAAATAATAATAAATATCTAAGTTTTTGTTGTTGTTGTTGTTGTTGTTGTTTTTCTACTTTTCAGCCTATAGGCTGAAATGATGTTCAAGAGTGTTTTAATATATTTTATTAAGTACAGTCAAAGTGAATACAAAGCACCTGTTAAGTCAATTCTAAAGAAAAAAAAAAAACAAAAAACAAAAAAAAAACAAACCACCACCAACAACAAAGAATAATATTTCCGTTTCAATGTTATGAAGCTGCCAGTATTAATGCTGTGACTGCAGTAATCCCTGGTTTGGTATGTGCTGATGTAGCTGACGAAATAGCTGGTCCAAAGTATATTCCACTTAAGACTCAAACCAACATTTTCTGGACACTTCCAAACTCACAAGAAAGTCAACAGATATTTTCAGCATTCAAAAAGACAAGATTGAACCCGGCAGTATACAAACACTAAGCAAAATATTGTTCTACATGTCTGAAAAACAGTCAACCACAAGCACAGAGAAAATAACATCAGATAAATGAAAGAGAAATTGCAATAAAGCACTCAAGCCAATTAGCAAAGCACGACGAGGTAGTAAATTGCTGACATGAGGGAAGTCCTTCCTCCAGCTGGAGCTCAAAGCAGTTGCAGAAAAAGCTTTAGAGATGGCATTCCCAGATACATCTTACTTCAGGCCTTCCTTCACATTTGGCTGTGAAGTAGACTCACTCAGCAAATGAGTTTTGAAATAAGCCTCTTAGGACAAAAGAATTCAGCAGGTGACACTAAGCAGTGTCACAGGTTATTTTAGGAAAACATTTAACACAAGTCAAACCAGTTTAGTGAAGAAGTCTTAATGGATGTGGAGGGATTTTTTTTCCTGGAGAGGAAATGTACATCACCTTAACTCATCCAACCTCGCCTTATCACATGGGAAATATAAAGGAGCTGTCGTCTGTATCACTAGAGACATTCAGATAAGCTCAAAATTAAAAATACATCGAAAAGAGAGTATTTTAGAAAGTTTAAATAACTTTTCCATGCAGCCGAGATGCACAGGTCCTTGGCTGGCTTTCCAGTCAGCAGCCTTTATCTCCTGTAAATAAGAATCCATGATAGATAGCCTCTCACCCAGTAATTAATGCCACTACAGCACCTTCTGTGTTCATTCAGTTGTAGACCATCCAAAGGTATTTCATCTCAGTGGGAATACTTAAATGTGGAGTCATGTCTCCATTCTCTTAAAATTCAGTCAAAAACGGGGCCCAAATCTAATGACTAAGAGGTTATATTAGTACTAGTTCTCATACAACTGTTTCTTTTTCACCTGAACTTTCAGAGCTTAACAGTGAACAAAGGAGCTACATCTCCTGGGATGTAGCTGGGATATGCCGAACAGCACAAATATTTGGCATAAGAGCTGCTCCAGATCTCTGGATCCACTCTTGATGAATTTTTCTCCATGCCTTTCTAGAGGAAGAAGCGGTGTCCAAAACAAACAGCAGAAAGGGCCTGGAAGGACGGAGTCATGCTGGCTGTACCCCATCTTCCCCCAACAGCAGAAGTTGCAAGGTATTGCAGAGATTATGAATCATTGCTGTGTCTAGACACATTTTGCTAATTTTTCTTCTCCTTGAGGAAGATCGAAGAGATATTGTGTGGCGCATTCCCTTTTTTTGCATCTCAGCTGCTGGATGTCACTCGTGAATGGTAAGGGGTTCATATTCCTTCAGACACCCTCTAACACCAAGTTTCTTGGGCAATACCTGTACTAGAACAAGCATTCTGGTCATAATTTAATAGTCCAGTCACGGACATGGGCAGAACATGTTACCTCTGCTGCTCTGCCTGGTTTTGCTCAGCTTGCCTCAAGGAAGATACAGTGCAGGCTGAAAAAGCAGCTGAGGGAATGCCAGAAAGTGGGCAGTTGGGTGGAACAGGCACATGGGGATTATCCAGGAGCAAAAGGGAGGGGGCGTCTGACAGGTAAGCACCAGGGGTGAGGACTGACTGAACCTCGATTTCTATCCAGTCACACAAGGTAAAACGCGGAAGGTGCAACATGAAAAGAGAGGATGATACTCTGGGGCAGAAGTATCTTACTTCTCAGCAGCAGTTAAGAGGCCAGGTTTCCCCCATGAATGACACTGCCTGGTTAAAGTATGACCCTCAGTGCCAGGAACCATACGAGCAAAGCCCCAGTTCTGGATTCACAACCAGAAATAACCCAGCCAGTTCAATATGCACAGCCTAAGACAAGAGCATGTAGGAGAGGGAGCAATATTTCTGAAGAAGCAAGTGGTAGCCACACGCCAAAGTAAAGTGCAACCCTCGACAGAAGCCCAGTGTAAGGTTGGCTGATGAATACCCTTACTCAGATCAGTGAATGATTTTTATTTTATTATTATCTTTTTCCTCATAACTCAAATAGGTTTGTGCAGAGCTTTGCATACGTCTGCAAGCACTGTTAATAAATTTTCAGACTGTTTCACCCGGGTCTTCTGAACCATATTAACAGAACAAAGCTTCAGAAGGCAGTCTTGTTATCCAGTCAATAGTAAGTTGGTGTGGAAGGAACTAAATAAACCAAGAACAT
This sequence comes from Anser cygnoides, assembly GCF_040182565.1. Lineage (NCBI taxonomy): Eukaryota > Metazoa > Chordata > Aves > Anseriformes > Anatidae > Anser > Anser cygnoides. The sequence continues at coordinate 7,114,674 of NC_089888.1, read as the reverse complement.
ATCCATGGAGCTGTAAAAAGTATCTGCTCTTTCCACACACGCAGTATCAATAGTTAAATCACCAAAAGTATAATTTTCATGGCTGTCACTTATGTCCCAATCACTAATGAAGGAGAAAAAGAGTGTGTACTGTACAGCTTGCCAAGACCTAAAATTCTTTGGGGGAAAGGTGTGTTCTAAAAGCAGACATGAGGGTTTCTTGGACACTTGATATTCAGAGCAAATTTATTCAAGGTTTTTACCCAATCTAATGTTGCTGAATTGTGCCCGGCGACAGTGAGACTGAAAATGTTTGGATGAAGCTCTTTTTAAAATCAAAACATGCCAGAAGATTTAGCCAGTTTCCATGAAATATCCCTTCAAAATGAAAATGAAGAGCTGTTGACATAATAATGTCAAAACCCACCAGTTAGGAGCCTGACTGAAAGAAAAAAAACTTTGTCCAGGCATAATTTCCTGTAATAGCGCTGCTGTTTCTTAAAAACAATCCTAAGTTTTCTAAAAGATTTCCTTTCTCAAACCGTAATATTTGTATTCATCCTGAAGTATTTTCTCTCTCTGAAACTTGATTTTGCAAAGAAAATCTTTCATTTCATTTCATTTCATTTCATTTCATTTCATTTCATTTCATTTCATTTCATTTCATTTCATTTCATTTCATTTCATTTCATTTCATTTCATTCTCTAAATGCAAGATGATTTCAAATTTAAAGATTTTTCAATAAATAAATAAATAAATAGCAAGCCTGATTCCCATTCTCCCTGAGTTGCAATACAAAGCGCCAGCCCTGCCAGCGAGGTGTAAATGCAAGGAGCTGTCAGCTCCAGCATACCTCACGCAGAAGTACGACGTAGCCCTAGCAAGAAGGATAGCAAGTGAATGAGTGTGAGCATGGACAGCATCAGGCACGTGGCTTTATGGGGTTGCATGGCCACTGTTGTGAAATTTTGAGCATGCTGAGAGACCTTTAGGGAAGGAGAAGGAAGAGAGAGATGCAGGTGCTTCAGATGGCGCATTTTGTTATCCCCATACAAGCACGTCCCTGTGCATTTGTGTCCTGCATGTCCCAGCTCCTGAGCCACGTCCCCTGTTGTGACACTGCTGGGTGCGTGGCTGGGAGCTGCAGGAGCTGCAGGAACCGTGGGAGCTGCAGGAACCGTGGGAGCTGGGTGGATGCTGCCCCGCTCCCGGGCTGTGCCCCAACAGGATCGCTCAGGCTGCTGGCTGGGGCAGCCAAACACAGTTCCCATTCCCTTTCATAATCCCCATAATTCTTGTACACGATCTCACTCTGTTGAGACAGGCGTGTTAGCGATTGCCGTGTGATCTGCCTGAACACCCTCTGCTTTAACTTCCCTTATGAGCATGTTATTTCCATTACGCAGAATTCACGCCTTTGTTTATTTGCCCAGGAGATCCATTTTTCCCCAGAACTGCCCGTTGCTCCTTCTATTGTTTTTTCCTGGATCCCAATGACTTCTACATCTATCCCAATACTTTCCATGCCCTCAAAAATCTGTTGTTTTTTTCCATTGAAGCACTGGGCACCAAACACAGCCCAGGCAGGGCCAGGAGGAAGCACTAGCTTCCCGAGGGGCTGTTGAGTATGCAGAAAAATGTGTGCTCTGCTTCTCTAAGGGCATCTGCCAGAACCCTGTTGGATCAAAGCACAGATAAAATATTTGGCATCAGCCGTATCCCCCCTGCAACATCTCCACCTGCAGGTAGTATAATATGCTATTTTTAAATGTTTATTACATTCATTTGCATCTACACATAAATAAAACTTTCCTGCCCCGCAGTGAAAGGTAAGTGTCTGCACACTGTTGGCTCACAACTGGCTCTTTGATTCCTCAAGCAATGAGCTGATCTGGTTTCTCTTTCAATCCTGCCTTTGGGCAAGAGAAACCTTGCAAGAGTTATGAATCAACTCTATTTCAAGATACTTTGCTTCCTGGAAAATGGCCTCAAGCACATCTTCCCATGCATTAGCTGCCAGACTTAGCTCTGAGTGTGCCTCTTTGTTGGAATTTTGTTTTGCCATGGTTCAGCAACAAGGACACCTTTTGCAATTAGTTCTTTTGTGATTTGTTCAAAACATAGGGCAAGTTCCTGGAGATTCTCATGTATTCAAAGTGAAACTTTGTTATTTAGGGAAAAAAAAAGTCATCTTGGTTTTAGATGCTTTCATTTCACCTAAGTATTTAAGAACCTGAGGATCTGCATCTCAAATTTAGTGGCCCAGCATCCATCTTTCTCTTAAGTGTCATCTGGAAAATCAATCCCTGAGTCCTTCTGTGCATAAAGCCACAGTTACCTCTTTCCTTTGACTTACACAAAGCTATGCTACTGCTAAAAAAGAGTGGCATTGTCCTCTCAAGTTCCATGGTCTCAGTCCCTAGGTACATGTTCATGCCACTTTCCTAGCGTTGACTCCAGCAACTTTGCAGCCAAAAGGTGAGTCAGAGCAGTTCTCTGATCCTACTAAAACCAACCCTGCAAAAAAGTTTTTGTCTGGATCAAAGTCTCATGGTTGAGAGAGGTCAGGACACATTGTCATGGGAGGGGTGGAGGACAACAACCCATAATTAGTCTGTGAACCCACAAAGTAAGTTCTCTTGGGGTGCAACCTTCCCCGTGCTTTTATTGCAGGATAAATAACCACATACACAAAATTCACACTGCTCCCCTATCTATTAATCTGAACTCGTGTGAATGGTTTTTATGGCCCTTTCCATTTGGGGAAGAGGCTGCACATTGTAACTCTGACAGCTAGTTAATGCTAGGGAGGCATGGGATGTCTAAATCAGTGATGACAACATCATTTATAAAGAGGTCTCAAAAACAAATATCCTTACGAATGTGGCCTTCATTCTTCTTGTAACTCTGCTGTGCTTTGTCTCCCTGAAGTGTCTTTTTCCATCTGCATGTAAATAGGTATTTAATAGGCAGGTAGGCTGAGCAGAAGCCTCCACAAAGATGCAGTACTGCTTCTAGAGTTAGTAAAGCTGATGAAGCTATATTTCACTTTGCTGCAAGCGTTTCCTTCAGTCTGCATTCTTTGTTAGTCCTTTCAAGAAAATGTACTTAAACATGAACTTTGAAATATTCAGTTTTTTTTAGGAAGAGCAAACGCCTGATATCTTATGGAGCTGAATTCCCATCAAAAGTCTTGAGTAACATATCTTTCAGTTTCCTGTTTTTTTTTTTTTCCCCAAGGGGGTTGCAAGAAAATAATATGGTTATTATTATTCTAATTAATATTTCTTTCTCTTTTTCAAGCTTTGCAATGGACAAATCATGTTTACTGAACTCTCATACAGTGCACTGTTTTGAATTGAGCTGGTTGCCATCAATAACAAAGTATGTTTGGATTCTTGTTATTTAGAACAGTATCTTCTTTTCACTGAATAAATCATTCTTGGCCAAAAATTACTGTTTTTTTGATTTTGTTTTTTTGGTAGAAGTTCAATGTTTATTCTAAAACTTCTCTTCTGGGAGGTATACTTTTGACCAGTATTAAAATCTGACTTTTTGATAGATTTTTTTGATGACAACCCAGAATTAATTTGCATTATCTAACAGATTTCCATTCCTCTAATGATTCGCCTACATTCTTCAAAGCTAAATTTCAGACATAGGTCGAAGGGCTTAAAACCTCTTTCCTTTATAAAGTCAATGCAATCCACTGGCTGATCTTTATTGTGAAATGTTTGGTTCACGGAGTTTCTTGAAAAAAGTCATCAGTGAAACACTCTTATGGGATGCTAAAGTAAATGCGTGTTTGTTTCTGCCTGTAAAAATATTCAAAGAGAACATTGGTTTCAACTTTATTTTTAAACAGAAAAACTTCTATTTTTACAAAGCTAGAAATTAGAGTTAACACCCAGAATTAGTATTTTGTTTAATATAGTAAAGGTATTCTGTTGTTGATCAGGTAACATTAACAATTCTAATATATGAAGTATTAAAAAAAAAAAAAGTAACTGTTAATTTTGTCATCTTTGAAGTTATTTGAAGATTTCACAACTCTGCAAGTTGCACAACCTGCCTCCATCCAGTAGAAAACCCAAGATACTACAGAGTTTAGTCTTTAATGATTTAAATCACCTTTCTCTAGCATTTCAACATCTTGCTCACTTATTGTAAGGGAGAAGCTACAGTGGAAGCTACCAAGAAGAGTATAATAATATGTCCAGGTTGTCCATTTAACTGAGAAATTTGTACCAGTGTGTTCAGTGACTGCATACAGAACATCTCCTGTTTTGTTCTCTCTCTCCTCTTTTACTTTTTTTTTTTTTTTCCCCCCCCAGTGGAGTATGCTTTGAAGCTTTTCACTTGGATTGAAATGAGACAATGCTTTTGCGTGTCACAGGGAGCAATGTATATTTAAAGCTTTTTGTTTCCATTGCTCTGACTTTCAACTATAGCCAGAAGGAAGACACGATTGTTCTGGAGTACCAAAACTTAGTATCTCCTGAAATGAGTAAATGACATATATGAGCTAAACTATCTTAACGTCTTGTTCCTAAAGTCTTCCTTCTTCTGCTTATGCTCTGCAGGTCCCATTCAAAATGACTAAAATTTGGATTCAAGCTGAGGACTTCTCCTATGTATTATGGCACTTCATCAATTTAATTCTATCGCTTCGCACCCTCGACATAATGCGTGTGATGACAAAGTGCAGTGTGTATCTGCAGTTTGTGGCTGAACGTTCCCAGAGAGCCGCCAAAGCAGCTCCCAGTTTTAGGACTGAGGATGGCCTTTGGCCATGGATTGAGCTGGCTCTTGGCTGATCCCTGATCAGATTTGTGGGTACCTTTGCCCTGAACCAAGGGAAACTGAGCTTGATGCAGGCATTGACCTCATACGCAAAACTATTTGTGATTTCCATTGGTGTAACTGAGATGAGAATGAGGGATTTTTATGGTAACTGTGTTTTTTTTGTGGTCTAGGCAAGTGTAACCCATATTGTCTGTGTATGCTTTTAAAATTTTTTAAAATACTTCCTTCCATTTTTTCCATTAAATGCAGAGAACATTTTTTCCTTTCTTCACCTTGAGCAGCCCAGTGCTGCTGGAAGCCCATCTGACAGTGAGGATACCCTTTAGTTCAAGGTAAGCAAGATCTGCACCATGCCTCTGCTTCCCTCCTATCTCCTTCATTTTATGTGGAACACAGTTCAATAGCAGGATGAATCAGATTATAATAGTGATTTATTTGATTTACTATCAAGTTTCTGGGCACCTAAGTTGATAGCGGAGGGTAAAGTATCAGGTGTGTGCATACCAATTTGGGAAGACTAGGGGGTAATTCTCATATTCAGACTTCCCCTTTATGGCCTTGTTTTGTTGTGTTGCCTGCCAGCGGCTGCCTCTGCTGCCTTTCCTTCTTCTCTGACACGTAGTGCCTGGAGTTCATTCAACACACTTAACAATTAAAGGCAAAGAGTTAGAACTTGTCGGGAGGAACATGCCCAAGAAAGCAAAGTATAATTCATCCTGATTATAAAATGCATTCCATTCCACACTTGTTTTGACATTGTCCCTTGGAGAAAAATATTTTGTCTCATAAAGAAGTCTCATTGTTGCTTTCCTTGTCAGGAGGAAGATTGCTCCATAAGTGTTCAGCCCCAAACAAACCCTACAATGTAAAGATTTCTAAACTTCCTTCTGGAACCAAATACTGTAGGTTAAGTTTTACTGTTTATGTTGTTTCATAGCCACAGACTACTGATCATACAGCTGAGAGGAGAGAGATCAAAAAAACTAAGATCAAGAGATGAAAATCAGTGTAGTCCATCCTCTGCTAGCACAGGAGTATACAGGAATATAGAATACAGGGTCCAGAGAGCGATTGTTTGAGGTTGTAGTGCACTTCCACATGAAGAAATAAGAAAGAGGTGAACAGTAACATTCATGTAGAGAGTTGGGTTGTCTTGAAACCTGTACACCGAAACACACAACCACATCCCAAGTGCAGCCTCCATCCGCACCAGTTACACCTCTGCACAAAGTATTTGCAGGCACTGATTCTCTTGTGGCTGATACCAGTTTCATGCTTACATTTCTCAGTGTCAGCAAATGGTTTATTCCTGGTTTATACCTCAGAATGTGAAAGGGGCGAAAGCTGTGTGTAATTGCAGCCCTGAACTACAGCACAAGAATGTGGAGAACCAACAATACCGAGAGCAGAGACCTCAGGAAGGCCAGGCCACATGTTTCTGTGACAAAACAATTTAGCACCTCTCTGTGATTTTTATTCGCTCAAAAGCTGTTAGAAGTCCCAAAGAATAAATTGTGGTGAGTAATTATAATGCTCAGTTTCGCAAGGCAACATTCATTCTTTTTCCCAAGAAATGCATGGAAAGACACACATACAAAAAAATTGAATAAAGACGCCCACTCCATGGTATATCATTCCACAAATTATCATAACACACACAACCAACATAAGAGATTAATGATTCTGTTGCAGTTTCAACCTCAATAGGCTCTTTTGTTTAAATTCTCTGAAGTAAAAAGGCAGCATTTTCTTCTAAAGCTACACCCCTTACATGAATTTTCAATATCTGTGCCACAAATGGCATGCTGGAAATTGTTAAGCATCCTCCTTTTATAAAAAGTGATAATTACATTAAAAACCTACACATACATATGCAGTCCCACAGAGGTCAATGTGATATTTCACATATTTAAAATTAATCATGTGCTGAATTGTCCTCCTAAAATTTATTCTTTAAATAAACTTTAGCTATCAACATTTCTTAGAAGCAATTTCTGCAAGCTTGGGTTATTTTGCCACACCAGTTAAAGCACTGACAAAGGCACTAATTCTACCTCTAGCTGTTGAGAACAAATAGCCTCCCTAGTAAGGAAAAAGTCAAACTGGAACACATTATCTGCGGTTTAATCAGAGCATTGAAAAGTTGTATGTAGAGAATGACTCAGAAAATGCTACAGAATAGCCAGTTTGTAATGAACAGAACATATATGAAAAATGCCAGATTGACAGTCCTGAAAACTGGCGTTTGCTCTCCCTAAAAAAGCACAGACTTGGCTCCAGCTTGGTCTGTATCATTCCCACCAATATGCCTAAAGCCTGAACAGAATTAACTTCCTTTTGGATGTGTAAACCTAGTTCATTTCCTTGTTGAGAAAGTTAATGGGGAGGCCAACTAATTCCATTCATTTTATGATCCATCTACTTTCCTCTAAGCAGTAACTGTAACAAATGGTAGCAGCGAAGTAATATTGTCCTTGTCCTCTGAATAAGTAGTTTTGACAGAGCATAGCGTTTCAAAGAAACAAAGAGCTGAGCTGAATGTATCCAGATGACAGTAAGTAAGGTTTCCTAGATATTTATTAATCTCAGAAGCATCATGCTGCTTCTCACGCTTCTGAGATATGAGAATAAGAAGACCAGACATGTTCCTTGATGTGAAATTCTGTCTTGGTCATTCATTGTCTATGCAGTTTGATAATTACCTATTTCCTAAGTAAATTGCTTTGGACATTTACTTTGAGGTAGCAGATTAATGAAGTTCTTTGAAAACTTTAGGAATCTGAAAATGCACAAAGCTTCCGGAACAAAATTTTCCAGATCAGTGGTTTTTGTACCTTTAGAAATTGAGAAGACAGCACACATTTGTACAACAGTTCATACGGAGTTGGTCAACACCTTACTCACAGCAGCACTTGTGTAGATCTTCGGGTCCACTAAATCTAAAGAGTGAAATTAATAAGCAGCCCAGTAAGCATGAACCTGCTATTTAAAATACAGAAGCAATAAAAGATTTCGAAATGCCAGATTACTAGACTGTCAAGGTCAGTTCAAATTGATAACACCTCTTCTCTTTGGTTGTCTTTAAAGGTTAAATCAAAACATTTTAAAGCATTGTGATGTGCCTCGAATTGAACAATAATCCTGACTTTCTGCTAACACTTGTTTTATACTGGCACAGTTCCATTGCCTCTAATTGAGTAACATTGGTTTCTAATGCTATAAGCAGAGCCTTGGTGTATATTACTAATGCCATAGCAGCTTGGATAGATGTCCCCACATGGACCTGCATGTCAGCACGAGCTGCCAGCCCTCTCTAGCAGTCAGAAGAGCAGCTGTGCTCCTCCAGGCCGCCCACCCCGGGCTCCCAGGCACGGTGTTCCCGGCTGTCACATTGGTTTCAGCCGCACAAACTGCACCCTCCATAACGTGCACATTGCAATATGGGGTTCAGAAAAGCGACATTCTCACGCAGCACTGTGCAATTTTTGTTACACCATCATTCATTCAGCCAGAGGGAGGCTTAACTTGGCAAAGACAAGGTGGTTTTGCTGTCAGCTCTGCTCTTTGAGGAACAACCAGGCTGTCTGTCAGAGTGCTGGCTGGGTGGCTTTTTTTTTTTTTTTTCCCTGTACATCATTTCTTTTGATCCCACAAAGGTTCAAATTATTTTCACCCTTTCTCAAAACTTTAGATTGATTTTATCTTGTCATAATGGAAGAGAAATGTAACAACCCCATCCCTTGAGCCCACGGTGCTGTGCATGGTGGGGAGAAACGTGTTCATACTGCGCCAGGGATGCAGAAAGCCCTGTAATGCTCGCGTTCACTGATGCCTGATAAGATTACACAGAGGGAAAGGAACTGTAGGGACGGAGTTACGTTCCTGAATACCCAGACTAGCCTAGACTGAAGGAATACCAAAAAGATTAATGCTACAAGAGGCATTTGGCATCAAAGATTGGTGCTGTAGGGCTTTGCCCATGTACTTGCAACCGGGATCCACATGCCCAGGGCTGGTCCTGTACCAGGCAGGGCCCACTGGCCCCTCCATCAGAAGCTGGGCTTGGTGAGGGTGAGACAGGTCTTGGAGGAAAATTTAGATGGGAAGTGCTTGTGGGGTTAGGTATGGGAATGCATCAGAAAGCTTTGTTAATAGAAATCTGGGACATAATGGGGCACTTAAGTGGTACTTAGGACTTCAGTCTACAATGTTAAGAATCAAAATCTCTTTGAGTCTTTGGAGGCTACGGGGTATAGCTATTAATGCCCTCATTATCATTTAGCTATGTAGCCTTAGCCTTCATACACTGCTATGAGACAGAACTGAGCTTGTGCTGAAGCTGTATTTGTTAGCATCAGTGGTTGATGTAAGACTTATAGCCATGCAGACGTAAAACAACAGATGAACAGAGTACAAGTTTTCTATTAGTCTCATCCCAGGTTGTTTCTTGTGTTGCAATTATAACACACAAATCAAGCACTGAGGGAAGTATCATGGCAATTTTTTCTTCAAGAAGTTACTATGAAATACACGATTTTTTGTAACACAATGAAGACTTTTATTATAAAACTATGGATGAATATGTATAGAAAATATCTTTATTACAAAACTGGCTGTTACAAAATTGTCTAGAAAGATTCAAATAATGCACGGATTCCTTTACACATACTCAAGCATGTAAATGTATGACAATAACTAACAGAGGAAAACAAACAGGCCAACAAAACCACCCTAGAAGACAACAAATGCTAAGAATCTATATTATTTCAGAATATATAAAAAAAATCATTCATGGATTTGTATATAAACCTTCACTCGAATCTGCATCATAGGAAAAATACACCAGCAGCCATAATAGTTAACATACAGTATTGTGTGTGCAGGGCAGTGACAAGTTTAACCTTTAGATATAGAAATATCTAAATATTGAATATTTAGGTATTGAAATCTCCACAAAAACAAACAAGCAAAAACACTCCTGGAAATATTTAGGTTCCTTATTTCCTGTGATGCTTTAAACATGCATTTTATATTACTCATCTGCTGAAGGAACTATCCTGTTAGGATAATCATCATTTTATAGTGGCAGAACCCATAGGATTCCAGTGATTCCATTAAAGGATAAGGCCCCTCATACAAAAAATAAAAAAGATAAGGACTAAGCAAGTTCCTTTACCCTTAAGCTGACTTCTTGAAGCTCTTCAACCCTGAGCTAACAGGACCAGGGCAGTCGTGATTGCTATCCCCCCAGATTTCCACTGTGATACCCACAAACTGGAGATGAGATGAGCTTTTTTCAGGCTAGCCTGCTGAACAGCTTGCATCTGTAATAGTTTCCCGGTGCACTAACAACCATATCTAACACTCCATAGCTCATGATCAAGCTCCGTCCCGCACAGTCCCTCCACTGCACTAAGCCAGTGTATTTGTGTAGGTATATGAATGTGCAGGCTATTTTTCTTTCCTTTTAGCATTGCCAAGTACAGCTGAATTAACCATGCTTTCCAATAAAACATTATAGGAGCTTTTGTTGGTACTGTTTCTGTTGTTTGAGGCGTGTGTGTTGCAGTTTCTCCACCATCACCACAGGTTTTGGCTTTCCCAGTCAATGTATATTTTGTTCAGGAAAGGCAGCAGAAGGATTCTCATTTGTCAGTTTGCAAGCTGTATTAAAGAGAAAAAGAATCTATATTGTGATCTTTTGCAGCACATAACATGTTTTTTGTTAAAAGTAACGAAGAATGATGGCATTTAATAAATATCACATCGTGAGAGCATAGAAATACGAGTATAAGTGAACAGATGATTTTAAATGAGGTTCAAAGAAAAGTCTCATTACTCAGGAGACCCTTATGCCCATACCTTATCGCCTGTGAAACGCGATGGGGAGCTCCCGGCTGGGAATCAGTATTCCTGAATGGAGTGTTTCCACCGGCTTGTCATCTGTTGCCACTATTTGGTATTTGCGAATGATCTGAAACACAACCATTTCAGTTAGCATGTCTTAGCTTCCACATCGTCTGATGAGATGAAGTGTAGAACAACCACACGTTGTGTAAAAGATACCATGTGAGAGTATTTACCCAGCAAAGGGCCAAGTGAAGCTGCAGCTCTGCCAACCGACGTCCGATGCACATCCGCTTCCCAATGCCAAATGGGACATGAGAAAAGGGATTTACTGAGTTCTTCTGAAGCCAGCGCTCTGGTTTAAACTGAGTCCAGCCATTAAAGTATTCTTCATTGGAACCCAAGGCATGAGTATTTATCATTAGTACTGTCTACAAACAAAGCAATAGAGACAGTCTCAGTTTAGAATTGGCTTAGAGCTACCAAGTGAATCAGCTTGTTAATGGAACAGAAAAAAAAAAAGCAACAGTGAAGGCAAGGCAGTTTTCTCAGAAGAACTCATGCAACTCTCAGAAGATTAATCCAAACACAGGAAAGGTCATATCTTCTTTAGAAAATAATTGAAAATTTTGGAAAAAAAAATCTTGAAATGGAGCACCAAAATATTTTTGGCTAAATAACAGTGCAGGCAGCGATGGTTTTCCCACTTATGTGAATTCTTGTCCTGACTTCCTCACTTAGGCCTGATGCCAAAACTCATCCTTTGGCAAAGTCATTCTGGGACTGAAATTTCCAACTAACTTCAATTGTTTACAGGATAGTTAATTGATAAAATATTTTAATACACTAAATTAATTGACTTACCCCTTTGGGTAGTACATAGTCTCCTAGAACCATTTCTTTGTCAATAGTGCGAGTGGTAAAAGGTACAGATGGTGTTAATCTACAGTGAAAGAAAAAAAATGAGTCAGATTTCTAGCATTTTTTCTTCCTATATGTATATTAAACAACCCTAAACAACCCTAAACAATGAGGTGCACAAAGTTAGTACACACTAGCTGGTAAAACTTTGTGGTCATGTTGCTTTCTGCAAGTTATTTGAGAATTTTACCTCATAGATTCTTTCAGACATGCTTTTAGGTAAGGCATATTTTTCAAGTTCTCAGCACTTGGATTCTCATTAGCAGTCAAAATACTCTGTATTTCCTGAAGAAGCTTCTGCTGAACACGTGGATTGCGTGAAATGTTGTACAAAGCCCACAGTAAGCTATTGGCCGTCTGAAACAAAATCAAAAGAAATGCAAGGTTTCCAATTAGTGACAGAAAAAAGAAGTTACCAGAAGTTCAAAGCCACATTTATAGTTGGCCACTGCCTTATGGTGTTTTGTAAACCTAAGGGATTAGGAGCCATCCCAGTTGTTCTCTAGGAATTTAGGCCACTGAAGCAACTACAGCATTAGCTCACTCTCAGGTTTTGTGTTGGTTCAATTATGGAAGAAAGCAAGGACACTAACTTTAAAAACTCTCTACAAGGAAGTTGAATTTACCGTTTCAACTCCAGCAATCTGGAGCTCTGCGATGGCAGCATACAGCTCCTTCTTAGAAAGTTGTCCTCCAGAGTAGATGTCGCACAGGAAATCCTCCTGAGGGTTTGCAGAGTGTTTTTGCAGCCGACAGTCAATTGAGTGCTTGGCTGAGGAGAGAGTAGCAGGAGGTAATTAATGAAAAACAATACTAAAAATACTACAAAAATAAAAAAAACATGGCTCACAGGCAGGATTTTGAAAGAGGATACCAATGTATGCTCTTTTTTTCAAGAAAAGAGCGTTGTGCTGAATAAATAATGGTGTTTTCATTTAGACAAATAACTCAGTCACAAAAACAAAAAAAAACCAACAAAGAAACAAAAACCAACAAAACAAAATGCTATGAACAGAAAGAGTTCCTGTAAGCCGCTGGGAATCCTCCATTCTAAAATTAGGAAAGGAAATCAGTGATGTGTGAAGTGACATATTTAGCAAACAGAAATACAAGTCTGTAAGATTTATTGACTTGGATTTTCAGAAGAGATCAATGTGTTAATGAATCAAAGAACTTTTAGTACTTAATTTCCTGAGGGGAAGTGTAAGCTTTTCATTTACTATGGGAAGGAAACAATAGATGCCAAATGTTATGTACTTCTTGTATTTAAATACAGCAAACTAGATTTTACCCATCCTTTCTCATGAACATCCCAATTGTTAAACCCAGTTCCTACTTAAGGAACTATTCATACCAAGCAAAGGCAACAAACTTTTTTTTCTGAACAAAACAGGTTTAAGGCATCTTTCTTAACAGCCATAGACTAAAAAGCAATAAAACAAGTGCACGTGTGGCTGGCATGACTAGAACTCCTGAAATATCAACTACTTGAATACCTAAGAAAAATATACCCCTCAGCATTACTATCATCTGAGTGCCAAAGTCTTTCTTAATCTTTAGCTAGAACTATCACTGTCAAAAATATTGACAATATAAGCTTGCTTCATATCTGGAGTTAGCGTAATTTCTGCAGCCTTGGAGGCTGATTTATTTTAAATAGACAGGAAATGTTATCAAAAAGCCAAACTATACCTTATGATTTAAATTGTTTTTGTTTTAAGACTCAGAATTCTTTTCCAGGTTGCTCAGAAAAATCTGTTATTTCTTTAAGCACACTGTTACATGTAAAATTCTTGTTTCTCAACAGCAAGATCCTCTTTCTAACTTGTATACCTTGCTTTAGAGACATTTATACAGTTTCCAGTGATTTATGACAGATTAAACTGGGCTCTGATTTTACTGGTTTCCAAATTTCTGGGGGTTCCCTGTGGACTGGGTATTGCCACACAACCAGCACTAAGTGCTAGTCAGGAGAAAGCAGTGCTCCTATGCTTGGAATAGGTCTGTGGTTAGCTGCAGAAAAGGTGTCTTAATCTGAGCTGGAAGTAGCAATTAAGAGCAGCGTAGGGCAGTAACAAATACGAAAAAAGTTAATTCCAACAAGAGGGAAAGAAGAAGTCAAGTTTAAAGAACTAACCAGTTTTAAATATGTCATCCCATGCTTTAGTATGAGCTTGCCAGACTTTTGTGTTCAGACCCTTGTGAAGCTCCACGGGGGTCACCATCATCATTCCAAAAGTAGCCATCATCTGTGGTGAAGAAAATTTTCGAAATCTTTAAAATCTATTTGTAATCTGAACAAAGTTAGACCGTAAAGTAGGAGGTAATTTTCACCAGGAAGTCAGAATCCTGGCAGATTTTCCATCCTGGACAGAAAAGATTGGATTCATCCTACTTAAGACCATCTCCAGCTAACATTTAAGAACAGCTAGTACAGAATAAGAGGTTTCTGCAGTGGGTGATTCATCCCGTCTATTTTAGGCACCTGTTATAGAAATGGACAAGCCACCCTTTGGCAGTGCCTCTCTCCCTTGACAACAGATAGAGCTAAAAAACTAAGCTAGACCAGATGCCTCTCTTTTAGTTGGTTAAAATTAGGACAATAAGCATCAGAGGCCAAGTTGCAGCAAGATGCCCAGCAGCAAATCTGCATAATCCCACACAACTCCGAGTCACCCAACAAACAGCAGCATTGCACAACAGGTGCCTTGGAGGGAAAGGAAAGTTAACCAACCAACCCGACTACTATGTTTCTGGGATTACCCTGTTGTCCACACAACAGTTATCCCCTACAGATTTAGGCACTTCATAAAAGGGACAGTCAGATGCTCAGCACATTCAAGTGTGGCATCAGGTGTACAAGGCTGCCAATACACATGTAGCACAGAAGCCTGAGTTTCTTTTTCCAGCTGACCCATTTAAACCAGTACCCCCACAGCAGTAGAAAAAATCAGTACAGCCCCAGGTAAAGACTCGTCCATACCGTTTTTACAGCCTTGATGAAATTCAGACTTTCTTCTTCTACATCCTGCTGTAGGAGACCAAACCTCTTTCCATACAGCACCAGGCAGATACCTGTTGTTAAGCAATATTATTATTCACCCTTTCACTTGTATAATTTAGTGTCCACCATTTATTTTCAGGCAGTGGCTTTGGTTATCCTCCTGAAAAATGTTCTCTGTCCTGTGATAAACACCTGTGAGAACAGCACTCCAAAATACCTTCTGCACATTTGCCTCATTCCTGGGGCACTTTCCTCACAAATCAGATTCAGCACTGATCCTCTCACATGAGCAGCAGACCATTCTGCCAAACAGGGTTGGCATATTTGGAAAATAAGCTATTAGTCAACCCTACTGACAAGAACCAAGCTGCAGGAAAAGAGGGTCTGAAGAGCCCATCTAGTCCAGCATCTCCTAGTTCTTTCCACAGGAAGAAACCACTTGCTAACACTGGCAGCATCCCACAGCCCACCCGTTCCCCATTGCTTTTAAATATAGTATTTTTCTGAGCCATCACTTCCTATTTTTCACTTTCCAAAAGCAGCCATTACCACTGACAGTGGAGAGGGGAAAAATACCAACCAAACAAAACATCACACGCACTTTTATGAACTCAGTACACAAGTTGCCCAATGAGCCAGCCACAAGCAGGCAGGTCTGGCAGAGCTCGCTCAGTTAAGCACTATGCCTGACCATCCTTCCTTGTGGGAACCACTGCTGCAGCTTGTCCTGCCCTGTCATTCCTGGCAGGAGGCTTCTTAGCGAGCTCTGAAAGGTTTCTGAAGATGAAGGCTCCTGTCTTGGTAACTAATTCCAGTGCTTCTCAATCTCAATGCAAAACATTTTAATTAGGATTTTCCAACCCTTGTCTACAATGAAGACTTCCTCACTGTTACTGGATCCTTTCATTGATCTTGTGCTGCTGGCAGTTAACAAATATCAGACAGAAGCGGTCATGGGCTACCTGATCCCACTTTAGAGAAATGCACTGTGATTCCCCCGAGTTTTGGATTTAAGCCACTATTAGTGTTTGAATTTTCTTACAAGCCACATAGATAACTGGCCAGAATTGAAGAGTTTGTATAACAGCTGATGATTTTTACATATATTAATGGTTCCCTGGCTTTTCTGCAACATAATTTCCATGATACTGTAGTTGGTAGTTTGGAAATAATTAGCTTACAGTCATCACTAATTAGACTTCACTTGAAATGTCACTGCAGGTACAAAATGCATGCTGTTCTCAGGCAAAAAAAAAGACTTACTTTCAAATGACCATTTGTTGAATTCCGAATATACATCTTCCATTTGTCCGTTGTGGTTACAAACTTCATCTATTCTATACATGAAGTCCTCCAGGACCTTCAAGTAGTGGAGAGAAGAGAGAAAGGAAAAAAAAAAGATAACACCAACTGATAAAAATCCTATTTAATTAACATTTCAACTGCGACTTAAATAGATAGCAATCTTGCATAAAATAGAAGTACTTATGTTTCCTGTTCCTTTAACAATATTGTTTCCCGCTGTGTTAATGTAGGTTTGGATTTACACTACTGATGCTATTACTGTCTGTACTTCAGTGAACTGAGCTTTCCTCCACAGGGACAAAATGCTTCAGTCTGACACTGGGATAATGCTGGAGCTTCACAATAAAAAAAAACGCTTAAGCTATTTCTCACAGATGCCCCTCAAACTCAGTGAGGAACGTGGAGGTTAAAGAGGTGGGTGAGGTGTTCCCTGGCAGGAGGAACCCCAAAATTAAGAGGTAAAGGCAAAAAAACATTGAATGCATGAAAAGTAAGAAAATCCCTGTTTGCAGGAGCCCATATCATTGTGGAATAATCTTTCTGCTCTGTGGAGGTAGTGAGTCTCAGCTACAGATTTGTGTGGTCTCACATTTGGTCAGACCCGATAATCAGTTTGCACTCGTTATTCCCTGGGGGATTTCACAGCATTCACTTGTGATTTTATCGCTGTAGAGCAGATGAGCAGCTACCCAGGTGAACTGGGCCGCTTGGTCTGCTTTGTTTTTCCCTAAATTTCCAGGGCCGTGGGGGGAGAGAAGGAATGTGTCAGTACCTCATTGATCGTGGCGTCCAGTTTCACAACTTCGCTGGGCTTCATTAATTTCTTCTGGAAGGCGCTTCTCACCCTCTGCCAGTCCTTTCCTTCCCTGGAAGGAAAAGGCTGAATTAAATTCCCTGGCTGAATTAAAAACAGCCAGGCTGAAAAGAGAGAGAGAGATGATGCTTTAAAAAAAAAAAAAAAACAAAAAAACAAGGGGGATTAGAAGACAACCCCGCGGCATGTGCAACAAGGCATCCCCGGCAGCACCTTCACCGGAGCCACAGGCAGCAGAGCCCTGGGGGGGTCCCGGTCTCTGCGGAGTTTTGGGGGGGGGGTCCCGGTTCCTGCCCGCCCCGCAGCGAGCCCCTCCGCCACTCACAGGATCAGCAGCCCGTAGCCCTCGTCGCGATAGTCCCGATAGGCTTTCCAGGGCTTGATCTCCAGGCGCTGGGGGCAGGCGCTCTCCCGGCGGTACAGGGCTTCCAGCAGGCAGGGGGCTGCGATGTGAACCGAGTCGAAAGCCCCCAGCTTCATGCGGAAAATCTTCCCGAAGCGCCTGTGGTACTCGGCCTGGGGGGCGCAGAAGAGACCATCACCCCCAAACCCCAAACACGGTGAGTGCGGGGCGCTCCCCAGACCCCTGCCGCAGCATCCCCATCCATCTCCCCCCATCCCCTCTCCCCCCATCCCTCCATCCTCCTCACCAGCGTCTCATGCTGCCTCTTGAGCCCCCCCTTCCAGAGGACGTCGGGCAGGCTGCCCATCAGGGGCCAGCTGGGGGGCCCGGGCAGGGCGGCCAGGGGGTGCCCGCGGCCCCGCAGGGCGCACAGGGAGGAGGCTGCCCGAGGCCGCCCGGCGGCGAGGCCGCAGGTGAGGGCGGGATGCCGGAGGAGGATGCTGCGGGCTCCCATCGCGGCGGTGGCAGCCTCCCCATCCGCCTCCACGTATTTATAGAGCGGCGGGGAGGCTCGCTGGACTTTCATCGGGGGCCAATGGGAGCCCTGGGTGGGGTGAGGTGGGGCCGGTTGCCGGGGCTCGGCCCGGCCCGGGGAGGCTGCGGGGCAAGGGGTTCAAGCAGGGGTGAGGCGAGGCAGAGGGCGCCGAGCCAGCGCCGCCACCCGCGGGGGTCCCCGGGGGCTCCGCCGCGGTCCCCCGGGGGTCCCCGGCGCCGCGGTTCGGCGGGGAGCGCCGCAGGTAGCGGCCCCCGCCGCTTGGAGAAGCTGCCTGCTCGTCTCCTAAACCGGCTTCTGCCTCTGGCTCGGGGACTTGGGAACTTCTATTTATTTATGTATTTATTTTTCCTGGCGCAAAGTGGTCGGGGTGCATCTGCAGGAGGAGGAAGGGGGCTGTGGTGCTCGCACCGCAGCGCGCAGGTGGCTGAACACTTCGGTTTTCCTTCAGATTCTGCGCTCTGAAATGATGGGCTGAAAAGCGAAGGGACCGAGGAACATCAAGTTTTGGCAGTTGGGCTGCTCCTGCCCCATCTGGCTGACTAACCACCCCCTTATGAAAAGGGCATGCGAGTGAATCACCTGAGAAGGCAAAATTCCCTTCGCTGTTAGTGTTGGCAGCCCTTAAATCCTGACAAAAAAAAAATAATAAAATCCTTTATTGCCACAAGTCTCTTAACTGGAATCTGCACAGTAATCCTCGGACACAGCCAAAGGGTTTCAAGCTGAATGAAGGCAGAAGAGGGGCTAGCACAAATAAAGCAGCCCAGGACATCTGTGTGCTCAGATCTCTGCCCTCTCCCTGCAAGAGAAGTCAGACAGGCTGTGGATCTTACTGCAAGACAGAGAGCTACCTGTAAGCCGGAGAATTTCCAGGAAAAACAGGTATGCTACTGTGAGAACTCACTCTACTCCTGCCCCACGCTACCTTTTTCATCTTGTTCCAGTGGCATTTTGTGACTCAGCTCCTAATCCCCTTTGTTTAAGTGTCTGATGGAGAGATGTGGAGCGTGCAGATGGGTGTGTTAGACACGGGACAAGCAAAGAAATAGACAGAAGGTGGGCTTGGCACTGAATCTGAGACCCAGAAAGGCACATGTCTCAAAGTCAAATTATTAACAACTAAAAGACCAAAGTGGCAGCGATCAACACAGAGAAAAATGTACAAAAGCATGACATCTCACTGCAGAGTGTTTCTCTGATTTTTCTACATCCTTCCCCTCCCAGTGATTTTCTTCTGTGGGATCATACCACGTAGTCCACAAGGTCATAGCATTTCTAGGTGGGCTTTAAGATTAAAGCTGGTTCAAAGGTTTGCACATTTTTAGGGAAATATCCCAACCAGTTGTTATTTTTGTGATTTGTTTTCTTTGAACCAGTTCCACTGAAAGCACATCTTGCCTGTCCTTGTCAACTGAGTGCAGTTCAGACTTGGTTCAATGATAAGTTCTTCTGAGAAACCAGATGAGAAGAGACAATCTGTGTGCTCTGTGGACACCTGTCTATTTAAGGAATCCAAACGAACCCACGTGAAGGGTCACAGCTTAGTGCCTGTGAAATGATCTCTTTAGAAGTGTCTGGAATAGACAAGTCAAGACTAAACTGGGCACAGGTCAATTTTTCCATGTTCCTCACTGCTATGAGGAAGAAACCACCCTGTTAATACGAAATCTGTTCTATTAAGCTGTTTTAAAATTACTGAATGGAAAAGGTTTTATTTAACTTCTGTGGTCGTGGTGTAACTCTCTGGCAGGGAAGCTAGTGTATTTGCAGCTCAGTTAGGCCTGGAGCTGAGAGAGCTAATGATTGCCTCAATTTCTGGTAAAGTGCAGTTCTAAGGGCATTTGCAGCCTTCGCTTCTTCCTCCCCTCCCTTTTAAAAGATCTCAAAAACAAGCCTTTAATTTTCAGTGAGATATTTCATGTGACCTTTAGAACGCATCAAGGGTACTTTTAACAGTAAATCAACACCAGTTAGCAAGGCTCTTGAGATGAATTTTGGGGCCACATCCTCACAGCGTGAGGTGACCCCACTGAAGTATCTGTAACAGTGAGGATGTCACCGTGTTCCACAGATGTCTACCCAATATTTGCTAATAATTCTAATAGCTAGAGCCAACTGTGAATGAAAAACTCACTTCCATTCTGCAGTGCTGCAAAGAGTATTTCTAGGTCAAAGAGCAGAAAATATCTGAAGATCAAAACTAAATAGCTTGTGATACATATTCTTCCATGCTTCTCTTCTGCTATGGTTAAAAAAAAGAAAAAAAAGGGGGGGGGGGGGGGATTTGATTTCTAAAGTGCCAGATGTCAGGAGAGAATGTTCCTTGAAAAATGATCTGCCAGTGTGATGCTTCTGTAGAGAACCTGACATGGACCCTTGCAGAGGTACAGAAAGGCTACATGTTTTTTGGCACTTAAAATATTTAATTGGTACCCAAAGTCCAATTTTTAGAGCTGCTTCCAAAGCAGAAGTAATTGCTAGTCCTACCTTTTGGGAAACAACAGTAAAATATTCTTTAAATGTAGCTTGGAATTCCCATCAAGTTAAGAATTTCTCACCGGGATGTAGAGACTGAGGTGTGATCGCAGATCTCATGGAAACAAAACAGCTTCAAACACATTGTAAAACACGTCAAAAGCATGGAGCTAGTGCAAAGTGAACCGACTGCTCTTCATTTAGTACATTTCAAATATACTAAATATCACCAAAAGAATCTGTTAGTGTCCAAAAGCTGTGGATTGGTAGTGGATCTTTTTCCTTAATACCTGTAATTCCTGTTGGTTTGTTTTGTGATATATTACACAATTCCTGTCTCCTGACCTCTACTCTTTTTCCTTGGTGGAATAAGCTTTTTGCTGTTTTGACCCTAAAAATGCTTCCAAAGTCTCCTGTGCTTTTTAAAATGCTACAATTTAAGTGTCATAAGCGAATAGGTAGACTACAAAGGGAGAATCTCTGTCATAGGGAAGGTATTTCACAATGCTGGGGAAGATAAATTGATTGCAACTTGTAAACTCTAGTGGAAACAGTGTTGTTATTCTAGTTTTTTTGCTCATGTTTGTTTATACACTTCTAAATCTGTGCCTCTTTCCAGCTGAGGATCTTAGAGTTTTGTAAATACTGATGAATTTAACCTCATCTTAGGAAATGGGAAAGTACAGTATTTCCCATTCTACAGAAGAGAAACTGAAATGAAATAGAAAATCAAGACCTCAAATTTACTATATAGATTCTCAGTGTAAAATGAAAGCAAAAGAAACTGTTATATTTTTTGCTCAAATGTAGTTTTATAACACTAAAGTCTTCTAATTTCATTGCATTGTAGATGATTACACCTACAAGAGGACAGTAGCAGCGTGGAAAAATAGGTCTGCCAAGCAAACTGAGAACAAGATAATCCTCAGAGAGGGATCCAGAAAAGGAGATGAATAGCTCAAACTCCACAAGCCAAGGAATCTTCTAGCTGGCCATGACCTGTTTGAAGTATCTACCTCTGCAATAAACGTTGCGACATTCAACTATGGAAGGAGTCTCTAATTAGTAAGTACACGGTTCAAGAAAATTAAGAGATTTATTGACTTAAATTAAGCACAGTTAATGTTTACTTTACCAAAAAATAAGTTTATTGAAACTCAAGAAATTGAGGCCCATGGCAAGATGTTCTGATAGTCACCTTGGAAATATTCAGGACATAATTGGATTTTCCCTTTTCTTTTGATAACTAGAACCACTCTCTGGTTTTCATTTTCTTGTCTCTTTTAGCAATTTTGTCCTCCTTGAGCAGGGAAAGGAGTTGTTGTAGCAAAGGATTTATGCATTAGGATGCTGTGAGGATCAGTTGATGCCCCAGACTGAATTTTTCTCTTTGGACAGAGCTGGCAGAAGTCTAGAAGTTTTCTTCACCTTCTACACAGCCCTGTAGAGAGACACATCCAGTTTGAGAAGCAGTAGAATTTAGTGATCTGTCAGAACATTTCATTTTTCAGATCATATGGTTCATGTTGAAGAAGTAGGAATTTCACTAGTGGATATTGTGCCAGGGAAGTTGATACTGGAAATCCTGGTTTCTCTTTACTAGTCTTCAACACCCCCAGGGGGACAATGAAGGAATCCAGTGTGAACTGAACCCCTCAGGACAGCTCAGAACTTCCAGAGCAATAACTGCTGCTGGATTCCTTCATATCACACTAGTTTAAGACAAGTCCTGCTGTTTCTCTCAGTCTTGTTTCTCCCAGATGTCCATAACCCATCTTTCTCTTGTTGACTCCCATCCTATCCTTCTCCATTCTGATATTATTGACAGTCTTAATGCATCTCCCTATATTTTATATTTGTTCGAGTGAGTATAAATGCTTTTTTTTTTCCTTGCAAAAGAATGATGTGTATTTATGGCTCTAAAAATAACAGTGTCAATTTATTGCTGATGTTATCAGCATAGCATGATGTTATGCATAGAACAATTTAGAGGACAGAAAAAGGTATAATGTAAATAGTATTCTCCTTACCACTGAAACAGAGTGACTTATCCTCTTTCATGCTTCCTAATGATCCGTGACACGTAAGCACTATGCACTTAGGTTTAGTCTATACTGTAATATTTCACTTTAGCAGTATCAGCAAAAGCCTATAGATTATACAGAGATTATACAGATTTCACAAATTACCATTTTATCCCCCTGTGGTGTTGTTAGTGACTCTAGGTGATGTATCTGAGAAATCAGGCTAACTTGCACCCACTTGAGGTTACACCTGCAGAGATTCCTGTGTAAATACACAGTATCTGGATGGAGATTTATGAATAGATCTTCCAGCTACAGAGGGCCCTGGGAAGTATTAGGAGAGATTGTGAAAGATACTGCCTAAAGTCTACAGAAGCATTTGGGTGGTCAAGTTTTGCCCAAGATTCAGGCCAAAGAAATCAGTTAAATTGTGCCACTTCACGTGGAGATGTGCAGTGTTAGATCTGTATACTGCTCAAAATGTAGATCCTCAGGCATCCCCAACTCAAAAGGCACCTAAATTCTATAAGTATTTAAGTTTCCAATTGCAAGAATCCCTAACAGCTTGCATGGTTGATGAGATGAATGTAAGCAGCTATCTGCATCCTGAGACAGATAATTCTTGGTGATTTCTCCCCATTGGGAAATTAATTTTAGCTCTGCTTCCAGAAACAGTGTACTTAAGAGCAATCATGTATATTTGTACTTAATTTTTATGTGCGTTTGTACATGTGATTGCACAAGCAAGGGTGTATTTAACATTTTGCTAATAAATTTTACAGGTGTGTGTTGTGCTGTTGCCTTGTTCACATGCAGTTAGCATAGGCAAAGTAGCACTTGTGCTGTGGTACTGAAAAGCTATGAAAATAATTTCAGTTCCAGTGGTCCTGATTCTACAATGTAAGTAAGTGATCCAAAACTGTTTGCCAAAAACATGGAAAGCTTTCAAAGGCAGGAAATGTTGAGGATCCCAAGTATCCCTTTATTTCAAACAACACTTGAAATCTAAAATAATGATCTATATTTATGAACTGAAGCTTTTAGTTGCTGTGTCACAGTCTTAACTGCCTGGAAAAAATATGTTATATGACTTCTTGAGAGAATTTGCTGAGCTGATTATACAAACACTTGAATCAAATACAAACTCATGCAATTTACTGGATTTGTTGATTAAGCCTGTAACATTTGCACAGATTACTCTGTTTTACTTTCGGTCCAATGCATGTGTTTCTGCTGAAATAAACCTGACATCATATCAAGTCTTTTGAAAGCAAAGTCTTACTACTTGCTAAGACTTTGAAGGCTCTATTTCTGATTTTCAAGTTTCTATTTCTATGATATGCTACTAGACAGTTTGACACAGAAAAGTATTGTTCCTGCACATTAAACTTGTTTATTTAAATATACATATCTATTTAATTATTTATATTGTTCCTGAACTGGCATGTTATAGAATTTCATAAAGCATAATTATGTTAATATAGACTGTCATGTTAATTTTGCTTTATGTATATTTCTAGAATTAGAGTTTCATAAGTAACAATATCTGGTCTCTAAATTCCCCTGAAATACCAAGATAATAGGTGATGCTCTCATGAGGTTAACATTTTGAACTCTTGTCAAAATACAGGAATGGTTTAGGAGGTTGTGTCAGTGACTACATCACTGTCATCTCTCCTCTGAGCCAATTCTGACCTCAGAGTCCCAACCTGC
Source organism: Anser cygnoides (assembly GCF_040182565.1). NCBI lineage: Eukaryota > Metazoa > Chordata > Aves > Anseriformes > Anatidae > Anser > Anser cygnoides. Next base: position 7,090,886 of record NC_089888.1, on the reverse strand, counting down.
TATTAGCAGCTTTTGTGTTGTTTGCTGCTAATGCCTTCTGAATGATATACAAAATGGTGGCTATTTGCAAGTCTTCAGAGGGGAGGAATGCCAGTTATTGGTGTTATAATCATCTTGCCCAGGATTACAGATTTGTAATAATATCTGGTCACTTAAATTTTCAAAAAAAATGGTGAATATAATGTTTTTTATATATATATATATATTTTTTTTTTTACCAACTATTATGGAGCACTGCTTTGTTTCATCTGGAGGAACAATCTGGGGCAACAATCCTTGCCTGTGTCCTTTAGAGTATTTTCTGATGAAAGACCTAATAGATATGTAAAAGATACTATTAATCCAGCAGTACATCTCTAAGATCACAAAGAAAAGAGTTTGAACTTTAACAAGTGAATTGGTGTGAGCTGAGTGCATTTTGCTTCCTTTGTCTTTATTAGAGCCATAAGAAAATATGAAATCTCTATCTCCCTTTACCATTAGTCAACCAAAAGGCACTTGGGCTATGCTTCGCTGAACTCAATACCCTCTGGGCCACATCCTGGTTACTCTTATTCATTGCTTTTGCAGGGATTAGAGCAGACTGCATCTGCTCATCAGATAAAGCCTTTGCCTGAAATCCTGCTGTTTATTTCAGTTCAAATGCCTGGCCACAGTCCTCTGTAGGGAAGAGTCGAGTTTCCTCATGTGTATGACTACTGAATGCAACTATTGCCCTTGGGAAAACACTTAATGTATTTATTGCTGTCTTTGGTAAAGTATCAGATGAGGACATCCGATATTAGGAAAATTCTTCTCCAAAACTCCACTGTAATTCTGCCAAAAATAATAATAATAATTAAAAAAAGTGCAGATTAAAAAGTCATGAATATCAATACAGACTGGATATACTACTGATAGATCTGAGTTTAGAGCCATTCTCCAGATTCAGTGACGAATAAATTTATAATATGGTAAGAGAAAAGAATCCTGAAGTGTCATGGTTAAGAAGGGAACTGGACTTTATTCCTTCTTATGTGTGTTCTTCCAAGAAACATAGTGTCCATTGAAACTGGCACTGACAGTACTGCCCTTAAAACGGTTTTTACCTGTACAGCTGTAGATGAAGACCTAATTTCAGATACTTTGTGAGCAGTCCTTATTGGAGATGAACCATAGAATTTAAACAAGTAAACAAACGAGACTGATGTCTCAGCTGTAGGACCTGCATAGACATGAGAGACTTCCAGCACAGGCCACTAAAAGTACCTGGTAAACTGAGAGATGTTCCACGATTAGAAACATTTTTGGAATGGGATAGATTATGGACTAAGAGAAATACATAGCCAGTATTTTGGACCCTGGTATATTCCCCGTTGATATCAAGATGCCAAGTAGCGGTGAGGAAGGCAGGGTTGCAGAAATAACTCTCTATCAGCCATATACCTTTTATTTTAAACCACCATGAGGCAACAACTGTTCTGCTGAGCCAGAATTATGAGATTATAAAGTGCCATGTTTACTGCATGGTACATGTCCTACACGTCCTTTCCATGTAGGTGGAATAAGGTCTTCTACTGAGCTTCACCAGAAAGGGATTTCCCAGCAAAGGGGAATCTCTGGCTTCTATCTCTGGCAGAAAGAGCCAGCAGAAACTCCCCTCAGTTTAATGGGTCCAGCTGATGCTGCGGAAACTCTCTACAAAGCACTACAATGAGGGCAAAGAGAAATATCCTTTACAGAAGGTGAAGCTCTATTTCCCTTTATTTATACTGGCCCCTTTATTTATAATGACCCAATTAAAATAGTACAACGTGGTGTGCCTTTTGCTAGTAGTGATTCATTTTATAAAGGCTAAATCTATACAAACCAACTGTTTAATCTCTATTGTGTTTTCTCATATCTAATACATCTTGTATTAACAAACATTGTTGATGTGTGGGTGTTTCAAGATGCTCAAACACAGAGAAGAGCTCTTCAGGGAAACTTCAGGAAAAAGGGTAAAGAGTTTGGGAATTCAAAACAACTCAATTAAGCAGCGAAGATCATGGGAAGACTCTATTCCACTGAGCCATATTGCAGAAGGCTACAGCAAGTAACATGAAGGGGAAACATGAAAAAGAACTCCAGAGAGGACGTAAGATGACAGGTGTGGAGGTTATACACCATAGAAGGCATCCCACCAAAGTGCAAGGTGAAGCTAACTGTGCTCACAACAACAATGAAGACCAGCACAAGAAAGGACAAGTACTTTTATGCAACTGAAAGAGAAATGAGGTCACAAGGTTCAATGAGTTTATCTTACTCCACCACTAGATGTTTGCACTCGTGCACTGTTTTCACTTTTATTTACATAAGAAAGGTCTACAGTAAGTTACTCTTGGCAACATGCTCACACCACAAATCTTGCCTGAGCATGTGGGAGAAAAAGATTTATTTTCAAAGCCTTCAAGTCATCAGATTCTTATGAAATCCACTCCTTTTCTCTTGAAGGAAATTACATTGGCTTGGACCTAACGTGCGTTATTCACTTCATCCACCCGTGGAAATAACCATGGTTTAGATTACATCCTTTCATAGTAGGATCTTTAAAAAGAGAGAAGATATCTGACTTAGGGAAGAGTAGAATGGCCAGAGAGATGAAAGTTTATTCTTTGAGAAAAAGAGAAATGTATGAATTAGGATTATGTTTTCACATAAGATAAATTATTGTTAACATAGTTGTCCAGGCAGAACTTTTGTGATTAATTATTCTTCTTCAGTGGGAAACAAGTCAAAATTATGCACCAAAAAAAATTACAGGTCAGCTTGAAGGCCCCTCAAAATACTTTTTTGTTTGTTTGTTTTCAAATAGTCTGCAACAGGAGTTTTGAAAGGAACAATAATTCTGAACTGACAACTTTTTAACTAAGTATTCAAAAGAGATTATTTTGATAGCACTGAAAGTTTTTCCCTCAGCTGATTTTTAAGCTAGAAGCCTACTGCACTCTTTCCCACAAGGAGTACTGACCTTACATTTACTCAGCAAAAAGCAGTTACTGAAATAGAGGTCCCAAACCAGCTCTACTCTAGCATGAAGCTGAACACTGGTGGTGTCAGCTTGTGGTAAAGTAGGAACCCAAACTTTCCATTTTTGCATGCTGTCAGTAGGGTTGCTATACTGTTCCCACCTCTGATGGACAAAATCAAAGCTGAAGGAGGATGGTGTTAGTATATGTGCTAAGACTTGAATGGAGCATGCCATATTTCAATTCTTCATAATATGGCCCAATTGCAGGAAATTGTGTTCATCCTTATGGCCCCCAGCACAAGAAAGACATGGACCTGTTAGAGCAGGTCCAGAGGAGGGCCATGAGGAGTATCAGAGGGCTGGAGTACTTCTATGAAGACAGGCTGAGGGAATTGGTGTTGTTCAGCCTGGAGAAGAACAGGCTCTGGGGAGACATTACAGAGGTCTTCCAGTACCTAAAGGGGGCCTACAGGACAGATGTGGAGAGACTTTATCAGAAAGTCCCATCTAGCAAAAGATGTCTCTGCCCATGGCAGGGGGGTTGGAATTGGGTGATCTTTAAGGTCCCTTCCAACCCAAACCATTCTATGTTTCTATAAAATATACACCCATTTTTCTGCTGGGCATTGTCTTCTATTGTTCTTCATTGATCTCATTTCGAATGGACTTTTAAGAGCTGTTGGGGAGCAAGGATTCTCCTGTAGGACTGGATTCTTCCTCAGCAATGGGTTCTAATAAAATCAAATGATAGCACCCTGTTCCACTGACTGTTCCTATATTTCTCATTAAAACAGCCATTGGATAACATATATCTTGAGTTGTTTATAATTCAGGAACTAGAAAGGAAGTAGAAGATGTGAATTTGGATGCCACCAGGCAACAGTGAAGTGTACACCAGTCTCCCTTATCAGGGATAAGTGTTCTAAGAACAAGACTTGCGTGCAATCAGGCTATTATGTGTTTTAAAGCATAGCTTGAGAAAGAAAGGTTATAGATTTTGCCTTTAGGAAGTGGTTTTGATCTTTGGACTCCAAACTGATGGAGGCAATTCTCAGCAGCTCTGAGAAAAGGTTCAGCAGTTTTGGCTGCCTGGGACTGAATGTGCTGACCTCAGACATCTCCTTGCTCACAATGTCATCTGGCTTTCTTTGTGAAGCTTCAAATTCTCCCCAGAAATTGCTCAGAGAGCCATAGACTCTAACCCAAATTTCTGAAGTCCTTTCTAAAGCCAGGCACCTTAAAAGCACCCCTTTCAGGGCCTTGACTCCCTGTACCCAGGTGCTTTCTTTGTATCTGTCTCTAATGGATTTCAACTGCAACTCACAGGAGCGCATAGCAGAAACATGAATCACAGCAAAACACCTGAAGATATTTTTAAAGACCTTTCTGAATCTCACACTGCAGGATTGTTGCCTTCCACACCTGACAACAGTGTTATCACTCAGAAATCTCTGTAGCTGATGCGTATTTAAATTTCTGAAGCCTCAGGTACCTGGGTACCAGAGATACTGATCTTTTTTTTTTTTTTTTTTCCAGAAAGGCCTTGTCAGACTGAAGCAGGGCCAATCACTGAGCCTCAACGAGTCTTGTCTGAGCCACTCAGCCACTGTTTCCAATACCAGAGGTTATGACAGCCTCCATCACTGCAAATTCTTTAAAAGATCTTGTCAGCGTGGAGCTCTCGCTCTGGATAACAACCACATGCACCCATTCACCAGGGCTTCGGGCTTTGGATCACAGGCCTCCCTCGTACCGGCTGCAGCTGAGGATCATGAACATGCTGGTGCCAGCACTCTCCCCCGCAGTTGTGAAATGTTATGATGATCCCATTTTTTTTGTTTCGTAGCTGCGAGAGAAGCTAAATAAACTCAAGCATGCGGAGGCAATTATACAGCGTAAACGCCAGTTTCTGTTTAGAAACAGCCAACGAGCCAGTTCAGATTAAAAATAAATATATATATATTTATTGTTGCTTAAAAAGTCCCTCCTCGAAGACTTGAACTCGAAGGCCTCTTCCAGCAAGGGGCTGGCTGCGGGGAGCTGGCCGGCGGCCCCCGGCGCCATCTCGCGGCTCCCCCTGGCGGCAGCGCCGTGGCCAGGTCCCGGCCCCGGCCTTGGTTTCTCGTCAGCTCCCCTCGCCGCGCTGCGGGACGTACCAAGTACCGCGTGGAGGGAGGATTGAGCGTTGCCGTGCCCCCTCTGCGGGCAGCCGGCTGGCTTTGAGGGCAGTAGAGGAGGGTGTGAAGCCCCCAGCTCCGTTGTTTCGCCGCTGTCGGGAGGTTTTTTCGTTTTTCCTCGCTTTGCCGCCCGCCGCGCCTCTCCTCTGCGGGAAGGGTGAGTGGTGCAGCCCCCCAAGATGGCCGCCACCATGAAGAAGGCGGTGAGTGGGGTCGGGCTGTGTGGGGTCAGCTCTTGGCATCTCCGCGGCCTCCCGGAGGGCACCGACCCCGGTCTCGGGGCTGTGGTGGCCGGGGGGCTCTGCCCCGGGCATGGCGGGGCTGGCAGGCTCAGGATAGGCCCTGCCGGCTGCTGGGGGCCCGGCGTTGTTAGCGCAGCGCTTTGGGAGTCGTCAGTCGTGGTGTTGAATGTGCAGGTGTGGGTCTCGTTACACGGGTTGGAGCTTGTGCTGGTGCGGGGTGTTGTGAAGTGGTAACAGGCTTCATCCCCTGTAAATGGGGGTGACCCTGCTGGTACCATCTCTGTGGGCCGAGAGCCTGCATGAGGCCCGGTTCTGTGGCTGTGAAGTCTCCCATAGCCAGCTTCCATGGCTTTGAAGTCTCCCATAGCAGCTCACAGCCAACTAATTAACATACAATGATTTTGCTGGCAGATTTACATGGATATTCTACGCTGTATGTGGCAGTGGCCTTGAAGAAATGTGTGTAGTTCAGCTCTCTGAGCTGTCAGGGTCACAGCCTTTAGCATTAGGACGCTGTGGATAGCTGGGGATTGAATTGCGTGTTGCTATTAGCTCTGTGGCTAAATGTGAGTGTTGCTGATGCCCTTGTGGAGGCTTTTTAAGGAATCGTGTATAAGTAGAATGTAATAGCTGTAAGATTTATTTTTCACAAACTTTGTAGAAACAATTTTGTAGTAAGATTAAATTTAATGTAAGAAATGAAGTCTTCATTTAGATCTAATCATTGCAGGCTGCTGAAGATGTCAATGTTACTTTTGAAGATCAACAGAAAATAAACAAGTTTGCAAGAAATACTAGCAGGATCACAGAGCTGAAAGAAGAAATAGAAGTTAAAAAGGTATGTTTGCTTTAAAATTAGAAATAAGAAATTAACTTTTTTTATCCTACTATTTCTTCTGTTCTCTAGCAAAATTAAAAAAAAATCCTCTATGACTGCATGTCAGATACAAGTGCAATTTGTTTGCTTTATCTCCCTTTTCTTGATGGTTAATTTTTCTATTAGTGAGAGAGTTAACGAGTGTTAACTATTGCCACAACTCCATTGAATTTAATATTTATTCTAAATTACACCTCCAGAACTACTTTATTAAATGTACTGGAAGGTGGGATTTTTGTCCAAAGTGCAGATTCACCAAGTTCAACTGACAGCACGCTAGCGCATCTGTTGAAATAGCTTATGTAGGACAAAGTGATCACCTTTCTCCTGTCTTGACAAATAGAAACAACTTCAGAATTTGGAAGATGCCTGTGATGACATCATGATGCTTGATGATGGTGACTCACTTCTGATACCATACCAAATTGGAGATGTCTTCATTAGCCATTCCCAAGAAGAGACACAAGAGATGCTGGAGGAGGCAAAGGTTTGTCAGCACAAAAGGGACATCCGTTACTGTAGTGGCCACTGTAGTGTGGTAAACACTGCAAGGGGGTGTTCATCTCTTGAACAGCTTTTACTTCTTAAATATGATATCATGTAATACCACATGTTATTTTCCTTCCAAATCCGAAGCCTGTTAAATCAGCATCAAGATTCAACAAAGAAATCTTGATGGTTTAGCTTTGTGTCCTTTCTCGCTCATGACAAGCAATCTGTTTAGGTCAGGGATAACTGAGCTGAGTTTTTTTTTTTTTTTTAATGTCTGGTTTGTTGATGTCCTGTAATTGTTCATCAATACCCAAATGCCATGATGCAATTACATCCCAGAGCAACTACTAATAGCTGATCATAGTTACTGTTAAATAGATATAAATTTGCATCTTCCAACACAAAGTTCTGTCTCATATCTAGTCTACAAATCTTGTGTAACTTAGAATCTCTTTCTTGAAAAGTTCTATGAACTTATTATCATCATTCACCTGTACAGTTCTTAAAATATGATATATTCATGTTTGATGTATGATTTTGGGAAGGGGGACAGGCACAAATGGTAATTCATAACTGGACTGTCAGTATACCAAGTCACGTTAAGTTTTGTTTGGCTCTCTAGTAAGGCTTAAAGTGTGTCTTGACAAAAAGTTGGTAAAGAGGTACCTTTTAATCATTTATATGTTGCTGGCAAATATGATTTTGTTTGCTTTACATAAGAAGATGATTTTTTTTTTCTTTTTCAGAAAAGTTTACAAGAAGAAATTGAAGCATTAGAATCTCGAGTGGAATCAATTCAGAGAGTGTTATCTGACCTGAAAGTTCAGCTCTATGCAAAGTTTGGAAATAACATAAATCTTGAGGCTGAGGACAGTTAAAGGTTCTTTAACTATATCATAAACCTTTTCCTTGTTTTAGTAAATATTTTGATAGCTCTTCCAATAGCATTTTTAAAAATTCCACTTTTTTTTTTAACTTTCCTGTCTTGGATTCCACCTATTTAATGAGAGCTTTCATATTTTGGTTATTGCAGTTATTTATTTGTTCAGGAAAGCATTAGCTTTATGCTGTTGATAAAGCACCAAGATTGGAATATATGCATTGTTTATTAAAGTAATAAAGTCAGGCACATATTGTAGTTTCCTTTGTCTTGTTTTCAACTCATGAAAATACTTGAAAAATATAAAAACAATAGAAATGGGTAATTGTTGATTTGCACTGTATTGATAGTTTGTTAGAGAGAAACTTTTCTGTAATATTTAGGGCATGACTTCAAATTCAGCTGTGATGCTGTTTAACCTAGTCTGAGCAGCTCTCCTGGAAGTACTAAATCTATCCTTTGTCTTTAAATCTTAGCTGAAATGTTTTGTGGCCAAAGAATAAACTGGATAAGGGAATCAACCCCAGCCCTGGGCTGTTTTGTTTTTCCAGGAGAGATCAGTGCCTCGGTCATTTCACAGACAGCTGCATAAACCCTATTAGCTCACTGCACAACGTCACAAGTTGAGAGGGGAGGAAGGGAGGGCTCTCTAAAGCTCGCGTTGGTATTGAAGAAATACTTTTGGAAACAGTCTTATTCAGTCATTTACCACTGTATATTTGGGAACAACAAAAGATGTAAGTCAGAATGGTGAGTCTTAACCTCTTTAAATTTTCCTCAACAATCATTTCTAAATCCATGTTTATATACTGAATTAGTGCTGGAATTGTTCAGAGATGCTGTTGCTATGTCAGCACCAATCCCTGGAATTATGCCTCCATCACTGTGTGGAGTTGAATGTAATCTTTAAATGCTTTAAATTGTTGACTTCTTACATTCTTTAAAAATTACTCACTGTAATTGTCTCACTGTAATTCTGCTTATGGTCTTTTGTCCACTTAATATATTGTTCCATGTAAATTTCTGTTCGTTATGACTTTGTTTTTAACAATTAACTTTTAGCATATTTAAATAATCTTTTGATCTATTCTCCAAAACACTGTGGACAGAGAAAATTCAGGTGGCCAAATATTAATCTACTATCATTCTTTTTAATATAAAGGCTCAGAGTATGAGGTGTGTTTTTATAAAGTGATTAACTCCTCCTTATGTCTCAGTTGTGTAGTATCTCTTTTTCAACTGTTGTTTTTTTGGAGAAAAAACAACACTTTTGGTTCTCTACTGCCGAAATAGTTCTTTGAACTAAGGAATGATACAGAACTTTGTCTTCAGTACACCTGAGAAAGGATCTCAGCGATGCATTGTTATTTACAGATTACAGCATTGTAATTCACGTGGTTGTTTATGTAAGTTCATAAATGTTGCAGATCAATTTTAGCACAGCAATCAGTGAAGATGGTATTCAGCAGAGAGGATCTAATACCCCAACACAAGTACTTGTATTGCATACAGTATAAATCACCTGAAGGCTGTGAAGTCTGGGAAGCTGTGCTAATGTTCTGTTTAGCCCTGGCACTTCCTAACTTTCTTTTCAATAGCATTCCAACAGTTCATACACTTCTGCTGCTGGATGTGTGTACAAATACCTTGGCTGTAACTACAGATTTCTGACTTTGATTTTGAACTGATTGCAGTTCTAATTCAAGCCTGTGCCTTAGCAAAGAGGTTAGGTTGTCATCATTAGTTTCACCGCCCCCCCCCCTTTCTTCCTTCACAAGTGACTACTTGTGCTACTCTTCTAGGTAAAATGGATTTATGGTAACCGTGGCAACTCTGCTGCTTTATCTGCCAGCCAGCAGTTGGAGCAAATCAAGTGTGTTGGATTTGTACATAACTTCTGAACCTCTGCAGTTTTCTGAGTTAGGCAGGAGTTTGGCATCAGTTGGCTTGGAGCAGTTCTTGATTGACCCAGACCTGTTATTTTGGATGCTAACAGGACAAGAAGGTCACCAGTTATTTAATAAATAGCAACTGACAGGAGTATTGTGAATTTAGGTGACTTAAGTCTGCCTTATTCTGCTTTCTCGAGTGTAGCTCTTAGTCCAAAACTCTTTCAGGAAAGTGCAGTTTGAAAGCACAGTAACACAAGGTTACAGTCTCAAGAGGTGCTGGTATCTTGACTGTTTTTTTTTTTTTTTCCCTTCAGTAGCCAGGCCATTATTTATTTGGTTTTGTAAAGTAAAGCAACCAGTGCATTTATGTTCATGATTATAAAACAAATAAAATGTGAAAGACTTTTTTCCAGGTTAAAACTGAGTTAGTAGTGATGGAGTTTGATCCATAATGAGAAGCATCCAGCAGATGGCATCAAAGAACTGGGAAATCCATTTTATGGTGAGCTCATGCCTAGGCTTTGAGGGCCAGTGCTGATTTTAGTGAAGTGAAACTTTGGCTGCTATGATCATTCTCATTAATTCATTGATAACACTTGGAAATTAACTTCTAAGGGACTTCTGTGCCAGCTCTGTGTTCTGAGCATGTTCATGGTTGTGTAGCTTGTAGGTTTCATCCATTTAAAATTATTGTAATTTGCAGACAGGCATAGGATGGATATGGCTTCTTTAAAGGAAAAAAAAAAAGGCAGCTGGCACAGTTTAAACATGATGCTAATGGCAGCTGTGAAGCAGATGAGGACCTCCATTCACCAAAGGGAGAATGCTGGCACAGTGCAGAGAGCTTGTGTTATTCCTGTTGTTCTTCAATATCCTAGAAACAGAATTATCCGTATATGCAGCTGTGGCGTTTAGGAAAAAGAAGACTGTTAGAATATTCTTGTGAATGCCAAAGGTTTTTCCTCTACAGTGTTTGATTTCTGTCCTTTGTCACATGTACGTTCACCTTTGATAATCTAGATGTCTGTTTGCCCATGTAGGGTCACAGTTTCCTTGTGTGCTTTGTACAGTTTCTGGCAACCACAAGTGTCCAACAAACTTTTTCAGATTAGTCTCTGGATTTTTGTAGTTTACAGATCATTCTATTTCAGGCTACTGTTTTCTATTTTTGTACGCATAAAATAGAACATGCGGGAAACTTTTTTGTTTTTAAATTGTCATCGTGGAAATTAATTTGCAGATTGGCCATCAGTTGCTTTCAAGTATTTGACATAGTCCTAGTTTTTCCGTTTAATAATCTTTCTCCTTCATTGCGAATGTATGCAATTGTTCTTCAGTTGGCATTTATTATATTTTAGTTCCCCATTTTCTAGGTACTTTTTATTTATGGTACGTTGGAAATTTCTGATATCTCTGATAACATTTGCCTTAGTTATCTTGTTTAGATAATATAAATTGTCACATGCTCCACAAAAAAGCCCTGCTCTTCTATGGACCTCTGTATGTCAGCAGTCACTGGCAATATACATCTTTAATGTCAGTGTCAGAATGCAGATCATTTACTGTCATTCTCTGTTGTCAAGGGAGTCACATTTGTAATGCACTTCAAAGGTGAAATGCATCATAAAAATGCGAAGTATTTTAATCTAAGGGCTTTATTTAGAGGGTTAGGACAATGATCTAGGGATTTGATTGAATTAGCTATTCAGCTCAAATTTGTATTAAAATACAGCGTCCTTACTGTTTTTGTTTTGGAAGTCATAGAGCCACCAGAGGCTGGCGTTCCACTTGGGTGCAACAATTAAAGCAGGTCAACTAGTGAAACTGCAGCTGGTGGAAAAACGGCTCATTTCAATTTATGATGTCAAGAAGACTTACCAGTTTTTCAAAATAGACTCTTTAAAACATAGTAGAACACAATTACTATATTTATTGTATTTTTGAGGGCTTGTTTTTGATTCTTGGTCTTGTCAGCTGATTATAAAATGGCCGTTTTCTACATGATGATCTCTAGCATAACCTTCTCCAGTGGAACCTTTGTTATTGTTCATCTGTTTTTATATAGGTCATTATAGTCTAATAAAAGTGGGGGTTGATAATTATTCAATAATTACAGGAAGTGGTATGTAGCTGAAGTGCAAATAATTTTGTGTTATTATATATCACTTCCAAGAGCAAAAAGAGATGGAATGCAGAATACTGGAGCTGTATTTTCTGTAGGAAGAAAAGAATTGAAGTAGTTTGGTTTGCATGAGTCAGTGGTTTGGATCATTTATCTAATGTTACACAAATAGTCTGATTCATGAAAGAGGAAAAAATGTGGATGTATAGGCATGATAAGGCCTGACGGATATTATTTACAACCAAGTTCGTCTCTATATTGATTGGATGAGTCATGCAGGAAAAACAAATGATTGCTGTAATTAAATGTTAGCTGATGATCGGACTGCACAGAGCGCACCAAACGCAGGCATAACTGGCTGTGAAGGATTTCCCTCAGCAAGAGACGAAACAGGTTTACAGTTAATGGGGAGTGGATCCAGCTGTTAGAGTTGTATAATAAAAGAATTTATAAACATGAGTGGAATAACAGCCATTTACTGCAGGTTAAAAAAAGTCTTTTTTCACTGTTGCTCTCCAAAGCTGCTGGTTAGTACACTGTGACTTTGATCTCAATTTATTATCTGCATGTTTTATTAGGTGTCCCTCTATACTCATGCCAACAAGCCCCATACTGGGGGATGCTGAGTGGGGGGGTGGAGGGTCAAAATGCAAATTCATCAAAGGATTGCTTTAGGATAACCACTGTGATGTGCTTGGGCACTGTTACCACTTGTACAGGGGAAAGGAGAAACAAGATGCGCTTTATGCTGAAATACAGGCATGGGCAGTACTGCATCTGGCCATTTCCTTGACTTGGAAGAACCAACTAATCATGCAATTAAAACTGTAAAATAAATGTGTGATTAATTCAGAGCCAAAAAAAATAATCCATTCCCCTTAGCTGTAATGAACTTTGAATGGATCAATTAGAGATGTTGCCTGTAAATGTAACTCTCCTGAAAAATCTCATCTGCTTCCCCTGACTACCTCTTCATGAATGTGTACATGTACATTTATTCTATACTATTTATCAAATAAGGCCACAAAGTTGGTTGTTATGCATCAGTGTGCCAGTTACACATAGCTGGAGTATATGAATGAAGTTGTTGCATCCTATTCTGTTAGTTGTGTAATGACAGGGGAAAGTTCTAGTTCAGCTTTGAATATGCTACTGTCTTGGTCTTTTGGTTGTGTAATAGAACTGAATTAATGAGCTATAGTAGTTTGCATTATTATACAGGAACTTTTTTTAAAATTACTTAAGGCACAAAGCAAACATGGAAATTTGCAACAACTCAGAAAAACAGTGATTTACATTTCAGAGGTTGTGGTTGGTTTGGGAAACAAGTGGGTAAGAAAGATCTAAGAACTGACTTAAAACTTGCTGTACAAAGATGACACCAGCAACATTTGAAATTTCTATATTATGTTTTATAGTCAAGAGAAATGCAGTATGATTTTCTCTTCACTGTTCATTGATGATTTCCATTCTAGCCATCTCTAAAGGGGTTCTGATCACACAGAAAAACAATGCTTTGGAAAAGCACCTAAGCCTCAGTTTTCTTTTTTGTGTACTTGTGCAGATTGCCTGAGTTCATTGCCATTGCATTCGTACAAGATCTATCTGTGTGGAGTTAGGGGTAGAACCACAATGAGAAAACTTTCATTTTTGTTTCCCGTATTGTCTCCTGGGATTTTCCATTGGTGTTGGTACCTTCATTAAGTCATTGGATTTCATGGTATCTGGAACATTATCCAATGCAACTGGATAGAGACATAGAGGAAGCTGTGGCATTGTCTGAATTCTTCCTTGTACCCAGATGTTGAATTTTACAGAGTTTGTAGGGAATCTTTTACTGTAGTTAGGAACAACAGATGATATATAAAGACATCAAGGCTTTCGTAATATCATAAGCAAAGCTATCTCAGGTGTAAGTCATTAAAGAAACAGCAGTGCGGAGCAGGAAGATCCTCAACATCCTGCCCATTTTTCCCCTTGTTTAACATTTCAGTCATTTCAGTTTTGCCGAGAGTTGGCCTTGGTCTGATAAACCACTCTCGAGAGCCCCATACATGCATTAGGCTAGGGGAAGGAAGTGAAGTGAATTAAACAAACTTTACCATCTACAATGTGGTGAATGTAAGACCACACGTGCAATGATCTCTGCCGTAGATGTTATTAATGCAAAGTCTGCAAAAGTTGGATGTAATTTGCATTACGCAAATGGTTAACAATTCTCCTAGATGTATTAAAATTTACTCAAAATCAGTACTAAAGGCTGCGAGAAATAGCAATTTAGAACAAAAAGCAGTAATTGGCTTCATCTCTTAAGAGAACAGGCAGAAGCAGAAATTGAGGAAAAAGTGACTGCTAATATGCATACATGCACATTCTTATGCCTCTGACATATAATTTTCAAGATTTTATTAGTATTTTTCACAGATGGTAAATCTGAAAAAGCACGTCATCACTCATATTTTCATTCTTCCCTGTGGTTTTAAAAGGGGTACAATCAGTAGGCTAAGAAGCATTACTGTGAGAAGAAAGGACACAGACATTTTATAAAGAATAATGAGATGAAAAATACAGTAAAGCCTGCAACTGTTCTTTCCTTGATTATTGATATTGAGCTTTATTAGAACATTTAAAGATTGGAAGGGATTACAGTCATAGTACTGGCTACCATGGAAATGCCACTCCAAATGATAAACCCCTTAAGAGTGACACTGGTATTTCAGAGGATATCACAAGTAATTATTCAAGTGAGAGTGATTTTTTTTTTTTTTTTTTTTAACCAGAGTTTTCAAGGTCCCACCATGTTTGTAGAATTACATTGGCTGGAGACCTTAGCAAATACCTAGAGAGAATTAAGGTTGGAAAGGGCATGTAAGGATAGACTAAGCGGAACCTTGGACTGACAAGTTTTTGGTGTTTCTAATTATACACTGGGGGTAAAATGAGTACTTTTAAGGATATAAGCAGAAACATAGGTCAGGCAGGTTTGCTTTCACAGTTCAATTTGCTGGCAAAAAAAATACCTACCTGCAGAAGAGAAATGGTCTGTAGCACACTGAAAGTATCTAGATTATAGAAGTTTGTCATAGGCAGCGCATGAGTGAACACCATGGGTTTTACAAGACAGGGTTTTGTTTACTGAACATAAATAACAGTTTTCTTTATCATGTATCAAAGTAAGATTGTAATAGGGCTTTAGAAGAAAGTTCTCTGTCAAGCCTAAAGGGACTGTTAGTAAGACATAGGTGTATTCTAAAAGTTCAATTTCAATGAGAATTTTGCCTGACATGTACCGTGATAGCTCTCTAGATAAGTTTACCCACTGAGGACTCAAAAATATTGCAAACATTCTTCTTGGGACATAAAGTACTTCTGATTTATTTCTATCAGCCATTTCAACAGAGATTATCACATGATAACAAAAAACTCTAACCTTGCCTCTTCAATTATGGTAAATACAGAATTGGGATGCTTTAATAATATGCCTCCTTACAATTGAAACAGATGAAGAAAAGCAACCCCACGCAAACTGTTATTAGAACTGAATAAATCATGATGAACAGTTTATTCAAACACATCATTACCCATTGTGTTCACAAATTTGCTAGTAACTTTTTATTTGATGAATTATTCAAGAAATACGCTAAATAATTCTTGGTCTCCGCTGCCTCATGTCAGCGTTATTAAAAATGGGAGATTTGTAAAGCAATGTGTTCAGACGCAAGTCTCATGCTATGGATCCTCTTTGAATGACAGCAACAGCATCTGATTAAACCAAGCGTTCAGTTGATTAGAATTGGGATTTAGTTAAATGCCGTTTTTTTTAATCTGAAATTTATTTATTTATTTATTTTGGTCTAGGTGGTTCTGTATTGCTTTGTCTTGTTTGTAGAGAGCAGGGTGCTTCCCCTTGTCTTTAGTCTTCCACTGCGTATAATTTGGCACTTAAAATAGAAAATTGAAGTGTCGCATTGCTCTTATGCATGGCTTTTGTTCTATATCATGAAGAGAGGAGCAAAGGAATAATAACGGAAACATTTTTAGCAATATCCCTTTTAAATGCAAGAAAGATTCATTCACTAATATAACCACAGTAACCTTTTCCACATTGCTTCTAGCTGCTGCCATATTTCATTGTTGCTTCTGGTCACTGCAATTCTGTGTAGGTGCCTGGTGAATCAGCATGGAGCTGAAAGATGAGCACGATGCAAATTCTGACTCACTACAATATTAACTGTTCATTTTGATAGGGTGCTATGAGAGAATCAAAAAGCTTAATTTCTCATTTTCTGAACATTTAAACAAAATCAGTATGCTTTTGAAAATACATAGTTTAAAAATTGTTTTTATGAACAATTTATTTTTCTCCTCAGATTAACTAAATGCATTTACTTACATTTTAGCTGTTGCAAGGGTGAATTAGCTGATGTTTTCAGAGCTATGTGAAGCATCATGTAGGTGTCAAGATTTTAAATAATCTCTCAGCATTTATCACTATATTTAATAGGTTTTCAATTAGAATGCCAATTAAAACTGATTTGTTTTAAAGAAACAGACATTTTTAATTGCAGCGTGCACATTCAGCCTTGTACTTAATTGCAACAAGATTGCTGAAATGCTGTCTTTATTCATAGATGTACAAGGACAAAGCTTTTACTCAATTCTCTGCAATTAGGATTAAATAGGAACATTATCTCAGCAGGTGCAGAATAGCTCTAAAGGGAAGAGCCAAGGAGCAGATTTTGTGGCCCTGCTGTCTGAATGGCTGTAATGTTCTAAAGAAATCTGCCCCAGAACAGGTTCTGATTCCCTCCATTTGCTGTGTTGAAGTCCACAAACAGGGTCAAGAGAAGCTGGAGTTAGTTGTGGTAGCTAGATCTCCCTTCTGCAGAATTCCCCTATCATGTCTTGAAATTCTGCACAACCAACCTGACTAATGCCTCTGAAAAGTGCCATTGCTGCAACAATGCTGCCAGGGCACGGTGCAGATCCTTCACTCCATTTCGATCAGCTCAGTGCTACTTCTGTGGACAGAAAGACGGTGATACTCTAAGGCAAGAGAAGTGTTCGTTTTGCTCATAAGGCTAGCATAATCTGCACTACCCAAGATCCTACCTCTTGATCCTCCTGGAAAGCAATGGTGGTCTGGAGGAATGGTTTAAATGAGTCTACTTGGGATATACCATCTTTTGCCCCAAGGGCAAGAAAGGCAGGCTCCAACCCTTAGATTTTGATCCAGCAAAGGCCTGAAGCGTGTGTGTGATCCCAACATGTAAGCAGTCCCACTGAAAATCATAGGACTGTACAAATATTTCAGACGTTTGATAAAATGTTGTCCGAAATCAGATGTTTAATATCCGGTATCTACAAACCAAAGCCCATATTCACTATTATTTCCTTTCCATCATGATCTTAGATCTCCCTTTGCACGTTCTACCTGTATTTTCTTTTACCTTGGAAAACACCACGCGCTATGGAGGCTGTCTGATTTATGCTTTAGATTTTTTGACCGTTGTAAAGCAGCACATCAAGTTTTAATATGTCATCAATCATCACTGTAAATCTCATCCTTCTAGATATTACGATTTAAACACAAACTGCAGTCTTTGATGTTTTAATACTATAATCCCCTTTCCAGCTGAAGGAAAGGTTTTCAAGGTATCCATTTTCTTCAGTTTTTCAGTGTTTAAACACAAAAGCTGGGCTTCACTAACTGCAGTTAGAGGAAGTGCACCTACTGTGGCACTTCTCATAGGTAGGGATTTTAAGTGCAGGTTTGGAATGTAGTGACACTGATGTTAAGTCACTGATGTGATGTGAGTTATCCTGCAAAAATAGTTAACTATTGCCTCATAAACACAGGAGCCTGAGCTTGTCTTAGTGAGTTACCTGTTGTCAGCTAAACCAGGCTAACTACACATGGCATTTTGCAAAAGCAGAATAAATCATTAGTTTAAACCAGCAGGAAAGCTTCTTCCATCAGTCATTCGTATTAAAAGACACTTGACTTCAGGTTAATTTTCTTGCTACTGAGGGTCAGTATTCTCATATTCCTTTAGAAAATAGTGCCTGAATACCGAATTTGTAGGTTATTTGGACAACGCACAGCATGATATTATGAATGGTAGCCATAATGGTGGTTCGTTCCTGCATGAGTATTTTAGTACCTCTTTTTCTGTAAGATCTGATGTTAAAAAGTTGAAGAGATTTTGAAGCAGAACGTGACAAATGTCTGGACTTTGTGTGCCATATGCAAAATAAAACAACAAGCTTTTCAGCCGCTTCTATAATTAAAGTAAACAAGGCTAAAATAAACCCAGAGTGGAAAACAAATTGAGCTGAGGATATGATTACACCTAATTTTCATGGGCTTGATGTCATTCTGCATTCACAGTATAATTCCCCTTTAGTACAATTGTAAACATTTTCTATTCATCTGGTCATTGATTCCTCTTATCCTAAGGACCAACTTTATACATAAGCACAAAGAAAAAGAATATGAATGCCCAGCCCTCTCTAGGATAAACGTCATACATGTAGGGAAAAGCTGCATTTGAGTGCTTTTATATCCCCTGCTGTTAAATTCTTGGCACACGCTCCGAATTTAAGCAAAAAAAGATAGACCTAGTCTTGTGAGTCATTTCTTGATTGATCTAATTTACCTTGAAGGTTAATGTATTCTAAACTAATTCAGAGATTAATAACCACTTAAAGATATATGAAAGACATTTAACTGTATACAAGACGAGTGTTGTAACCTAGTTTATTATCTCTTTAATGACTTTGGGAGTTTGAAGAGATATGAGTGATTTGATTGTTTGATACAGAACAGCAGGTGCAAAGCAAAAAAGGTGTTTTCAGTGCTTGCTAGTTAATTCTGAAAACAAGGAAGTAATTGTATTTGTACTACATATTTCAAATGAATTATCACCTTGAAAATAAATGTTGTAAGTTCTTTCTTATGGCATTTTAAGTAGTGTCTTCATTAAAATTCTTTCAGTGATTAAGTGGTTGGACCAAAACAATGCTGGATCTACATTCTCAGCCTTCTTTTGACTTCTAGGACAACAGAATTGATGACGCTAGACTTCTTCCTTTCTTTTTTTTTTACCCCCCTGAAGACAACAGAATATCAGTGCAGAGGTTTGCCTTTGCCTGTAAGGGACATTGTCAAGCTTAGGTGTTGCCGTTTTTAAACAAACCAACACGAGTCTGGTGTATGCCTAGTAGTTTTGGATACGTCCTCTCTTTCTGCTGAAAAAAAAAAAAAGTCCAGTAATTTTCTGGAGAATGTGTGTTTGACCTGATAGAGCTAGCAGACAGAAATATGAGGCAGTATTGCTTGTGCCCAGATGCTATTACTGGGCTGCCATCAGCTCAAAAGTCACAGACATTTTCTTGTGTTAGAAAATGGAGATGCTAGTTGTTACCTGGAGGTATTTTGCTTTGACCTGCAAGTTAGGTTCTCTGAGAAAAAAAAATCCAAAACACCTGTAAAATTTCTTCAGGACCCTCGAGGCTTTAGCATGCCTTGGGCAGGAGAGGATTGTTTCCCAAGAACGCAACCAGACAGGGAATCAGATGCAAGCCGGGAAAGCACCCACAGCGAGTTAAAATGAATAGCTGTGACAGTATCAGGAGATTGTTCTGTGGTGGAAAGCCTGGCAGATGGTGCAAGCTGATCCTTGTACTGATGGGCCAGGCAGTGGTTTTGAACGCAACTGAACAAGATATGAAGTTCTATAATACACTGTATCACATTCCTTTGCTGATAACTGCGCCACAGAAACAAGTACGCACACAGAAAATCATGAGACTGATGGTGAGCTTCATTTGAGATGTATGGACTCGTAATAAACTTGGAGGAAAAGGATGTTATGAGTGTCATTTTGTGTAACTGTCTGTTCTTAGTCATCATAATTCACAACATATGTTACTTGTGAAATTTTTTTGTTTTGGAATTACTTTATTGGAGGGTGTTCTCTTGGACAAAGAACTGTCAAATAATGTTAGCACAGCCCATCCATCTTTCGTATTTTTAAAGGAGAAATAAAGCTTGGAAGCAATATGGTATCAGTCTCTAGATTAAATTAAAGGTCTGCAAAGTGGATACTTGATCTAATTTTATATACAAGAAAGTACAGACTTGCTGCTGATAATACATACAGCTCAGGAAAGGTTTCATCTGCTTACCACAGTGTATTCAAGGTAGGAAGTTTTCTCCAAAATAATTTTAGTGCATAGCAGACTTCCAGGCAGCTGAAACCATGAACATTACAGCACGCTTCATGGGGCTGATCTTATATCTGGAACAGAAGGCAACTGCTTTAGAAGATTGCCAATTCAGATTTTATTTGGTGAACTGAAAGAAGGAATATCATCTGCCAGGGCAGCCAGATGAAAATCTTAAAAGTAATACTGAAGCACAACCTCAGGTAACATGAAATTGCTGTTGACAGCTGGGAAGTATTGACAGCAAAGATAGCACGCTGCTGTTCACCAGTTTTATTGCAATGATTTGGTCTGACCAGCAATATGTAGCTGATACCAAAGCAAGTGGCACTGAAAACTGACAGGTTCACAAGGCTGAGATTCCCAGATTTTCCGACTTACACCCTATCCTGGAAAGGAAGAAATGCCATCCATATACTGGGCTTTTCAGCATTGAATTACCCAAGGTGCAATACAGCAGTATATTGTCTGTGATTCTAAAGTACACACTGCTGTAAAGGCATTGAGGTTTGCCGTGTCTCAAGATGCAACAAAACTCTATATGATGCTTATCACAAATCCCTTCAGATGTCACAATTCACCTCTGAAGACTGAAAGGAAACTTACGTCTCAAGGACACCTCATTTTTTTAGTCTTGCAGTGATCAGCATTACTCTGCGCTTCAAGCTTCTCTTTGCTTTTGTGTTGGTATCTTGAATGGTAATAACAGCATCTGTAATGATCAGATAAGTATCAAAAGATTGGTAGTTTCTGCTTCCAGTTTATGAACAGAGTTTTTTGTTGTTGTTGTTGAAAACATCTTAATTTATCAGTTTTATTTTTCCCTAGAATATCAATTTAGTCTTGATGGCAGTTAAACTAGATGAAGTTAAATCACTTTTTGAAGTGAAGACTGTGGAATTCAGCTGGATACAGAAGCAAACCTCTTCCCACTGTCAGAAATATGATGAGATTGTACCTTTCATTCTGGCTTTGGTCATCCTCCAGATCTGTTTCATACTTTTGGGTTCCTTATAAAAAGCACTCAAAGTTTTTATGAATAAATCACTTTTCAGTGAGGAAAGGGCGGCTTTTTTTCTGAAAGTGAGATCTATTTTATCCCTGTTCTAATGATGTGATAGTAGCTGGCACCATAATTGTGACATCAAAGTTTCACTTCTTCGGCATTACAGACCAAAAAAAAAGAGACTTTCAGTGTATCAAGAAATTTCAGTGCCAGATGTGTTGTAGTAAGATGTAAGACTTTCTTTAATGTCTATAGACTTTGGCTCAAATTCTCTTGAGTTTTCTCAGAAAAGTTAGGCTGCATGAGATCTATGCACTAATCTACATATTGTACTTCTGATATTTCGGCGTTAACACCAAATAAACTTGACCATCTTAGCTTCCAGTTTAAGTTCATTATTTGACAGACTTTGTAACATTTGTTTCCTTGGTGACCAGAGTCATTTAACAACTTCATTGAAAGTCTTGTAGTGTCAGATTCAGAGAGCCGGTGGCTAGGATTGATTTTCTGTTTGAGGCCAAGTTTTTTTAATTATAATGTTAAAAATCTCTCTCCCTTCAAGTACAGGGCACTTATATATATATATATATTTCTTTTTTTTGAGCAGAATTTTCAAAAAAACAAAGCCTGCTACACAGAGTCCTATGTCTGTTGCTTGAGTTTAGCTGTAGGCATTAGGTCCCTTAGGCACTTCAGAATGCTAGATAAACAGAAAAATTTTAAACTTTTAGTTACAATAAGATCACAATATTTAGCAACATGAGGGTGCTATTTACAGGGATCTCATAAATCACCAGTTGTGCTGATAGATCGGAAAACAACATACCTAATATTTTCTGTAAAATAGAAAATTACTTCTTTTCTTTGTCTTTCCTATCTGATTTGCGTTGGTATCTTATGTCCACGGCATTTTTTTTTGCCTAGCTTACCAGAGTGATTCTGTAATTCTTATGATTAAATGTGCAATTAAGGCTTAAGCACTATTAGCACGAGGGATTTTGAAATTAGGATGGGACTATAACATTGACATCAAATTTAAATGCCAGCACTACCGAAATAGAAAGTGTGACTTTCATCTTTCAGTTAAGAGCTATGTAACTCTGCCATGCAAATTGCTAACGGGTATAAAGCATGATGAGGCATCAGGACTCAATGTACCCAGCAGCAGTACTTAGCAGACCTATAATGGATTTACCCACAGTAATTTTTGGAATTATGTGTGTGCTGACAGCATACAAATGACACAGTGCAAATTATATTATTTTAACTTGTTTATCAACTTGTCATCATAGCCTTTTCCTTTTTTTTTTTTTTTTCCTACAGTGCTGCATTGTAAATCTGACTCATGCAGAGAAAGTCACAAAGATGCACTGGCCTGTCTAGATTTTGAGCAATATTATTATGAGAAATACATTAATTTGTCTGTATGGAAAGGATTTAAAGGCTGTTGCATTCATTTGTTACCAGAGATTGAGCACTTAGTCACACAGACTCTGTTCAGCAAGAAAATTATCTCTTCTTCTCAAGTCCATTAACAGTGCTTTTACAGAGTCTTGAGAAATATAAATATTGGAGGATATTAATGAACATGACTTCTATACCTGATGTATTAGCGCCCCAAAATGTGATTAAGTGCTATGTTAATTAACATTTTTTGCTATGATACTTGTAAAAGTGTAGTCATTTTTTAAAGCTGACTGAACCTCCTAGAAAAGGACAGTGGTCTGGTCTGGGTGAGCTGTCGTCCTATCGATTATTTGATTATTTGTAACAGCAACATATAGTACACCCCAGATATGTTGCACTATATAAAACAAGATGCTGAAGGTAATATATTGTTATTGCAGCAGTAACTCCATGAACTCCTCCTCTTACTACTTTTCTACCACAAGCAAAACTTTATTACAACAATGACAAAGAAAAACCTCTATCTTCCTTTAAAAGATGTGAACTTGAAGTGTAGAAAAATTAAAGGTCAACAAAAAAAGAGTATAAAAATACCTTTCATTAAGCAGCCTTGCTTTTCCTGAGCTCAGGAGAGTGGAAGTGGAGCTTTTTAGAAATTCTGGCCCTCAGTGGCTTAGCCAAGGATGCTCAGAGGAAACATGGCAAAGTACAGACCTCAGGTCTCTTGAATGCAGTCTTCAGGGCCATCCTTCTCTCTGGAAGTTACCTTAAGTCTGACTCCTGGTGCTGATAGACTTCTAGAGACCAGAGGAAACCAAATAGCTCTGAAATAACATTTTCATTATGAGATCTTTCGCTATTAATTCTTGACTCAAAGTTTTTGATGAGTCTAGTGGGAGCTGAGCGAATAGGAGTGGGAGCAGGGTTTGCAAGGTCAGGTGGCAAGATGCACATCTTTAGCAGATTACTCAGCTGGCCCAAGGAGACCTCAGATTTGAGAGAAAATCCTGACACGTGACATAATACAGTGTGCAACTAGTTATTATGCAGAAAATCATGCACGTTTTTCAGTAAGTTTTTCTGCTTAACCTCTCTTCTTGTTTGTCAGAGTTCTGTTAATGAGGTAATCTCCATGGAGATAAACAGGTAGTTTATCCTATATTGCAACAGGACAAAAGGGGCAAGATTGGTACATTCTGAAAAGTATCTTTCAGAATAGCAGTTCACTCCCTTGTTTATTTGCCTGGTGGCTGAGTTTACTATTCAAAAGTGAAACAGTGATTCCTCTTGTTTTAGTTTATTCATTTATTTATTTTGGAGGGTCTTCTTTCCTTGACAGAACCACTGTAATAGCAGTTGTAAATAAAATAAAATAATCATCCCAGCACTGGAACATACTTCACAACCACAAAGACATTAAATTCACTATACCTCACTACATTTGCATTCTGCAGTTATTAATGAGTTAACGATCTGTACAGTTTTAATGAATAGAACATAAATGAAGAGACAGGAAAGGATATTAGAGTGAAGTCCATGAGTGAAAGCTTTAATTACACTCCCATCTTCAGGTCATTAGCTGCATAACTACCTGTGGACAATATAATAATTACTCTCTCATGATGCTCATGAATTTGCTTTTTGTTTGGATTAGTAAAATGTTAATATAATTTCTATGAACAATTAAACTCATTGATGTGAGGTGTAAAAAAAGTGCAGTCAACATACATGACTATGGCATGTCTTCCTCCACCCCTTATGCTGTTACAAACTGGTTTTAATTAATACTTTTCCACAATGACTTCCCATTAATTTTACTGCGATTTGGAAACCACACCTGTGCAGGGCCTTGCAAACAAAAACAGCAAGCATTTCATTTTTTCCACAAAAAAAGTGTCCTGAAAACTGAAGTTTCATCACTCACTTAGCCAGCATTACAGGTAGAGAGTATTTGACTCCTTTGATCTCACGTTGGATCTGTTAATTTGTAGATTAGAAAGGAGAGGAAAAAGGTGTGCAGCTTATCAAAGCAGGATAACCACGCTGTTGGCGGATGACCTGGTTGTGTTGAGTAACTTGTAGGGGAGCGTAAAGCACAATGTGATTAAACTATTAGTTATATTGAACATTTAAAAGTGTCATTTCTAACTCAGGAACTGGCCTTGTCAGACAGCTTAGTCTGAATTTAGAAGGCTTGCTGAAACCATTTCTGAAGCTCACTGTATTGAATCCATTTTACAATACACCTGTTTCTGTACCAGGGCAATTGTAACACAGTTGAAGCAAATACCTTCTCATCTGTCTCCATTTTTTTTTTCCTTTTCCCATTTAAAAAACCCTTTTCTGTTTAAACTCTTATTCCGCCTTTGTACCTAAGAATTTTGTAATGGAGCTACAAGTTAATCATGCTGAGTACATCAATTCTGACTACAGTTAATAAGGCATTTGTGTAACACCAGTGATTCAAACAACTCCCATCGGGAGTTCTACCACGCTTACTACAATTTACACATATAAAAAAGTATTCGAGAAGGAAAATGCGGTTATTAACAGGAAGTTAATTAGGATGAAATTAAGCATATTAGACTTTATTCAAAGACATTGTAAATTTTAGTGGTTAGGTTTTGACCCACTACAGAGAATATTTATCCTGAAATTACAGGGTTCAACTCCCAGCTTTGACTGCACTTTTAAAGTTTGACAGTTCATATGTTAGGCAGAGGAAGGAAGGAGGAGACAGGAATTGTTTAGTAGGTTACTGAACTGATGATACATTTGCTATGTGGGTACTGGAAGCTCATATGAAAGTTTAATATTAACCTTCTCCCATAAAAAAAAATATCAATTCATAAGTTATCTTGACATAAAAAGCCCACTGTAAGCAAATACCACTTTTAGTCTTCTGAGACTTTGTTCTGCCTAATATTTTTATGGTTATGAAAAGCTAGCAGTTCAGACAGCTGTTTTCCAAAGAGCGTGGTTTAAGTCTGGAAATATTTTGGTCTCTATCATTTACCTGAGAGGTTCTGGCTGCTACAGAATTCATAATGGTTCAGTTCTGTGCTGACTTTCTAATGTAGCAGATGCTTAAGAACACTGCTAAAACTTTGAATAGAAAAATATACACTCTCAGGAAAATCCCTGGGCACAGTTAGTTTCAAATTCTATGACAATTAAGTTTTGAATCTGGGTTTTGTAAATCAGAACAGAAACAAGTTGCAGACAATTACAGAAGCATCATTTTTTTAAAATTTATTAAGAAAAACAACAACATTATATGAAAAATAAATTAAAAGGAATATCCTCCTGTGTTTATCTATTTGATATCTCTTGGAGGTAAAGCCATTTGCAGTGTACAGACATACTTGACGTAGCTGACTACAGAATAAAATAAAGACATAGCTGTAGCATATAGAAATATAGCTGTCTTATGAATCCGCCTAACGTAAGTAACAATAACAGCAGAATGACATGAGATTAGGAGGCTCCTGAGAGAGCCCTTTCTCATTCAAAGCGTTGTGAATCAATAGTGTAAAAACTCAGATCAAGAGAAGCTTAAAAATAAGGAAAACAACCCACGGAGATGAGAACAGCCACACACTTGGAAAAACATAAATAATTAGTTAATTAATGAGCTCTTGAAAAGGAGACATATTGGTCTGGCAACTAAAATATCACGGAACATAATCTATACACTTTCTATTGCTTTTATTGCTATAATTAATTCAGTACACATGCACAGTTCACTAGTGCTAGACAGGTGGTTTTTGCAGCCAGCTCCCACACAGTTACCATCATATACTGTGGAAGCCGAAAAGCTTGTGGAAGCAAGCTTTTGTTATAACCAGCCTAATTAATAAATAAAAACAAGAAACAGTTTATCCAGCTCAAGTTTTAATTAAAGGAGTTGTTAATTCTCAGACTCCCTCTGTTCAGGGCCTGTTCAGTTGCACTACGTTTCTGCTGAGGCCTATTCCAGGCTCAGAGAACTGGAAAATAAACAGGATGGCAGTTACCACCCCCAAAATACAACACAATTGTCTCCACGTGGCAAGTAAATGGAAAAACTGCTCCTACCAACCTTCAAATCCCTCTCATGTCCAGTTGTCAGGATGCTTCTCTTGAAAAGATTGTCCTCTCCATACTCTGCAGTGAGGATAACTCAAGGACATTTCTTTTCACTCCTCTTGACTCCTTTAGTAGCCCTGACACGCCCATGAAGTAAATTTGCACTTTCTGATCAGATCTGTATAATAGCAATAGCCTGTTAGTACTTTTAAGTTACACGTTGGGCTTATTCTTTGTGATCATATACTTAACACAGACTGTAGCTAGGCCTCTTGTGTATCCCTAACATGGTTCCGGTGATTTGTTTAAATTGGTTATATAGGTAAGTAATCCATCTGGGAGGTGAAAAGTGACAGATGTTTTGAGTTGGGCTATTTCTCACCTAGTTAAGCATTAAAAAAATATTAATGACCAGTTCCATACAAAGCAATAGTATGATGTGCCTCAAAGTATTCTATGTAATGTTCATAAGTTCAATTTTCAGATCCAATTCTGCAGACCAGTAGACCAATAACTGTTTTAGGGCATTTTAAAATGCTGATGATGGCCCAAATAAATGGCTTTCATTAATGCTAGAGAACATTTTTAGACTGTAAATGAAGACAAAAATTGTATTAAAAAAATCACTGTATCACTCAGGGTGTACGACAGCCAGGATTTCAGAGTTAGCCATTCAAATACAGGTTCCTTTGCCCAGCCAAAATGTGTATTGGGTGATAGCACAAGATGCTTTCCTACTTGCCTGTACATTTAATCTGCAAACAAAATCAGACACACTGGAGTTTGTTGTTGTTGTTTTTCTCTAAATTCAGACCCAAGGGAGGATGCAAATGTTTCTGGAATGAAAATATAAGTAATATTTATGGACACAAAGGGAAGTAGGTAATAGGACATGGTAAGAAGCCTTTGGAAAGGCAATGGTTCTGGTGGCAGAAAGAATATACAGGCTTTCCACTGCAGCGTGCTGCAGAGAGCCGAGCACTGCTGCTACATGACAACAAAGCGTTTCCTCTGCTTTGTACCTGCCAGCTCAATGGATCAGGCTGGGACCAGAATCATAAGCATGGCCTCAAAGACATCTGCCCTCCTGGCATTTACTGTTCGTAGAAACCAACCAACCCCTCCCATATTGCCCAACCCCATGCAGAACAGTCCAAGCATCCCTGCATCATACCCTACCTTCCAGAAAGCTGTTGTGTTTTGTTTTTCATCACACTACCTCATTTATCTGAAGCAAAGCTTATTTTAATTAATTGAGTTTCTTAATGCACTAAGATCTGTATAATGTATTAGTTATATTAAACAAATCAGAAGTGTTTACATACAAAAAAAATAAAAAATTGAAGTCAAAGTGTTATAGAACAGTAATTTATCACAGGTTTTGGTTCAGTGATTCAGAATATGAAGTGTAAGAAATATTGAAGGGTTTTTATACAAGTAAACAGGCTTGAGGGGCATAAAATTAAAGAAATTGGACTTGTGGAGTAGAATCAGTTTGTGGAAGCTGATTTAATTTCATTACAATCAAAAGGCAATACCTAGGTTTATCAGGAAGCAAGCTTTTTTTTTTTTTATGGACAAGCAGCATCTGTAAAACATTTCTGGTCTGGTGATAAAATTGAATGGCAACAATTTTGGGGAAAAGTATGACCCAGAATAAAAACAAAAATAGTCATGTACCCACAAATATGGTCATACATAAATGCATAATTTAGGATGATCATTTTTGTCTTCTTTTTAAAAATACATAAACAAAAGATCCCATAGGTTATCTGAAATTGTTGCTGGAAATTACCCAGCCAGTAAATTCCCAGTCGGTTCAGTTGTACTGCATAATGAGCAGATCAATATTGCTTGGTCTTTAAAATTTCTACTAAATGTCACATCAAACATTTATGTTTTGATGAGCACTAATTGTTAGATTTTACAGCTTAGGCCTATGTTTTTAATTCCTTTGTGCCAGAGGGTGCAGTTAGTGTGGATTTTATGCCCCTGACTGAACCAGCAGATGCCAGACTGGCACCAGATCCCTTTGATAATCTCATTGATAATCCAGTACTCCACTCCCCTGCTTGAGGGAATGGAGCACAGCATACTCAGAGTTACTCTGACATCTTCTTACATTTGGGGAAGGAAGACTCTTCTGGGCATTCAGAGTTCATTCTGGCTGAAAAAAATACTTGTATCAAGAGAACAATGCTGAAACTAGAGGTTAGTTTTTTTTCCTTAATCTGAAAAGCATCTTTCTTGTACTTTTGTTTCCCCATACCTTGACAATATGGTTTCTTTTTCAGAGGCCTGCAATGATTTGGTTTTGTTTTGTAATAACTTGAGTCTGCATGCAGTTTCAGTGTGTAAGTCCTTTTTAGTGTGCAAATTCTTCTACACGCAAGTACAAATACTCCCACGTGTGACTATTTTGTAAGTGTGGTAATATTCTCCCACATTTTTTTTTCATAGCAACCTTGGTCTTACTAAATTTGGTAGAAGTTCTTTCATGAGTTATGATAAATGATTTGAAGGAAGCAAAGAGACAAGTAACTTATGCACTAAGTATAAATAGTAAATATGAGCAGCCTTAGGTAATATTAGGCATTTTCGCCTCAATATTCTGGTATAGAGAACAGTTCAAACAAGGACCAGGAACACACAAGATGACAGGACCTTGGTAAGGACATTGAGGATAAAGGAGATTGTTACAAAAAAATCATCATGGGATCTTTAATATCCTCAGACAGGAAAAACATCTGCTTGCTTCTCATCCCTAAAGATGTTAATTATAATATCATCTTCATAAGCATATTTGGAGTTTTATAGATTCCAGGTCAAAAGCACATTTAGGGAAAAATATACGGAATCCAAGGGGAAACCATGTTTTAGAGTACAGGTCTGTTTCATAGATTAATTTATTGTTGGTGGTGGTTTTTTAAATAAAATGCTACATATGTAAAAATTGTCATGACTCAACCCTGCCAGCGCTTACCTAACACTGAGAGCTAATTACGTTTGTACTGTTATCACTGCTTCACCCTTCCTTATTCTTTCATACAAGGAACTCAAAGCACTTTGTAAGCATTCCATAATTGTTTATTGCATCATCTGATGCTAGAAATTATTTTTCCATTTGATTTCTTTGATCTTTTGTTTACAAATTACAGATAAACAAACAACAACAACAAAAATAGTTACTTCTCTCAAGGTCACTCAAAACAGTGGAGAAGAGCTCAAAAGTTACAGCTCCCAAAACATGTACGCCAGTAGACCATATTCTCTCCACTGGATAATATTGGAGAGGTTGCTTGGCAAGAGTAATATATATGATTAGCATTTATTTTAGCTATTTTAAAGAGGCTAGTTTAAGAAAAATACACTAAGGGTGAAATTTTTGGAGTGGTTCCAAACCTGCCTGATCCATTTTTCTCTACACTTTTCATGTGTAATTGCACTTGCATGCAAATAGCATTTGAGTGAATGCAGAGATCAAATAAGCTGACAGCTCACATACAAATCCCATTTGCCTCTAATAGAGCTATGGGGCTACGTATTTGCATGCACAAATATATAACTAGTTTTTAAATATGTACTGAAGTTAAACTGAAATCGAATTGTATCAATCACATTCTTAAAAGTTAGTCATCTCCTTAGGTCTCTTTTTATAAAGGGAAATGGTATATTTTAAAATTATCCCTACTATGCTTTTTTGTCATGAGTAATCAGGAACTGAGACAATTTCAAATACTTCATCCAAGGAAAATAAACATGCAGGGAGCCAGGTCCTAAAACTAACCTTTCATCTCCACAGCTCTGTTGGTTACCCGAAGCAAAGGTCAGGTCTGAGGTTACTGGCAGGAATTATGATGACAGAAACCAGAGCAGCAGCCAAAATATTCAATATATAACCTTCATTTTAATAAAACACAACACCAGCCACTGCGTGGAGAGACAGCCTATGCAAAGTGATTCAATTGTAGCATCATCTTCCCATCAATGGGGAAGAGTCTCTGATAACTAGGCTAACTGCTGATTGACTAGAGGTCTAGTCTTTTCATAAAATAAAGCCTTCCTTTAATGATTGCCCCATTAGTTGGTGCCATAATTTGTAGAGTTGGAAGAAGTGGTTAAGTCAGAATGACCATTACATTTTCCTAAGCTCTTTTTAGTTTGCTATGGCTTTGAGAAAGAAGTGATGCTCCAGACAATGTAGTTTAGATTTAGATACTTCTCTATTACTAACTTTTACCACAACATCTCCCCTGACTTTTATCATCCAAGTTATGTCCATGAAAGTTATCTTCTCAGCAAGTTATCTTTTTCCTTTAGTTACTTCAGCCTGAAATTATGTTTCAGTTGCCATTGTGCTGGGCATTGGAGACCACATATGCATTTAAGTGAAACATTTAAAAATCAGAATCAGGTAAAATTATCCAGGTCATATTCTGAAACGTAAGGAGATAGGAATTCTCCAAATTATATCTACCTTTTAATTTGACTTCAAGAATGACACAAATAGGAAGCACTGAGATTTGATAATTCAGATTAATTGAGGTTAATGTTTAATATAAATTAAATATGAAGTACAGGTGATGCTAAGCAGAAAAATGGGGAGACTAAAGTTAAAAGAACATATAAGTCAAATTCTTTTTGTAGGCTGTCTTGTGGATTTGTATACTCTAATTCTGCCTCTGTTTTTCTCTTTTTGGACATTTAAAAAAACTCTCTTCTGCAATCCAAAGACAGAGGAAACAAGCACAAGTCAATCCTTAGTGAAAAATGTAGCCCACTAGAAAAAAGAATGAAAAGGCTGTTTAAAAACAAGCAAGCTGAAGTATATTCTTTTCAGATACACTGACTTTCCCTTTTCCATTTAAGGACAAAACAGCATGCCTACTGTCTGAATTTTAAAGAGATGCAGCTGCATCCACAGATGTATAACTTCCTACTACCAGAGTTGAGTGAACAAGAAGGAAAGCAGATCCCTAAGCCTCAACTCTTTCTACAGTCTATTCTACCCAAATTACTGCTTTTTGGCCACAAGCTGTAATAACAACAACCCTTATTATTATCATCTTTATAATGGAACTTCCTAGTTACCAAGAATAAATTAAGAATAACTCTCAAGAACTTCAAGAGAGAAGAACTTCATAGTTCTTCAAGAACTTTGTTGCCACTGTTTCTGACCTGTTTGTTGAAGTTGTAGCAGACCTCATAGCTGTTTAGGAAGTTTGGATAGAAGAGAGGTATTTTATTTTACTTTTAGTATTTGTTAATTGAGTCTGAAACATTATGTTAGTGAATCTAATCTGTTTAACACATGCAGTACAGATCACATTTTCTAAAAGCATCTCTAAGTGAGAAAATTTAGTGCGTTTAGATTTTTGCATAGTGGAAGGCATGCATAGTTGCTTTAAGGAGAATACAAATACAGAGTTTTAAATTAGCTTATTAAGTATAATAATCATTTAATTAATATCACAGTTATATGCACAGTTATATCCTACCTACACTTCTAACAGTCAAATCCATTCAACATCTCCAAACAACACAGACAGGCTATTTTAAAGATGTATTTGTACTTAGTCAACTCAAGGTAAGTGAGCTCAGCTGAGCTTTTAACCCACCCACCTCTTTCATTACAGTCTCTATAAATTGTAGTGGGATAAGCTACTATAGTTTTTATTCAATGCTCCAATTTTTATTTTCAGAAGATGTATATTTCAAGATCCTGATGTAAGTCTTATTTTTTTTTTTTTTTACTTTGGTATAATGGAGTAGCATGCTACTTGTTTTCTCCATGTGGCTGTTTAATTATAGCTTTTCAGCCTTACGTAAATAGAAATACCAGATCAAATTCCTTTTATGTTTTTAACAGGCACAACGTGATTTTTAAAAGATGTAGTGTATGTCTTGGATGGGATAAAAATGACAGACACAATTTCTTTCATGCTTATAATGATTTTGACTTCTGTCAGTGATGAAGTAGATTGACTATTTATTTGCAGAGGCTTTTTCAAGAAGTATTAGTAAGATGCTTTTCTATTGAACAGTCATTTATAAGTTCACTTCTATAAGCTGTCTTACTCTCTGAATTGCTAAGAAGCTCCTCTTAAGTTGCTCCTGAGGTTATTTAGTCTGCAGTTTGTGAATTAGAAACCAAAAGAATAAAGCTAACAACCCAACTGTGGGGGAAGATGGTTCCAGATTATTCAGTCTGCTCTGTATGTGGTCGTGATTTGCCTTATCACGAGATGCTAACAAACGTCTAAATATAAAAATTTTCATCTAACTGCTTGGTACTGCCTTACGCTTTAAGCCTAGTAAGTAGTTTGTCTGTGCCATCTAAACCCTTTATGTAAAATGTATAACTCTTCCTTACTAATTCCCCTGGGTTATTTGTATGTGTTTCAATGATCATTGAGATATAGATCCTTATCCTTCATATACATGTTCATTAATACCTTAAAACCTTGACTAAATAAACCTTGACCAAATCTATCAAATTCTTAAAATAGAAGCGAGTGGACTCTGAGGGATATGGAAGCAATACTTTCTACACATCTCAGCAAGGCGTTGCTTTGGTGACTGAAGGCACAAGATTTAATATTTCTAGCTTGGTTTGTACATCTGAATTCCTAGTGATGTGAGACTAATACCACTTTGCAGTCATGGTGGTATCTAGAGTTGTACATGTGGATTATGGTTGGCTCAAAGAGTGAAAGACTTGAATTTTGCTAATTTGAAATAAAAATGGATGGTATCACAATTTTGCATGTGCTTCAGCTGCCTTGTTGGATTTCCCTCAGTCATAGTTGGGACCCTTTGCAGCTGTATTGTATGTAGGATGAAAATCTCTTCCCTTCTAAACCTAGAGATAGAAGTTTAAAATCCAAACCTACCAGGCTTAAAAGATATAGTAGAAGCTGGGAAAAAGAGGTGGAGGGGAGGTTACCTATGTCACAGAGTAGGTCAAAATAGAGCTAGTAAGATGACCTAAGTCTCCGTATGTAACTTATTTACCAACTGTACTGATATTGGGAATTATATTCAGTTCTGCAGTGGAGGCCTAATTACTCACTCAGGCCTCCATTGCTAGTGAATTATGAAGCCATCTGTATCTCATGAATATAAATTCCATTCTCTGGTATAGTTATATATAGTTATATCATTAGGGGGATGGCATATTCCATATATAGAGAAGCACGGAGAGACATTCCTCTCTTTTAAAAAACAGGAACAGTTTTCTGGCAACACAAATGATCATGTGTTCAGAAAGACAGATTATTTCATTTTACTCCTGCTGACATGCAATATGTCAATTAAAATATTAACATATTTTTAATTCAGCAGATTGATTTTCACTTTGCCTTACTTTTAAGTAATTCATCTTTGTTTGCTGCCTGAAAGAAATGTGGTATATTTATTCATCCCCTGAGCCAAAAATGGTGACAATTGCATGTAGTACTTTCTCCTAACCACTACTATTTTACCCCAGAACTAACAGTGCTGTAAGCTTTTATTCTTTGGAGACAGGAAGCATAGCAGAAAAAAAAGACTTCATATATTATATAATGTTAAATTTTCCAAAAAGTCCAATGCCTCTTGTGTATACAGGCCATCTGATGCTTCGTTCCAGTTTTCCCTGCTGAGTCCATCAAAACTTACAATGGCTCCAGCCATTATGCTTGAGATGCACTATCTTTTGAAAAATAACCTGAAGAAAGGGCTGCTTCTATGCAGGCTTTTGTGTGGGAAAGAGGTTAATGAGAGTAGAAGCTTCTAGGTGTTAGAGCATGAGGCAGGGAGATGGGATTCTTGGCTGAAATTGCCTGGTTTGGGGCAAATGGGGGAGCTTACTTTGGGCCTTGTGTCTTGAGAAGAGGCAGACTTATCACTTCACAGGACATGTGAAAAAGGAAACTGTCTCTGCTCTCGTCTGCAGTCTCTTGAAATGTCTGTGCTGCTCCCAAGCCTTTAAACTTGTTCATCATTGACTCACTAAGACCAGTATTGGGCTGACATTTTCCAGGACAGATTTCTGAAGCTGTGCATTGAGTTGGAACTGAAATAATTGGCCTAATTTTTCAGAAGTGATGAAGATCCCACTGACATCTTCATTACATCCTGAGACATTTAAGAAGATAACACCAGGCTCCAACATCTGAAAATCCTTGCCTTTTACCTCACCAGAGACTTTTACCTCAGAAGGAATTTGTGAAGATTACTGTGTTCCTAATGCCTTCTGAAATCCTTATTTAAAAGGTTGTGCAAGTGAAGAGGAAGACAGCAGCAGTGTTACAATAGTGGCTCTGTTTACTTTCCAGGTCAAAAGCCATGCTAGGCAATCAAAGATACTCTAACCTCCCCGCAAATTTTGGTTTTAAGGGAAGTATGATCTGCCCGCAGTATTCTGTGTACAAACAGCTGCAGGTTCTGTGAAAAATGGTATTTTGATCTAAATGTTATAGCAGTAATGAGGACTATACCCCTGCGTAAATCTGATTTCAAAGGCTTGATTATAGCCTTTTTCCAGACCTAGAAACTAATGAGAAGTGACTTGCTTCAAGTATGAGCAGAGCACACAACTGAACTCTGCTGCCTTTTATACAGTAAAAAGGCTATTAACTGGAAATATCAACAATGAAATGAATAATATCCCAAGTTTTCCAGTCAGAGCTGTCAGTTATATATGTAGGGTTTTATTTAATGTCCACTAAAGTCAAATGTTTCTTTCCATTGGTTGGTTTGCACAGCCAAGTAGAAGCTTCAGCATTTGAATGATCTAAACCAGTTTTCATAAACTACAAACAGAAAACAAAGGCTGTTGTTTATATTCTGTCCATTAGTATTTCTCTTCAAGTAACATAAAACTAATAAACATCTATGCCTATCACTTTTCTCACTTTGCTTGCATTACACGCAAATCACTCTTCTAGACACTTGAAAAAGCTAAGCACAGACTCAACAACTGGCTAACAATTTTGATCTGAACCATACTTCACTTTGAAAAGCAATTATGAAAGTTCTTGACAGATGTAATATTCTAGCTCTAATCTTATTAGTAGAAGCAGTAATGGTAAGACATGTTGTAGAGTGGATGAACCTACTGCCAAGGCTAAACTATTTATTTTCAGTAATACTCATTTTTCAAAGAGCAGATGGTTTAATTCTCTGAAACAGCTGGTAATAAATAGGAGACAGAAAATCAGGTGGGGAATGAAATAACTGTTATCTACCCTTCAAAATTCAGCAAGGTGTAGAGGTATGCTGGCATTCCAACCTCAAGTAAGATTTCTTTTCATCAGACCCTACAGCTTCAAGTGGTATAACATAATGAAGTCTGTAAAATAGCCACTTTCAAAGCTAATCTAAGGAAGCCATGAAAATACTGAATTTAGATGCTCAGAGTACCAGAGTCTTGGATCTTGGTTTTGCAGGTTTTTTTGCATTGATTAATCAATTGTCATCTAGCTTTGGAAAAATTGTAAAGTTTTAACTGATCAATTACTGGTTGGGTCTTACAGAAGCTTACTTCTCACTGCAGTGATTGAATTGCAGCTTTTATCTGCAGTATTTGTGCTGACTATTCTGTTATGTGGAACCTTTTTAAACAGTCTGGGATATACAGAGCATAATGGAATGGCATGACAGTCGAACATTAAACAAAAGCCATGAACTTCAAGACTTTGAACTGAAGAGTCCACCTTCGTTGGCTATGTTAATCCCTCCATGTATGATCTCCTCAAAAAAAACCAAATCTGTTATGCTCTGCATGTGTCCCAAGGCCTAGCTGCTAGCACTGATACAGTTTGGGAAATTCTAAGCAGACTTATTTCCTTCTGATTAGGCAAATAAAAACATCCTGCAGTGAATTCCAGCTGCATCTGTTTATGACTTTTGTTTGCTGATGCTCCCCAGGAAGCCTGCAAATGTTGATTGTGTGTAATTTATACCTTGTTTCATGGAAAACAGTAGATGCTGTCAGAGGTTTATTTGCAAAGGTTTGGGAGTGTGTGGCGAAGGCCTAGGATGTATGAATGGCGATTGCACCATTATGCAAGAGAAATGTATGTGCTGCTATCTGTGTGCATCTGCTTCTTTTTACATGGTCATAGAAGTTTGACTAGTATTTTTCCCTCTACCTGCAGGTTTCTCCTATTTTTTTTTCTCTTTGGATCCTAGAATACTGCACGCTGATGCTAGCTTGTCTACCATTTTCCTTTCTCTTATTCCTTGTCACGCAATTATTCAAGTGGAATATCTACAGTTTTCAATCCAGCTTCCATTTTAATCTTAGTTTGGCAGAAATATTGAACAGCTTCCTGAAGATGTTCCTGCATGGATTCTTGAAATGTCTACTGTCTTGAGTACAGGATCATTGAGTATTAAGCTATCCAAGATGGGAACTGTCTTGTTTTGAAACAAGTTATTAGAAGCAGTAGTTCCTATCTTGTATAGCTTGTTCTGAAGACTGTCAGAATGCTGCTTTGGTGAACATCTATTTCTGCTTCATGTCTTGTACCTCTTGATTTAGTGGTTGACAGGGGAGGGTATTGCTGGTACCTGTTAGAATGGTGACGTTGCTTATCCAGTTCCCTACTCTGTCCTTTTGGTAGCTGTGGCATTGGTGAATGTGCTTCTGCCATGGAGTGGAACTAAGTACTGCACATCTATATATTGGCAAGAGTCAACACGTAGCTGTAAATATTTCCTGTGTAGAACAAACCATAAACTGTAAACCATCTTTCTGAAACACTGACGGTAGTTGAATATGGCATCTTGCAAAGCACCACAGACCTGTACTGGATGCATTGGCAGTTTCATGCTTTCCAGAAGTCATGGCGTGCAGCTTATTGGCCCTAATCTCCATGGGAATAGACTTCATTCCTGACATTTTCATGTAGTTGTACATTTAATAACAAGTTGCTAGTCCAACAACTTACTAACATAAGAGATCTGGCCTCCTTCATCCCCTTATTAATCAAATAATGGACTGGAAAGGAAATGGATGTATCTATTAAAACTTTGCTGAAGCAGAAACAATTAAAATTTTCTGGCTTAGGAACAAAGACTAGCTTACTGCGAATATTTGGCAGTGATGATAATCCACTCAAAGTAATGAATAGCACAGCCTGGATTTTAACACTCAAGTGCTATTGAGGTTCCTTGACGATTAGAACAAGACATGACCTAAACAATATCGATCATCTCATCACTGTAATCAAATTCATGCAGGTAGTCTGATGGTGCAAAATAAAGCTAATTTGGAAAAAAGAAAAACTTTTGGAAATTAACAGTAGTTGTGGTTTCCTTCATTGTTTTTAATAAAGAAGAAACTGAAATCATGCTTTATCATTGTCAGCTCAGGTGTTCTCAGTATTACATTACCACTTGGACTTGCTCTTCATTCCTGTTTGCATTTTTATTCTAGTTGGAGATTTGAATGTTCAAGAGCCTGGCGTACTTCATTTTCACTTTCTTTTATTTTGCCACTGTAGAGAAATATGTAGGAAGCAAGAAAATGGATTCCTTCACTGATACTACTCTATTCAGTAAAATCTCATTACTTGAGAAAGTTGTACTTGTTGAATCATTGCCTCAATGGAATTTCAATGTGATTATGTAATTTTCTGAACTAATGTTCAGAATATTTACTCTTGAAGTATTGTTCATGGTGAGCAATGAAGATTCAAGGTATATACTTTCTTACAGTGTATTCTTGAAATTATAGATTTCAGTTATATTGATCTTTCATAATTGCTTTAATATTACTATGACTTGTTGTCCAGGAGCTGGGTTTGTAGACAGATTTAGAGAACTAATGTGTTAACTGTCATTTTTCTTGGAGCAGAGATAGCGATGCCAAATTTTAATTCCCTTTCAGCAAGGAAATAACAAATGCAGACTGCATGGTTCTTGCTGTTCCTTTTTGCCAGTAAACCATATGGGAAATTGAGCAACAATCTACCTGCCTTACTGATCGTTCAGTTCTGTGAATTGTATTAGTCACCTTTTCAAACAAATTTAATCTAAGGCCATTAAGCTAGCAAAAACTTTCATTCCATTTTCTGGTTGCCTTTCTTCAT
Organism: Anser cygnoides; assembly: GCF_040182565.1. Classification (NCBI taxonomy): domain Eukaryota; kingdom Metazoa; phylum Chordata; class Aves; order Anseriformes; family Anatidae; genus Anser; species Anser cygnoides. The sequence goes on along the minus strand of NC_089888.1, from coordinate 7,052,425 downwards.
TTAATAACACTCTACAATGAAGAGTAGTTTAACCTAAATAATGTTTCCCTATTGAACATGTGTCTGTGTCCCCTGATAATAAACAAACCTGGTAAAAGTGAAGATACTTTATTGTCTATTAATCTGAGTAAGACACAAACATCAACCTGTGTTTGAATTGTTTATTCAGATGGTGTGTTAACACTGCTCTGGATTATTTTTTCATACCTAACTCAATGGATTAGGGATGTTTAAGAAAATGAAAATGGGATTATTTGGTTCTCAACAGTTCTATTGAGACGCTCCTTCAGAGAAGGGGTCAATAACACCATGGCTTCCACTATGTTGGTTAACTGCATCTCTGTATTCTGCCCACATGGATGACAAAACTCATTTGTGGAGTAGGGCAGCGACACACCCAAGCTTTAATAGCATCATGGGAAGTAGGGCTGAGAGAAGATTTCAGCTGAATTACGTGACAAAGGTTATTTGATTCATTATTCTCAATTTAGGGCTTTCATAGTTGGGTGCCTGTTATAAAAGGAGAAGGAAATTGGAAAGGGTAAGATCGGCTCAAAATGAGTATTGCAGTAGATTAAATTGGGACTTTCTCTGCTTCACTATTCTCAAATGCAGTTTTGAAGCGCAGTGGATAAGTTGGCAGCATTTCTGCTCCTTCTTCCTGAGAGCTAGAAAGAAAAATGGTCTTTAAATTGAGTAAGCCTAATTGCCATGAGGCAGACGAACATGGACCCAGCAGTAATTTACACTAACATACCAGTGGTGAGAAGTGCGTTTCAGAGTTCTGTGCGAGATTGCACAGACAGGCTTCACTGGGAGGAAAGTTCCTGCTGGGTAAAATGTGTATTCATTCTCTTACTCATTTTCTTTCTGTTATCAGTGAATTTTTATTTCCCACACAGTTTTGGCAGTTTTGCGCACACAGCTGGGTTATGTGTGCATTCACCCCTTACGTAGTTTATCTGTCCTTGATCCTCATCCCATTACAAAAATGGGTGTGAAATGGCTTGCATAAACGTGAAGACTACATAGTTGAGAAGTAGCCACTTATTGAGCCTCTAAGTGTAAACTCATCAACCCACTCCAGGGTATTTTGGCCCTTTATCTCACTGGCAAATAGATCAAAGTTTTTTCATCCCATAAATTAATTGAGCAACACATAAGCCACAACTGAAGCTTTGGTTTTATCCTTCATAAATCTTCCCATAGCAAACTAGTGTTTTGTCAGGATGAAACACTTCAGTGTGTCAGCTTCACAATATTTTTGGTAGGAATATATGAAAGCATACCGTTTAGGCTTCCTTATTTTGTTCTGGTAGTCTGTGGTTCCTTTTGTTTTCTTTCATATTTTAAATGCTATAATTAATATTAATCCATGTCTATTGAATAAGAAAATGTTTTAATTTTGACCTTCTTTTAAGCATTCTTTACATGAAGCGATATAGACTTTTTAGTCTGAAGAACATCTGAATGTCCCCTTTGTTCTGAAACAATGAAAATGTCTAAAATACAGTACAACGTGGAATGTATGGTTCATTTTCTCAAGATATAATGTAATATAATATCCCATAATAACTTTGAAAAATAAGTAGCTTCAGTTTGCCTTCAAAGCATTAAAAAACAGATCAGTTAGACTTGTTACTCATATGCAGGCTTTAGCTTTTTTTTTCCTGTTTATTTTCCTGTGATTTAGGATTGTTCGAAGGTTAAATCTAGACAATAAAACTAAAGGAACATATTTAAGCAAAATAAACCATGAATAACGAAGAAATTGATGGATTGGAGTAATGATTCTAATATAATGTACGTCTTCAATGTAAGTAATCTAGAGTTTAAATTTGATTACAGGACCCTACCAGTACATGTGAAAGTGTCAGGCAGCAGCACATACAGCCAATCTGGATTTGCAAATTCAAGTCTATACGTACAAATTTTAGCTTCTGTGGACACCATGATGGAAACTTTTTCACAACTGCATGCATATCTGGATATTTGTCAATTTAAGATCTGAAACACCGGAGTAGTGTTGATAATGCAGATATATTGAATATTTGAAAATATTTTTTTTTTGCAATTGAAGGAAACCACTGTTACTCTAGGGCATATTAGAAACAAGGTGAGGGAGCTGAGTGAAAGGAGACAGATGGACTGACAGAAGGACTAACATAGTAAAGTTTTTCTCTTGGTGGCTTATTTACTTGGCATCCAATAGTGTTTGATTATTATTCCAATGCAATACAGGCTTTTTCCTTTTGAATGTCACTGCAGAGCATCTTGGCCTATTTTAGAAGTTATTTTCTTTTGATATTTGCTTTGCAGATTCTTCTCCATATCTGTGCATATTAATGGTTTTTATCAGTTTGAATATACATCATTTGGTGCCACAGCGTGAAAGTGAGGAGAATTATAAGTAACAAGTTTCTCTGAGGAAAAGGTAGTAATCATCATGGTAAATACTGGCTTAGATGCCAGTAAAGAATGACTGGCGTATGCCAGCCTCATCTTTCACTAAAATATGTAAGAGGAGCACACAGTGTGAAAACAAGCTGAACATATGCCTGCTTGTGGTTGCACACAACCATTCATGTTACATCCCCGTTGGTGAAGGAGGTTTCTTGGTGCGTATCAGAGATTCAGGAGCACCTCAGCTGAAGTAACTGCTGGTGAATCCCTTTAGAGACCTCCTGACATTGTGGTTGAGTTTGTTATGCCGTGGCTTGAACAGAGTCCTAGAACAATGTCTGGAAATTATCCAGGTGGATCATTTAAACACAACCCAGTGTGTTGCTATGAAAAGATGCAATATCCAGCCTGAGTGGTACTTTTAGTCTGAAAAATTATTTGCAGTCCTGGAAATCCTTTTTGTTACTAGTGTCTAGCATTCAGTATGGTCTTTACTATCAATGCTTAAAAACAAGATGGTAAAGTGCCTTGGCCCTATCATCAAAGGACAGATCATATGGTAGCATGTTCATTAAGGGCTAATATACTCCATTAGAAGAGGTGGGGAGGAAAAGATGTTGAAGAGATGTAGCTGTGAGTCTAACTAGTGAGGAACACTGGGAGAGAGAAAGGGACATCAACCTGCAATTAGCTAATTTTTCATTTCAATATTTTTTCTTTGGCAATATCTGCAAAACCTGGGAGAATTCTGAAAGGTGTTGTTTTGATCCCTTTGTACATTTGGAGTAGCTGTTTTGATGGTGTTTATCTAGATTTAGCAGGCAGCAAATGAAAGCTGTAATACTTTATTCTATTCCCACCTCTTCAACTTGCTACATGTGCTACATGTTTCAGGCTGTTTATAAAATACTGTATGATTAGAAAATAGATTAACAGAAGTTAGAGAAACGAATATAGAATTCGAGATCAAATTTGATCAGCTTACAAGTCAAAAACTGCTTTCTGCCATAACTGTAAATAAAGCTGAGATTGAAAGTCAAGCTGTGGTAGCTTTGTTTTCTCCTATAGTCCCTTCTCATCTTTGCTTCATGCAGTTATGTTGCTAGCTAAATTATTCTTTCAGGCTCTTTGTAACTGTTTATGATACCAGCAGGAAAGAGGCAACTTCTTTATTTCAGAAGGCCGGGTTGTCTGAGCCCCAGAATGGTATGTGGCTCCTGTCGTAGATCATCCTCAAATCACAGCTCTAACTGCTAAGGGAAAAATGTATTTCTTTAGTGAAGCCAGAAGATAGGAATCAAAGACAGAGGAATCATTTTATTGTATAAGAAGGTATGCTTTTTGTCATGGTCCAGTTTCCTGACAATAATCAAAGTTGTCTGCAATATTGCACAATATAATATAAAGTCAGCAGAAAGTTGGTCACTTATCAGCAGTTTATCAAATTCCTCTCCTCATCTACACAGCCTTTGTTTAGACTGGAAACAAAGAGTAGGAAAAGGATGCTGCCCCATCTTAGTGCAAAAATAATTTCGGATTGGTAATAGTCCCAGTGTTAGGGGAGACACCTCTATGCATTGGATTGTGAAGGTTTCTGACAAACTGTTAGTCAGGCTAAGTTAGACCAGTTAGTCAGATAAGGTACACTCAACATCTATATCATGATATTGGCTTTCTCTTTTAGAAGCTTTGAATGTCAGAGTACTGTAATTAATACTTAGTAGAAGGAAAGAAATAAGGCAGTTATATAGCTGAAGAGTGCTTGCTTTTGCTTTGGGCTGTAGAGAATTTGTGCACTTCTGTGTCACGTACATCTGAGCTTTCCTATTCCATAACAGAAATAAATATGGAAAAAGCCTTTTAAATATTGACAGAGAAAATGGAGCGATACAATACTGTGTCATCTTTCATAGAATTTCCTTAATTCTGACATTCAATATACATTCTGCAAAAGGATCTGTTTTTGTCTTCTAAAAAGTTGGTTGCATTTCATGAAGGTATCTGACACTAAGATAATGTGCTTTTTCCACAGATGTTCTATTGTGCTTTTAGTCATTTGCATTTCTGATAGCTTAATATAGACTGTTTCATTTTGAAATGAATGCTTTTAGATGACTTTCATTAGAATGATTCAATATAATTATCATTTGTCTTTTATCTAATATATTCTTTTAGTTGTCCCTTGGAAAAAAAAAAATACTTAGCCCTTTTTCTTCATTATGATTATCCAGCCATAAGCAATTTCTACATTTTTAACCTCTGGCTTGGGTGCAGCCAAGCTCTGGAGGGTCCCAGTTTTGGCAGAAGCTGTGTCAGGTTTGATAAAACACTTGTGAACTTCTGGATCAGCAGAAGAAATGGAAAGATGTTTCTGAGCACGCTTACGCTTCCATGTTTCGGCTTCCTGGGCAGCAGGGAAAGTACATGGGAAATGCAGCACATTCCTTAGCCCTTTTCTGTCTCTGTGGACAGAAGGCTAGAGAAGCAACAGATCTGAATGCAAGACAGTAAAAAATGAAATGGTAGTGCCGGAAACTGAAGTAAACAGCCTTGTTAAATTCTCACCACCTAGCAAACTAACATGACTCCATCTTAATTTTTTTTAAAGGGTAAAATTACTTAGAAATTTATCCTTGACACCAGAAAGGAGCTGGCCTGCAAAATTACTATTGCTGCTTTTCCCTACATACACTTTTGGCAGGATTGCTTCTTCATTAAAAAATGAAGATCCAGTTCATCCTATGGGCTGCCAACAACCTAAGCAGCAAGGCAGCCCAATTCTGTAAGCTTCGTCTCAGTGTTTCTAAAGCTGTCACAGCAGGAATTGACATGAATCTTCTAAAGAACCTTGTACTGAGTGAAGATCAAGAAGAGATCAAAAATCTTTTCCCCCCCCCCCCCCCAAAAAAAAAATCAGGCCTTTTTTTTTTCAGCTGAGCAGCAGCATAGCGATATGAGTTGGGCAGGCTTCCTACAGTTCACACTTCTGTTCAGTCTGGGAACAGCAGGAACTTTCACCCTCTCTGGCAGTTGGCTGCTGCACGCATGTATTTAGTACATAATTTTTGGCAGGCTTGTCGTGAAGCTGCTTAGATCATGTTCCCCTCTTCTTGGTGCAAGGAACTAAAGACCTTTCCTGATCCAGTTTATTCCTTGTGGTGTCCCAAGCCACATACAACTACTGCTGCTTAAGTGGTTCTGGCTAAGCACCTGCCCTGATGCCTGTCATTGCCACAACCTGCCATTTAACCTGGGTTAAACTCTTTGGATATCTCATTACTTGAAGGGTAATGGGGAGAAAATTAGTGCAGGTAAACAGCTGTCCTCTGGCGTAACTGGTCCATGTAAAGTCAAGCCAGAACTCATAACCCCTTCTCATGCTGTATGTTGCTTTCTCTGCTTTTGTGATAGTCCAAAGGAATCCAGGCTTCTGAAGACTGTTGGGCTGAGACCTGGGAAAACTGCATTTTCTTCCTCTGTTGTTGTCAGTTGTCTCCAGGCACAGATGAAACAAAGCTGTTGCAACTTCTGCCCCTTGTACAACAGCTTTAGTCCAGAGAAACTACTTGGGTGTGGTACTATCTAAATAACTGATTTATTATTTATAATGTGCAAAGCCTGGCTACATCTACAAACAGCTGCTCTGGCATGTTTCTGAAATGCAGAACTCAGTGGAAGCTGCTAGAGAGCTCATAAATCATTCAAAGGGAGGCTATGATGCTGCTGCCTGCTGCGGAGCCTGTCCTACCTATTGGCCATCCTATCCCTCTATGCGGAGCAGTTTTCTTGTTGGTATTGCCATTGCATCATTGAAACCTGCCCTCATAATACCCCACCCCCCAAAAAGTTACCAAAATTATACTGCAGTGCAAAAAAATAAAATGAAAATCTTATGCTGCATTTTTTTAAATGCTCAGAAATGTAGACCTTTTCATTACAATGTTAGCACACCTTAACTGAAACAGAGCAAACAGGTTCATAAAGTACTACAGTATGAGTTACTACTGAAATGTTGTAATTAGCACAGTGAACGCAAGTCTCATGGAATAATTTCACCAAAGTAATTAGGGTGGATTTCATTATTCTGATGTGTTTTTTGCAAACTTCTGTTACTGGTCTGAATTAATCAAAAATAGAGTATAATTCTGATCATAACGTTTTTATAAAATAGCTGGTAAAAAATAAATTGTACAGCATGTTCTGAATACTTCTCACTTGGTCAGAAGCCAGTAATAAAAAATATATAATAAGCTAATTTCAATTTGAAATGAACTCATTCCTATGCTGGCTGCTGAAAATGCATGAGCATTGGACTGGCAGAAGCTAACTTGGATTCTACCTGCTTCTGCTTGTCCCCAGGAAAAAAAAAATCTAAAATGAAATACTTTAAAACAAATGAGTTTTAAAACAAAATGAGCACTTGTTACAGTATTGGTCCAGGGCATTTTCTGGCCAGTTTCTATGGCAAGTTCCTAATACATTAAGAGAGCTTTTAAAAAGTTAAAGAACAGACACAAACCGATGAGTATGATTGCTTTTATTGCATATAAAGTACAAACAGGTTGTAAGATACTGCAAAAATAATATTCCATTCCTGAGGGTGTGAAGGGTTCATACATTTTCTGGTAGAATAAATCAAGAGGACACAAAAAAGTGAAGCAATCAGTCTGAACAGGTGTGGGTTTAGCTGATGTCTGTATTTGATTCATATCTGAAACAGGAAAAGAGCCTTAGACATAATTAAACTCTGTATAGAGTACCTTCATCTAAAATTTCATTTTGGCTACTGGTAACAGACCCTTTCCATGCTGAAACCTCTGAGCAATCTTTTATGCCTGGTGAACCTGACAAAGTGGCTTACCTATTTTAGTTTTTCCCAAAGGACAAAACTGTCTGGACCTCTCATCTAACCCACTTTGAGGCTTCCCATTTCAGATTGCCTAATGATGTGCCCTTACATGGGAGGTAGAATTGTTTGTGATATCCTCCACTCTTTCTCAAGGGGAAAGCTTTTCTAGTGCAATATCTGTGATTATCTTTCATAGTCACAACACCCCTATGACCTCAGTGTCATAAACGAGTCCAACTGAAATCTATTGCTGTACCTGCTGCCATAGAGGAAAAAATCCATCCAAAAGAGACTTCTAAACAGATTTGATAAAACATTGCCCTTAAATATAAGCTGGCCAAGAAAACTGTCTATCATGAAAATTTCAATTTTCGTGAAAAACACCAAATGCCTTCATGCTTTGTTATTAAATTGCCAAGATCTGGGACTTTTTTTTTTAACTATCCCTCCCTTCTGCCCCCATGTTGCCAAACAATTTTGAAGGAGTTTAGGGCTGCAACATTGACTTGAGTTCACATATAATGGAATTTTTCTTGTTTTTACTTTTAAAAGTCTTGTGGCAATTCAAATGGAATGAGTATACTAACATAAGGCAACATAATCTATTGAAATGTTAGCAAGGTTGTATAGCATGAAAGAAAAAGTAACTGGGGCTCGTTGACTTGGGTTGCAATTACAATCAATAATCAAAAATAATTTCTAAGCTAAAAAGTCTGCACCAGGTTTCTCTTCTATGTGCCCCAGACAGTATTTTCCATTGCCCCCACTTTTTTACTTTACCGATTTATTTCTGAATGCTTTTAAATAGATATTAAATAGTTAATTTTCCTAAAGCATTTGAAAATACAATTCATTATTCCCAACAGTCTCAGATTTTTCAAGCCAAAGATGGGAGAAAACAGATTATTTTTTGCTAAGCCAGTAATTGGAAAACTGATTATCAGTTAGCAGCCCCAGTTTACTCTGCTCAAGAAGAGGAAAACATTGACCTTTCTACCTGTCACCGTGAAGTGAGTCACGCCTGACAAATGCTTGAAGCCAATGTGAGCTATTTGCAAGATAAATCAGCATTGCAAGTCACCCTGCTTTATTTTTGTCTCTGGGCCCACAAAAGAGCCTCAGGCTTCTTTTGTCTCATTCAATTACTCACTGGGCCCAGGCACATTGTCTCAAAATAACTACTAGAGCATTTCTTGCTCTTAAGGCAAACTGAGCTGCCATGGCTGCGGCCTACGTCTCCCACCCAGCACTTAGGCTGAAGACACTGGCTGGGCACCGGGGAAATCTGAGATACGACAGGAGTGTCCTCCTCAGTCAGTGGCGGGGTGCATGCAGACCCTTTCTGTGGTGTCGCTGTAGCCCAGGAGCTTCCATTTGACCTTTTCTGGGTGTCACAGTGGCGATGGTCAAGGAAGCTGAAGTACAACAAGGCCGCATTTGGTTGCTGCTGCTGCCATCTTGGAGAACAGAGGCCTTGTTTTAATAGGGGACAGTCAAATTGTCTAGCTGCCTCTGCCAGGATATAGGTGAAAATTTGGGAAAGAATAGCAGAGAACCATCCACAGTGGCAGCACATGCCTAGAGCAAGCTGTAAATTGTAATCTCCAGAAGATGACGAAGCCACGCTGTCTTATCTGTAGCTGGTCTGAGTGGAGCCATCTAGGTTTGGAGCAAGAACCTGGCTCTGAATTTGTGAACCTCCAACATGTGACTGCTCTGGCCGGCTCCCTTTCTCCACTCCCAGTCTCTGTGGTGTAAATGTGACTGGACAACATGCTGAGGCTTAGAAGCTCCTTTTCTAGCCTAGTTGAAGGATTCTTTGCTTAATTTCTTCTAATGCAACTTAATTGCCAAGTATCGGCTGTGATATTAAGTTTGGTTTGAAGCTGATGGTATGGTAATGGTTTTAATTTTATCTCTCTGCTTGAGAAGACTGACTTGTAAACATTAACTGACAGGCATATCTTTCATCTCACTGACAGTAAACCTATCTGTCAAAAATTCCAATTAATGTTCAGAGAGGGAGAAAAAGTAATGCAATTCAAATTAGGTTAAATCACTTGAGTTAGGATTTGGAAGTTTTCCCTTTGAATATCTTGGATGTTTCTTTAAGGTATTATTCTTCACATATCATGTCCAACTGCAGTGAAATGGCTGTTTGAACACTATCCTTTTGCCTCTAGAAAGAAGTGGCTGGTTCAGGATTTTTGTTTTCACTGTCCCTGTTTGTGCTCCTGTCTTGCCAGTCAGCAGCAGTGCCTCAGATGGGGAAGCTGCTTGTTTCTTGGTGCCATTCACTAGCATTTGTGCATTTTTCATTGGTGAAAATATTTCATTTCTACGCATTCTCTTAGCTGTAGCCGTTTGAGCGTCTTATTTACGTTTTAAAAGACAAAGTCAAACACACAGCAGGTCAGCGAGCGCTGTCTGCACTTTTTGAAAAGTGTTTTCTATGTTCACACTTTAGCTGGCCTTCACAAATGAAGTTGTACAGTCCCCCAAAAGCATGCCTGAACAACCTCATTACAATGCCATTTGAACTTGCAGCTTTGACAGGCACACCAAAAGCCAGATGTTTTGCCCATTCAGATATATTAAACATATATTTGTATTGATATTTCAGTTGAGGGTCATTCCTATTCATGTCTTCACTTGACAGTTTTGGAAATCAATATTCTGGTCTTAACTTGACAGGTTTAGGCAAATATATTTGTTTTCCATTCATTTTTCCTTTTGAGCCAGCCATTGCTCACATTTATGTAGGAGATACTGCTGAGCAGTTTTGATGACAGTATGGATGTGGACTGGTACATTTGTAGCTGGAAGTAGCTAGAGTAGAAATGCAAAGATCTCCTTGTCCTCCAACTTTGCTCGTCAGCCCTAATTCAAGTTTTGTGATAAGTGGTTGCTTTGTAATAGGGTGCCATTCCTTTAACTGTATCTGTTTCAATGTCAAATGTGAAAGACTGTCACAAAAAAGCCAGTGTTCCCAGCTAATATTTCTCCAGTATTATGCAGCTAATGATATGAGCCATGTGGCATTAGGTAAGAAATGACAAATGGATGCCCTTAAGTTTGGATGTCTGCTATCTGCACAAATGGGGCTTGCTTGAATGTAACAGAAGAAAATGAAATGAAGTGTTTATTCTTAAGTGGATTTTCTTGCTATAGTAAAAACTGTTGAAATGTTTTTAAGTATTCTAGGAAGTAGTTTTTTTTTGAGAGATAGAGGTATTAGGCTTAATTTAAAAAAAAACACTATTTTTGTAAAGTATACAAACATCATGATTCTTATATAACTATAGTCTGATAGAGGAGGGTAACATGCTAAGAAGCACATTTGTTTGACCTGCTTCAAAGTTTAGTGAGATCAAAGGAAGGTTTCTCAGTGCTTCAGAAGAGGTTAAGCACTTAAAAGCACTTAAAAACAAAGCCAGCTCTTCTGCAAGGGTTTTAAATATTTCTTGCAAAAATCTCTAGGTAAGAATTCCAGAAGTTCAGCTTCATTTTTGCTGCTACATTTTTCTCCTTCTGCTTTTGGTTTTGGTGATCACCAAAGCTCTGCAACTTGTTAGCCCCAGCTCAGATTCTGCATTTACATATATCACCTGCTGTGAAAGAAAGTTAGCATTTCTAGTTCGCACAAACATACTGTTTCAAACCCTTTGTGTGCTGTAGTATGGAGACATTCACATTTGGGTGTGATGTTCTTGCTTCTTTGCTGTGATTGTGAGGGATCTATTTACAGTTGCCCAGTTCTTTTTTTTTTTTTGAGCATGTCTTCCAGGCTCTAAGTCTCACAAATCTTAATGAGCAATCTGTTGCCACTTTTCTGAGGTGTATTTTGCTCATGTAACCTGTTAATGTCATCAGGCAAGGTACCACTCAGCTTGGCCCCGAGGGACATGCCCCGACTGACTGCAGCATCAGCCCAAGCGTGGGTCCATTCTAATGCAGAGATAGTGTGTAAAAAAACTTTTGCTCTGCAGATTTTCATAATGATGACTCTAGATGCACTTTTTCTTGCCTTCTTACTTGCATTTGATGCTGCAGTCCTGGGTCAATGCTCCCAGTCAAGTGAACTGAAACTTGCTACATAGTACTTTTTGCAAATTTAGAAAAACATACCTGGCAAGGTAATGGCAGAAGCAACAGACTGTTCTTTAGAAGAAAGAAATGTGGTTATATTCATAACTGTAGCTACTGTTGATACAGCATACGAACTTTAAAACAAAAAAAAAGGCAGAGGAAATAAAAGCTTATTCTATTCCAAATTTTAAAACTTGAGTCTGTCATATATTAAAAAGAAAAAACAGGGACAATAAACACCTGTACTTCTGCATAGTATAGCTTCATTAAATTCACATAGCATGTTACATAGGGCTTTCCTATGAATCAATCTTCGAAGTTATGTGTCTGTACATCAGTATGCAGGTAAACTGGAAGACAAACAAAGCTGCACTGAAAGAACTTTAATTTGCATGCAAATTTATTGATGAAAGATGGATTCAAGCAACAAAAAAACAAAACAGTAGTTCAAGGTATGAGACAAAGCATTTATATCTAGCATTAATAATGTATAAAGTCTCCTAAAGCTGGAGGAGAGAACAGGTGTGCTTCCTCTCTATAAGGATGAACTGTTTTAATAATAATAATACTGACTTCATATAAATGAAAATAATAATTGATCTAATTTACATTAGCATGCAAGTTATTCATTAGTGAACTGCATAGAATAAAATTAGTCTAGCCAGTTGAAAGACTTATTATTTCTGAAAGACTTATTATTTGTCTGTGTGTGTTCCTGCCCTCGGTGTGAGATATTTGCTGTACAGCTGGTAAATTCTTAAATTATATATAATTTCAGCAAAGAGGAGTACTGTGCAGATGACGCACATGAAAACAACTATCCAAAATGTCATTATATTTTGTTACAGATTCTTGATATATTTCACAACACAAAGTTCTTTGCTTTTAATTTTCTTATGCTTTATTTCCTGCTATTTGTAATTCATATATGGAAGCTTGAAATTAATTCCTATTTAATCTTATTAGTCCTCTTACATAGCAGACATTTAATTTACTCTCTGCGATGCAAGGGCAGTAAAACAGGATTGATATTTAGGTATTAGTCACTTGCCCTCTCAGAAGAAGCAATGCTTGGCACACCATTTTTCGAACTTGTTCTCACAAATGGACGTGCACAGAGGTAGTCTGGGTGCATGTATGAATAACTATCCATTTCTCATTCATTTATCTACTTCACTGATGACTCAGTCCCATGGGAAGGTTGTTCAGATCAGTAGGAACTAAATGCCATTAGCAATCCTTCAGTAACACTCTGCATCCATTTGGATCAGCCCTTCTTACCGGGGCAGGTGTACGGACCCTAGTGCTGTAGTTGTTCCCTACAATTCTTTACCTGAGATTTGGGGCAGTGAAAACCAGCACGATACTTCTGGGTGATAGCTCCTGAAGGACATTATCAGAAGAGACATATTTAAAAGTTTCTCTGGGGACACTCATCCAATGTGCTGATGTTTTAAAATATATGACAACAGTGCTTTTCTATTGGGCTTTTCTTCAGAAATCTCTAAGGGCTTTGCATAACATTTGTATGCACTAAAAGCCCGGTGAGATAATTTCATCCATCACTAAGTATGGCTAGCAGACTGGGCTGCAACAACTATTTCACAGCGACGAGATCACCAAATGGCCTTGGGAAGAGAATGCAGAAGAATCTCATATCTAGCTGAAATTGTAAGAGCACTTAAGCTGAATGCAATTACATGAAATACTGTTTGGCCAGAGCACCAGGAGAGCACCAGCCACCTCCTGGAACCTGTCATCACTGCTAAAGGTGATGCTGAGGGGCTGCAGCTGCGGTGGGCTGTGTGTGATGGGGGATTCATTTCACTGACCAAACTTACCACGGTCTGTGAGGAAAAGCACCAGAACAGGGATTAGAGAAACCAAGTGGGCCTTGTGCATGTGCCTGTGAATCTCAAAAGCACTCTAAATTAATCCCATTAAATCTTTGTAAATAGACTTTTTCCAGGAAACTTTATGAAATTAAGTAGATTTAGGTTGTGTCTCATGAGACTCAAGAATTATCAGACTGTAATACTGAGAAAATATCTTGATTTTTACAAACAACTGACTTTTACAAATGTTCAAATAAACTTGATAAAGCTTTATCATGAAAATCTTACCAGCCAAGCTTTCAAATTAAGTCAGCCTTATCGTGTCCTGGGGAGGGAATTCACATGCAAACAGGAAGGTTATGTGGGTGGTTCATTTTAGGTGATATTAAGTAAAACTCTACAACCAGAGGCAAAAAATAAATAAAAATAAAAATCCAGCAGCTAATGTGGGGGTGTGATGAAACAGAAGGAAGAGAGTTACTTGCATTCAATCCTGAAAATAACCTTAAAATTCAGTAGTCATCTCAGCTGTAGTTATAAATACTGTGATTAATTTCCTTCTTTATTCCAGAAATTATTTGTAGAGAGAAGTGAACTATTTTCTAAATACTGCTGTTCTTCATTTCCGCGAGGACTTTCATTTAGGAAATCTTGGAAAGAAGAGTGGCTGCACGCACTGAAGTGGGGGCTCGGGATTTATGGCACATGCAGGGTAGGCAAAGTACTTGTGAGCACCAGGCAACCTGTGTGGAGTTACTGAAACCTCCACAATTTCTCACAGGTAAAAAAAAGTTTCTTGACAGAAAAGGAGAATCTATGGAAACCTCTGTGTCAAACAACCCTGATGACCACTCGTCCTTCAGCAACATGAGCAACCTCCCAGCCACCTCTGTCACATATGACTGCTTCAGGAGGCTCCCGCTAAGCACCTTCAGTTCTTTTTCCTCAGTGTCCCTGCCAGGGTTTTATCTACTGAGTTTGCATTTGGCCAGCAGGATTTTCTCATCAGAACCTTGTCACCTTTTTTTTTTCCTTCTGTACATTTTACTACAGGTAGACTGGGCTCAGTTTATTTTTAACCTCACCTGCAGTTGTTCCAAGCAGCAAGGAATGACATTCAAATACAAAATCCTTTGTTACATTACATCTTTGCTAAACTGTCTGCATTTTAAATTCAGAAATTGCAATGGGCCAAATGCTAGAATAACTTCTGCTCTTGCAGAGCAACTGAGAGCAGAGTTTGGTCCAGTTTCCTCATTTTTAATCACCATAATGGTAACAAAACCTAATGTTATGAATGCATTAACAGTAAATGAAAAACGGCATTGCAAAGTAAAGTGGCAGGTGGATGCATTTGCTCATTATATACTAAATAACCCAAGCAGTTAATGCCTTTGCTGGTTAATTGCTTTGCCTTCTATTTTAGACCAGAAGAAGTCAGATTTGAATATAAATTGGGGTACCATGTTCATCATGTCCCATTTTTTATGACTAATTAACTTTCTTTTACATTTAAACCACTAAAGACATTTTAATTTCAGACTCACTAGCATCATTCTCACCATTTAAAATTCCAGCAAGGGATCGCAGACGATCTGAAATTCATTATTGGCTATTGCACCAATACATCAGATCACTGAAGAACAAAGTGTTACTGCAAAGATTATTTGTTGTTACAAGAGCTTTCAGAGCTCTCTGCTATTTGCAGAACAGGCTAATGAAATATGGACATGTTTACAAAAGATTGCTCATAAGAGATCATTTTGAGCACTCTAGTCAAATCTTTCTATTTGGTACATTAATTGCTCTTTTACAATAACAGTGGGGGTTTTAAAAGAATAATTTTATTATTGAAGGTTCATTTTCAGATCGGAGGGATTTTTCTTTCTATTTTTTTTCTGTAAGTATCCACAAAGGTAAGTTGAATTACTGCAAATGATTTAGCCCGGAGGAAAGCGTGCATTTTTAACAAATGGTAATTGCAAAACACATTTCAGTGGCAGAGAGCTTTTGTACTATTCATCCCTTGAACATATTTCCTTATTTAATATTTTGATAACAATCTTTTGCAGCCCCAAATGCATAATGTTAAAAATCCTTTCAAATATGACACCTGCCACACATGATGCCTGAGTTTTGTCAGTAGTGAGTTTCGTTACCGGAAAGAAGAGCTTTTGCCCAAGGAGGACCTAACGCTCTCCAGCAGCAGAGGTGTTTGGGGAGAGGCAGCATCACCGAGGGGTCAGCAATCAGCCTGGTACAGCTTCCTGTTGGGTTTGGGCAAACCGGGATCTCTGCCCCAGGTGACCACCTGGTAAATAATTGCAAAAGCTGGGGTGCTCAGTCTGTGCTGTGTTTGCACTTATTCAAAACCCCAAATCCAGTCCAGAACATACTGAATTGGTCTTAACATGACTTTTTATTTTTCTGTCTCTCCTTGGGAAATAGGGGACATGAGGAAAAAGCAAACTGCTTTTGTTCCATCTAGACTGGTGCTAGCTAAATTCCAAGGTGACTTGTGCCAGGTATTTCCAGCAACTCTGGGTGCTTATGTGGGACTCACCAACCTGCCTTTGCGTGCAGATGTTGGGGTGATTGCATACCAACTTACTGAAATGTTTTCTTTCTCAGACTGTGTTACTAAGACAACAGTTCCACTCTGTTCTTTAATGCAAATTCGTTTTTTTTTGAATGATCATAACCAGTTCTTCTGCCACTCCTTGCATTTCTCAAGTCATTTTTAGTTCCCACATTGCCTCAGGGTACTTGCAGGGTGCTGACTTGTTAATTATATAGTTCCTCTACTCTCTGATACGCCTAAGAATATGCTGGCAGATGCTGCTGTACTTGTTCTCCTTTACAACTGGTAGAGGAATGTAGTGTGTAGAATGTAGTGGTGTAGAATGACTGCATGATGACTGTCTTTTGGCCCGAAAGACAAGCACTGGGTTTCTGGTACATACTCATGTACATATTCATCAAAAGTATGTAGCACCACATTGTGGTTTCAAACCATTGTGATTCAATTCACTGCCATGCTGCTGCTCATAACATGCACTGGACTGAAAACCAAAGAGTGGGATGAGAAGAACTACATTTGACTTGAGAGGAATTTAAGTGTGCTTAAAAAAAAAAATAATCTATACAGTAATGGTCCTTAAGGAATCCGTGAATGTAGCTCAGATGCGGCATTGCTGAAATTAAGCATTAATGTTGAAATTAACTTCCTAGAGAATTGGCCATTGCTATAAATTTTGCATTGAGGGTGCTCCTCTGTAACGAAGATGGTTGGCAGTAGAAAACTTTAAGACAGGGAGAGAGGTTAGATCAAGAAAACACCCTGATCACATAAATCATTACTCCAGGGCAAAATGTAATGAGTATTTTTTAAACATGAGCTGTCTGCACTGTGACATCCATTTAACATCGTACCATCATGCCATACCAATAATTTAAGTTTAATGAAATCCTTCTCCCCCCTCATGTCACCCATGCTTTTGATTAGTCTGAAGGTATTCACAACAATACTCAGTATTGATTTCCCTATAAAGACAGCTTCTTGGTCCCCAGGGATAAATGTGGGAGCAAGTGACACTTGTGACCATACAGATTTCAGATTAATGGGCTGCTCTGCTATGACTAAAAGAAATGATAGGCACCTTGTGGTATTAATCACTTCGTGACAGTCTGTCCTAATTGAACCATTTTAAAACCTGTATAGAAAATTCAGCTTTCAGGGTTCAATCATCCTATTGTACATCATCCATCCTAGTAGTGACGTCCATGTTTTCAGGAGAAAATGTATAAAAATGGTGCAGAAGAGCAAATGCTACGCTGAGGTATTTTCCAGGTCTTGTATTATCTTTGACTTCTGAGCGCACACAAACAAGGTCCCATACTGAACACAATGATAGAAATGTCTCTGCACTCACAGGTGAAAATTTGGAGCAAAACTAAAGAAACTTTTTTTTTTTACTAATGGCCTCATCTGAAAGAATGATTGCGAGAGAGGGATCGGGCTGAGAGGCTGTATTTATCCACTTGATGCATATGTGTGTTTACTTACATTTACATTGGAAAAATAGTCTGATACGTTCAGCTTTTACTTTCCCATTTGGGAAATGTAAGTATCCATTTAGCTGAATAAAATATAGCCATCTTTGGAACTGCTTACATCTTTTCCTCCTGATCTCTCATTTATAACTCACTCTTGAACACCAAGGATGTTGATCACTGGGATCTTGTTAATTCCCCTGTGGGATGCCAAGCTTTACTGACTTCCAGCCTTATCAGCGCAGAGATAAATGCAGCTTTTTGTCTTGTTTTCTCTTTTATTCCATGAATTATAGGTTTGATCCAAATCCCATTAAGCTCTGTGTGTTGGATTGTTTTCCTATTGCAAAGCTGCTGTACTTCCTTCTGTAAGCTGTTAGGAAGAGGCAAGAGCCTCCACCAGCTGTTGACTGGGTTTGGTATCATGCTCTTAATGCTCCTTAACTGCTGGTGAATGTCACCTGCAGAACTGTAGTAATACCAACATAGTGAAATCATGCTAAAAAGGTGACTTTACTATTTTTGCCTGCATTTCTCTACCTGTGAATCAAAACAAAAACACAGCAATCTAACTACATTGCAGAGGTATTACAGGGATTCATAGAATGTTTAGTGCAAAAGAGATGATAATTACTGCAAATATATATGTAAATGTATATGGGTATGCGTTTTGCAATATAAATGATGCTTTTAGTTGTCTTGTACTCTTTATCTGGCAGACAATTATTCATATAAGGCATTTCTTGTAATCAGACATGTTCTGAACCATAAACTAGGTATATCTCCATCATGAAGTATTTCCACCAGGACCTCACAGTGTGCTGAAGGAAGGAAATGCATGTTCTTTTTTCCCTGTGAAAACTCTGAATTGCCAAGAAGCTTGTTTGCACTGTCTTTGTCGCAGTAGATCCCATATGTTGACTCTTTCTGGCCCTTGCTTTCAAACAAGGTACTGCGCTGAAACTAGAAAAGGCTGTAACCTTTTTAAAACCACAAGTCATCACCTTTTTGCTAGTATTTGTACCGATTTTAACATGGTGAGGTCATGGCAAGAACCAAGATTCCTCAGTCTCATAATAACAAAAATAATGATACTAGGGTGACTGTTTAAAGGAAAGACATTGTGCTTTATCAAGAAATAAAATGAAGCCACAGACAGTTCAGCCTCTGCAACATGTTTAATTGTGTCTGGAAGACTGTTATTTCATGGAATTGATGGGTGTCCTCACACCTCTTCTTAACCCCCTCCATGCTTAGAAGGGGTTGGCAGGGTGCCTGTGGGACTGTGAGCACACTGCTACCAGCCGTAACCTCTGAGCAGCCCAGTTGTTGCCTACAGATGACAGGGCTTTTCCTGGAATCAGGTTAAGAAGAGCAGTGTGCACCCCAAACCAGCAAGTCCCTGCATGAACCAGAGCAGGTGGAGAAGTCTGGATGCACACCAGGGGGAGAGCAATCACGTGTCCCTGTATAGACCACATGCACACCCACAATTGGGGTGGCAATGGTAGACGCGGGGTGAAATGAAAAGCTGGGGGTGAATGCTTCAGCTTGTTGCTTTGATGGGACACCAATAAAGCCATGTGTCCTTCCATGATAGTTACCCATTTGCTGCTGCAACAGACTGAGTCAGTCTCATTAGCACACCACTGCATTCAGTTTTTCTCTTAATTTCTCCATTGGGTTAAGCTTCAGTAAGCATCTAAGTATATTTTTCCATTCAGCAATAGCGAAAGCAGATGTACAATATGCAATGTTTATGCGTTGTCAAGGGAATAGAGATGGGAATATTTTTACTTTGACACAAAGATTTTTTTCTTCCTATTTATGATTAAAAAAGCAAACAGCAGTTGCTGTCATTACTATGAATGAGAGTTAGTGAATAAACGTGAGCCAGAAATATGATTTTAGACATTTTTCCCCTTAATTTCACCAAAGGCTATGAAGATTGATCAGATCTGTAATATCAGGGGACATTAAGTTGAATAGTTCCATTGAAACTGCAGTGTCTACATCTTGCCAAAATACTGCTTTTGTCTAATTAAGAAATATATATATTTTTAATGTTTCTAAAATTCTTGTCATAGAAAGAATTGGGAGTTTTAAGCAGTAGTGTAATTGCTCTTATCTGCTTGTCAGATACATTCTCACTTGCTCTGTGTTAGTTTGTCACATATTTTGTAATTACTATTAACCATATGAAATTTTCTCAAAATGAAATGTACTGCCAACATGGTCATTTGCAGTTATTCCGTTTGAGTTAAACAGATCTTTGTAATAAGCCTAAAAATGTCTTTTGGTTTTATACATTGTTTCAGGAGCCTTGTTGGCCTCAGCTTCATCACACTCGATTTTGGCTTCTAGTTCTCAGTAATGTTTGGTGAAATATTGTTAGGAATATTACAAAATTAACACAGGTTGATTTCACCATTTATTTATTAATTTTGCATGTATTAAATGACATTCTTGAAACATTACTTTTTCTCCTTTCCTATTTTTATCATTGAAAGTATTTTCCACCTCAAGTCATTCCTTACAGTACTTGCAAGGTATTATTTAGTTTCCATATATGCATGCACAAGTTATATGACCTTTTTGCATGGAAAATAGTTTTGTTGGTGTAAAAGCTTTTGTGTAATATAGTGTTCATCTTTGACAAATGAGGTAGCAGGTTTTCTTGGCTTGATGGAAGTCTGTTACCTTTACATGAGACCATTGCAATGGCTTTTCACCAACCTAAGCAGATAAAAATTGCTGTCCTTGTAGCCTGAGATGTTGGACAGTATTGCCCCCTGCTCTGCCCTTCTTTCCATGGTGTCTTTTATTTGACGGTATTTTATTGTCCCTCATGGTGCTTCTGCTGTAATCCGGCATTCAAAACCTGATCTACTGCATACTTAGCATTCTGCTTAGCTGGTAGCATTAACTGAAAGTCCATAGAAAGATTCAGTAAGTGAAATCCACATAAGTATCATAAAAATTCTGCCTGTTAAACTATTTTTCTTCTTCTAGAAATCAAGATACGAGCAAAAAAAAAAAATCCAAAAATTACAGAAAATCAGTTGTAATATGTCCAGAATTATTAAGGTTGTCTGGGGCTGAGATATCCATTACAAGATGTGCAGACCTGTTTGAAAACCTAAATCAAAACTCCAGTCATACGTCTTCTGACTCTAATCTGTAACTCAAAGATGGTACAAAACAAGCCATACTCAGGGTCATGTTATTGCTCCGAACCTAAAAGGCCTAGAAAGTAGTTCACAACATAAAAAAATATTTAGTAGTGATAGTAAAGAGAAGGCTCTGGGGCATTAAAAACCTTCAAATTCTCACAACAGTTGAAATCTAGTCTTGAGAGGTGGCAACAATGCTTGTACACACAAAACAAACTTACAGATTCCATTTTATATATTTAATTCTCTCAGTGTTTTCGAGAGCTGTTAACAATGCAATATAGTCAAGTTACTTAATTTAAGATGGATATGTGTAGAAAAAAGCTCACGGGGAAAAATGCTGAAGAATTCTAGTCAACAGAATTAACAACCACTTATGCTTTTAAAACTGGAAATCTCACAATTGGACCTTTTAAAATAAGTAACTGTACATATGTGTTTTGCTCATGAAAATAACCAATTGGCAAGAATATTTATGAAAACAATATGAGCAATTAGATTTTGCAATTATACATTTCATTTTATTGGCAAACATTCCTTCTGCAGTTAGTAACAAAGAGGAAAATGTGATGAGCAGCCTTAGGATGACACTAAATATTACACATAAATACTCTTTAGCAAATCTATCCCAAGCAAATCTAATGGAAACCACTGATTTTCATAAAAGGAAATAACATTTGGTTAAAGTTTAATATTAAGGAAATGAACTGTCGCATAGTATAAGGCTTGAACAGACTGAGAAGGGATGACAGCAACGCCTGTTTCAGACCCAAATGCTGCTAAAATGCCATGGTAACACTCATGCATTATTTATTTCCATGACTAAATATAAGCACTTTTGCTATCCTGAACTGAACCACAGCTGGGAATTCAAGTTTTCTTTCAATACAGCCCATCAGACTTACCAATCTATCAATGTTACCAGGCAGGCTTTTCAATTACCCAAATACTTCAGCCATCTCACACCACACATCGCCCCAGCCATGCCAGGCCCTGTGATGGGACACAAACTGTCCTAAGGGTCTTACCTACAAGAAACCTGGCAAAAGTTAAGGCTGGTGGCCAAATAGGTTGCCCTTGTAACCTGCATGTCATTATTTGTGCACCTTCTGTATTAAAGTTTTAGAACATATGTGAATTCCTGCAGTAAAAAGTTAGTTGTGGACAATTTCTTGTCATCCGAAGTTTGCAGCGTGTGTTCGATTGGTGACCATGATGAAATCATCCAAGGCGAAAGCTAAAGACCAATCTGCCCACTGGTGCAGTATCATTCAGCTGAAGGGAATGAAATTCTGACAGTTTAGATTCACTGAGACACTAAACTAAAGCCCTTAATGAAATTACAATGAGCAGACACCAATTTCTCCATGAAAAACTCAGAACTAGTGCTATTGATAGAGAATGAAACAAGCCTCAGAATTGCTCATCTGTCATTCAAGGAATTAGGCCCTGAAACAGCCTGAGCACACAGCAAGTGTTATTACATGAGCAACACCATTAATTTATAACGTCACTATGGAACTGCTTTAAATTAGGTTCACAGTTAAGGATCTTGGTGAGTCAGGGCTGTAGCATTTTAGGGCTCAGGGTCAAAAATTACCAAGAGGAGATTCAAGAGAGAGAAACTAATCTTTCCCCACACAGATCCCATGTGAAGGCCAGACTTTCCTGAGGGGGCAGGAAAGGACGAGAGGTGTGGAAAATTAGGCTTCCTGGTCAGGCAGGTGCTTTCACTACTGCCAGAAGCCCCGGAGACATACACATTTCTGGAGTGGGTTTGTCCCTTGCCCTGCTGATCATACCTTATGGCCCTGCATAAAGCCTCCCACATCCACAGCAGAATGGAAAAATTCTGAATGCCTGTATGTTGTAAAAGCCTCCTTCAAAATGTAATAAACGTGCTATCAGAGGAACCTGACAGTTAGGCATACAAATCCCACAGAAAATTCATTACGAGTTGGGCTTCTTTAAGCTCTTCTGAAAAGCTCAATACGCGCAACTATTTCTGAAGCATGAAAGCGATACCCAGAAGTTCTGTAATAGTGCCAAGAGCAGAGTATACTGCCAGTTTTTCACTCCTGCTTCAAGCTCTGGCAATCAAAAGCGACAGGTAATGTTGTTACAGCAAGATTAGACACCAGATAGAAATGACTTTTTCTCCCCCATCCATTGGCCCTAGTTTGTTTTGAAAGAAAAAGATTGAGGTTGAATATATAAATTCATAAGGACTCGCTCTGAATGACCACAATTTGAATTTCAATGCAGTAAGACAGATGGCAAGTGTAGTTTGATCGTAAGTTGTACATGGAATCCTCCTATCCATTTTCCTGTTTACTAAAACGTATGGAAAAAGGTCAATATGAAGCTGAGTAGATAATGTTCACGATGGCTGGTTATTAGCTAAAGCATAAGGTAGGGGAAAAGAGCAATACACACCCAAACTACCCATGTTGTATGGAAATTCAGTAGTAACACTCTCAAAGGATAAATCAGTATAACCTATTTAAACAAAAATGTAATGTCATTTGGATTCATGCATATGTCAAAGAGTGACCAGACCCAAAACATAACAAACGTGCACAGAGGACATACTCATTTTCAGCTTTCAGATACTTATTTTGCAAAGAACTGTGTGGATGCTGTTCCTTAACTTCTGCGTACCAAAGGTTTCTCTCCTGAAGGGTAGGAGCTGGAAGGGTCACAAAACTGCATGTTGTTGTGCTTCAGATGGTGATCTGAGTGACCTTAACTAAACCATATATTTCAGTAAATGGTTTATTATAGGTTACACAGGTTATACAGGATGCTAGTAATTCTTCAGTACTACATTTTTTAATAACATAACTTTTTAGCTTAGTGCTTTTTATCACCTAAATTCACATATTATTAATATCTACCTAACATTTTTAATGTTACAAACTGCTTATTTAAAGAACGTTAAAATCAAGTGATAGATGAGTCTGGCCACAAATAATGCCAAAGTTAAATTTGAATTAATTTAACACTTGAATGACAGTAAGGAAATAAATATACTGCTGACAAGACGTGTTAATGTTGTGCAGTGCATGTTTCTCAAGTTGTCTGTGTTGTTTTTGTTTATCAATGAATGCTCTTTGCATGTTTATGCCTGGGCTTTTCTCCCCCTCTCTCTTCCTGCTAATCAATGTGTATATCCCCCATTTAGGACAACAGATGAGTCCCCAGAGCTAGCTGAGCCTTGGCAAGCAAAGTCACCTGTGTTAATGAATACTCATTTGAAATAATTTACATGAGAGATGCAATTTACAATATTTTCTGTGTAAACTGCATGAAAATCAAGGATAATTGGGCATTAAGTCATTCTTCTCCATTCCTTAGGGAAGTAGCTGCATCAGAAAGGTCTGTGTATTCCACCCAATACAGCCAGATGTTCAATTTATCACAGCTTTGTTAGAAAACTTAACAAACTTTGGGTAATAGTAAACAAATATTTTTACTGACACATCCTGCAGTCAAAAAAAAAATATATATATATAATGTATATATATACACACACGTTTTTGCATTGCTTTTGAGTGACCTGATGTATAATTGAAATTAAACCTTTGGCAACCTTTTGCTATTTTAGACAATCTAGGCCTGTTTTTGCATCTCCTTCTCAAAATCTTGAACAACAGCAATATTTACAGCCCTCAGAGGCTGAGGGCACATGGAATGAAATCCCACGCTATTTCTGACCAAGACCATGGGAAATCTGAGGAGCCAAGTAGTCTTTGAGAAGCCTTTCCTATTTGTGATCTAGACTTGTGTGTGCAGTTTGGGAAAAGAGACTAGGAAGCACTGTAGTTGACATTGCCACTGTACTAACAACTGAACCCAGCCAAGTCCCCTTAAATCTTCAGCACTGTCAGTGCAAATGCAGTTAATAAATTGTGTCTCACAAAGAAAGGTCACAAATGAGTGACTCAGTTTAAAGCACTTGCAACTGCTGGGTAGTTAGCAGAAGTTTACAAATTATATTTTCCATACAGAGCCTCTCACTATGTGATGTTATGGAGTTATGCTAATATCTCTGATCATTTCTTGAGGAGAGGGCCTGATATTTCCATTTTAAAATGCTGAAAATGTTCATAATATTTTTACTTCAATAGTAAAATACAAATACAAGATTTGTTTCTGTGTAATATAAAGAATGAATTACTGTCCTGGTGTCTGCTTTATTTGAGCTAGTCTTTTGTTTTGTAACAGCTGTTTTGAATTTCCATCTTTAAAGTTAGTTAAGAAATCTGTAAATATGGGCTGCCTTTTCAAATAAGTGAGATGCTGGTTTTCTATGTGAACTGAGTGTTCTCAGTTGCATGTGCAGGAGGGTGATTGATGCAGTCTTTTGTCTCAGCTCTAGTTAAGGACAGTCAGAAAGTACATCTTTTTAGTTAGCTATCTTCTCCAATACTTCAGCATAAAGGTACTGTGATTCAGTCATCATTCTTTCTCAGTCTTTTATTTTTCTGATAAAGGGAAATAGCTTGCTTCTTAGTGCATCACAAAGCACAACCCTTCGTTCACTAGCTCCATGTAAAGGGATTGACATATTGGAAGAATGATGCGGAGAACAAAATCCATCCTTCACACCTTCCTCATTCAATAGCTCCAATGTGTAGGTCTCGGTGAGAGCTTTGGCTTTTCCGACCTGCAAGTCATACTGCAGTGGAGAACGATATTTAGTTTTGCATTCATTCATTTTATCCAGGTGCCCCATTTTGCTAAATGGTTACACAAATTTAACCACTTAACTGCACAATGAAACATTAAAATCCAGCCCGCAAATCTACTGATTATAGAAGACAGCATACAATATCAAACTCTGCATTGCAAACTGACACTACTTGACATCTTTTCCAAATGCCATCTGCAAATACTATAATTAGAATACAGAATTTTTTCTAACTCATTTAACAGCAACAAAAAGATCAAAAAACTTTCAGGCATAAATTTTCGGTAGACATGCAGCAATAAATCCTTAAATATGCACTGAGTCAGGATAAGAATTTGCCTTGTAGACATATTGTTAACATAGACATCAAATTAGCTTGACATGAGCTCAGTAATTAGTACTTCGGGCAAAACAACGGAAAATAAATTTCACTGCGATCAATCGCTATTGGAATATCCATGAATATGTAGATTGAAGTCTAATTTGGAAACAACTCACATTTAAAATTGTGATATAATGTAAAGAAGTTTCTATTTGAGTTTTCTAGTGAAAGTCTTAATATTTGGGTTTAAACTGAAACTTGGGGGATGCTTTTCTTGCTCCATGATAATAAAAAACGACTTATTTAAATACACTGCAATAGCAACCAGCATCCTAGTATAGTATTGATGAGGCCTAGTACAGTCTCAATGCTAGTAGTAACCCCAAATTCTCTGCCTAGACAACATTAGCAGAGACAAGGTTTAGGTTGCTGTAGGATGTCCTACAGATTTTCAGATAAGATTAAATATAGGGCCCGGCTTAAATATTTCCCTGGCTACCATTAACACTGTCCCAGACAAGTTCCTCTGTAAGCACACAATAGGCAAAACATCTGTTTATGTCATGGTTCGTACAAATTTGTCTGCTAAATCCCACTCACAGCTTGATGTTGGCAATTTGAGTCTTGAGATACCCTTTCACTGTCTTGGAAAGTGCTGCCTTGCCCCAGAAAGTATTTATTTTTAATCTCCGTGATGGTAGGGCCTGTTTTGGAGGATCTCTTGGAGAAATTGTTCAACTTTAGGCTGTCCCTGGTAGCTCCAGAATTGAGCTCTGGACTTTCTGCCCTACTGAGAGCCTTCAGCATGAGCTGCTAATGCTTTCCATGAGAGGGGAAACTAAGGACTTGCATCTTTTTTCTTTGATTTACTGTCATGACTGTATTTCAAGAGAGGTCATGCTGGGTCTGTGTGTCTTGGCAGCAGCAGCCAGTACGGCAAAGGGGCACAATTATAGAGAAGGGAGCAGTCAATAGCTGAAATCTGCTGTCATTTAGAGCTTTTAGGATGAGATTTCACTCCTTGACAGCAGAATCAGCCAAGAGGGCATGAAATGGGCCTGGGAGATCTGCCCAGCACTCTTGACCGCACTTCCATCCCCTTGTCTGTGCATCTAAAGGACTAGGCCCTGAACTGGCACCGTGATAGCACTGCTATGTCAGGCAATCCTACCTAGCAGATATGTTTTAAAAAACATGCTGTCAGGTGTAGCTGGGCCGTCCCCAGTGAAACCCACCTCCACAAGCAGTGCAGCAAAGTCCAAATGCACAAACATGAAGGAATCTTGCCTGGGCCCATGGCATAACCTGAACTCAGCTCCTACTGAGGTCTCGGTCTTTGGCACTGCTGCATTGCCTACTCGCAGCTCAACAAAGACTACAGTTGTGTATTTTGGGACCTCCTCTGGGAATAATGTTCTTGTGCTGGCTTGGATTGGAAATACCAAACAGGCAGCCAGGGAAGGCTGCGATTGCACAGATCATAACACTCCAGCTCCTCCATAGCCAAAGATCAGAGCAAGCTGTCAGTCCCAGAGCTGTGCTTTGATACACTGCAGACTCTGATAAATTACACATAGGAACAGGAAGGATGGATGGTGACCTCGCGACCTGCCACTCAGTCCTGCTTAATCCCTCCAGCCATGTTCTGCAGATGCAGGAAGGTCCCTTGATGTATGTCTTCAGGAGAGTGACAATGAAAAAGTTGCTTAAATGCTTGTAGCTGTCACAGAAATACAAAGCAAGCAAAATGAATGTTGGGTGTTTCAGTAGCTAATGTTACCCTGGATTCACTTTGCTTGCAGATTCAGTCAGTATATATTTATTTCTGTCTTAACATGCACTCTGTTGACAGTAATTTTGTTAGGGACAAAATATTTCAATCAGAAACAGAGTTTCCAGTAAACTGATGCATTTCATTTGCTGCCTTTTTTTTTTTTTCTCCCGCTATCTTTTCTGCCTCTCACCACCTTGGCCTACATGAAGCAAAATTATTTGAATGAATTGTGTAGAGGCAAGGTAATTTCAGTGCCTACTGCTGCAACATTACTATACAAAATTACATGTTAGCCAGGTTAATAGATTATTTATTTTCATTAAATATTGATTACCAGTTACTTATGCTGACAGGCACTTTCCTGTTTACTGTTAAAGTGTCTACATGCTTCTGTTATTTTATGGTGGTGGCGGTGGAGGTATAAGTTAACCATTTGGTCTCATGAATTTTCATGTTTTGACACTGACTGACATCTGCATGGTAATTCTGCCAATGACCTGTGAGTGCATTTCTCTAATGCAACTTTATACCTAATGTATTCAAAAATCCCTGGAGCGAATGAGGATGTTTTAACCAAGGGTCCTGCCCTCAGTTACCAGGAAAGATGCCTCAGCCTAGCCTAAATCTCACAAAGGTTTCCTAAATTCTGTGACACTGTTCTTCTGCCTGAAGCCTTTCTGTGCTGTGCAGCCTTACTGGCATGTTGGAAAAAAAAAGACGCAAAAGAAGATGTAAGAGTAGAGAAAAGTATCTGAGAAGTCTCTCAATTTCTACAGAATTCATTCATTCGAAATCAACTAGTACGATGATACATAAATGGTGAAGGATGGGAATTCCTGAGCAGTTTTGTACCGTGAATCCAGTGTATGGTTTTGAATTAGCACCAGCAGCAGAACAAGCTATGATTGTAAGACAAAACTAATCAAATGTCCACAATGGAAAATACAGTAAATTCAGAATAAACTTTTTTTTTTTCTTTTTCAAAATGAAATATGACTGAGCAAGATTTGCTTCATGATGCAAGGCAGCTCTACAGATATGGCTTTAAATAAAAAAATAATAAAAAAAAATCAAGGTTTGCAATAGTATAGTAAAAAAATAAACACTTTTTAAAAGGAACGATACTTCTAAATTTTTGCTCGTTATCTGTTGTATTACTTGCAGTTAGAACTAGTCCAAATTCATAATTTCCACAGCAAAAATAAAAATGAAATGTCAAAATTTATCTGACTCCAAAGTAAAATTAGACATGAGAACGTCAAAACTTTTTCACGGAGATACTAGATTTGAAATATTGCATTCTGGTAACCTCGAAGTACTTGATAAGGTCAGAACACTTCATTGTGACGTTATCATTTCTAAACTACTCTGAAAAAAATCAAAACAACAGTGGAAAAATGTTGGCATCTTGACCTTATGGAAACAAAATGTTATGGGAGCTTTTCATAAAAAAAATATTGATGCATGTTGTACATTTCCAGAAAATCATTTCAGGGTGATCAAATCAGAAACTTTTTTTGTCAGGCAATGCTTGACTAGTACCAGCTCCATCTGTTCAAGGAAATAGCTTTCACAGAAAATACTGCTTCCATAAAATGTCCTCTGCAGTTTCCTTACTGTTTAACCTGGTAAGTGTCAAAGATGCTTGTCAAATATCGCCTTTAGACTGTGATGAGATAATGTCATGGACACAGGGGATGACGTGCTGCAAATATAATAAGGTGAATGTAATTTTTTTTGAAATGTTAGTATGGCATTTAGAAAAAATGGATACCTTCATTTTCAGTTGAAATGTGTACCAGTGATTTCTGTTTTCAGAGCCTTAAAAGCAAATGAGCTTATACAATGATATGTTACTATGAGATTAGGATATAACAATAAACCACTGAAATTATTAGCAGCAGTCTAGTACTTCAAAGTGACCCCTGATTCTAGCTTCATAAGAAATAACAGTAATAGCATTGTCATTAAAAGGAAAAGAATCTGCATTTAAATGAAAGCTTACTAAAAAGGTTTTATACAGTTTTGAGTACAGATAAACATGTGCAGCATTTCCTTACTGGGAGTGCAAATGGTCAATAGACCCCTAGGGGAAGGAAGGAAAGAAGGACTCCTGTCAAAACAGTGAGAGAACACATTTGCATTGGCATTGAAAACCTGGTAAACATTTTTTTTTTTTTTCCTAGTGATAGTACTGGGCTGAAAACATAAACAATAGAGTTTTCTGGCACATTCTTGAAACATATTGCACACATGGAAATTAAAATGCATTTTTTTCTTTGAACCATAGCATGTGCAAGGGATTTATATTGTTCAAAGTAAAAACGTAAGTGGACACTAATATCTGAATTCATCAAAGAATAAGCACAGGCTTAAGTCAACCTTTACTTAGTAAAGCTCTTAGGAATGTGTTTACCTGCAAGAATATGCTAGTGGCTAATGAAATCAGCGGTATATGTTTATAGGTACTGGGAGGGATTAGAAAAGAAGTCTAAACTTGCTGAAAAAAAACATCTAAAGTGGCTCTGTAATTTGTTTCCTGCCACAAATGTCTTTGAAATCAAAATAAATGCTGTTTTTAGAATATACTTGATTCTTCCAGCATTAGTGTTTTTATGGTACTTGAGATTGTGAAATATGTTTGCGCACTGAATTCATACGTCTATGCAAGATGAAGCAGGCTCAGTGTCTTAACTCTTCTAGCTTTCAACCAGTAATGAGATTTAACAAATGGTGCTATGGAACTGGTATTAACAGTGTTCTTGGTTGTATACAACATATTTAAGAAGATTATATAACTTAGCAGTTTGGCAATGAGGTACCTATGCAACTTCTGAGTTCTTTTGGGTACATTTTATCCTACTGCAATAACTTGTCTCAGAATAATCTTCTAATTTCTGGAGTATTTGGTGCAAGGGTGTTGAAGGTTTTTTGTTTCTATCTGAAGCTGTGTTATTTTATATGTTCTGTAGAATAGCTTAGTGAAAAGGAAAGTGTAAAATAATATCATAGACTCTGAAGCAAGGACTGCAGATTTGTCTCATTCATCCTAAGTGAATTAGCCCTCCAGCTAGAAAGTCTTGCTCTCTACCTTTGTAACCACCTGGTCAATTAAAGGTTTGTAAAGTCTCACAAAGCCTAACCACCTCTTCAAGCAAGAGCAGAAAGCACCACACTGTTACCACAGCAGAGCAACCAGCGTTGTTTGTGGCTGCTTCTAAAATGAAGGAACTACACATCTAAACCAGAAAGGGGCCAGTTTTAATCACAGGGGAGTGCTGTAGTCATTGAACAACTAAACAAATACAAACATTGCTGCCACCTTGCCTTGGGCTTGGCATAGATGTGCGGCTTTCTTGCTTTTATGCTCCTTGGTGATTCTCTGCTCTGCCTTCCTTCTTGCTACCCAGTTTGTAATTTCCAGGGCAGGATGATTCTCAAAGTCCAAGTCCTCTGGCTGACCTCCTCCTCAGACTGCTTATATTTGGAATGCTATTAAAAGATGTTATGATGTATGTCCCTCTTTCCAGGACATAGTATTTATAGCGTACCACTAA
The DNA here is from genome assembly GCF_040182565.1 of Anser cygnoides. NCBI lineage: Eukaryota > Metazoa > Chordata > Aves > Anseriformes > Anatidae > Anser > Anser cygnoides. The sequence goes on along the minus strand of NC_089888.1, from coordinate 7,021,677 downwards.
CAGGTAACCCATGTAGAGCAAGCAGTCTCTGGAGCCCCCGCCTCCTGGGCTCACTGGCGTACTCGTGTTTGGCTGGCGTACAGTGTTTGCTTGTTCTTGGAAGAGGAGAACTTGGGGCATGCAGAAGGCAACCCCAGGGCCCAGTGCCAGAAGAAGTCTTTCATTACTGCAACCGCACCTTGCCTGGAAAATGCCGCGTGTGCTCGTGTGACATTTCCACGACACGAAGCGTGCCAGAGGACAACCGCTCGGGTTACAGGTCTTTAGAAGGAGACGCTGGAGCCGAGCCACTTGGCAGACGTCCAGGCATCTGCAAGACTTTCTGGGAAACCCTCTTTCCCGGGGAAAACCGCGGGTCCCAGCTTCGTTTCACCGGATGAGCAGATCTGATTATTCCCGGCTGCCCCACCTGCAGCAGCGCACCGAGGGGCTGGGCGCTGCGCGGGGTGCCACCACCCACAGCGGGCGGCCTCGAGCCCCTCTCCGGACCCCCCCCCCCCCACCCCCCCGCCGCGCCAGGGGCACCCCCCAGCCCTTTGCTCCCCAGGGCTGGATTCGGGGCCGGGGGGGGGGCTGCGAGGGGTGGGCGCGGGGCGGGCGCTCCCGGAGCCCTTCCCCCGGCCCGGCCCGGCCCGCCGCGGGGCAGGGGCTGGGGCGCTCCGCGGGGCGGTGCGGAGCGGGGCGAGGCTGCGGAGGCTGCTGCTCGCCATGCGGGCTGCCTGAGCCGCCGCCAACTTGCCCGGGGAAGGATGGCCTCCAATTTCAACGACATCGTGAAGCAGGGCTACGTGCGCATCCGGAGCAGGAGGCTGGGGGTGAGTGCTGGTCCCCTCCCGGGCTTACCCCAGGGGCACCTGCCTTGGGGTCTTTTTTTTCCCTTTTTTTTCCCCCCTCTCCTTTGTCCTCCTCTTTTTGCAGACTGTGCTTTCTGGGTGTCTCCGCAGGGGAGACAAAAAAAAAAAAAAATCTTGGCGGAGGGTAGAGAAGAATCAAGGCGCCGTAAACGCATACATCTACACACCATATACGTGCGTGTGTGCACATGTATATCTATTTCTTTTGTTTTTTCCTCGCCCTCCCGTTCGGAGATGGGGATGCTGCCCCCTTCCCGGCTCTGCCTATGGCCCCGGGGCCGGGGCAGCGCCCAGGGCTCGGAGCCCCCCCGAGGAAGGGGGCGGCCGGGGGCAAGGCGAGGGCTGGCGGGGCCAGGGCCCCCGGGGAGCGGGGAGCGGGGCGCAGGGCGCTCGGGCTGGGCAGCGGTTCTGCCCGGCACGGAGCTGGAGGGCTGCGGCTGCGGGAGGCTTGGGGTGGTGGGGAGGGTTGCTGCAAATCGCAGGTTTGAGCTCGTGTGTGGGACAGGAGAAGGTGTTGTTGATACGTTTTAGGGCTTCTAAGTTTCACAAAATGAAAAATCGCCGCCCCCCCAAAAAAACATTCCGCCCTTAACTCCTTATTTCATTCTGAACTTATTTTAAGTCTCTCCATGTACTTTCATGACACATTCCTAGTTTTAGCTGTAGCTGCTAGGTGTGCAGCAGCAGCAGGCCAGTTCCCTGTGGTTCTTTGGCATGTGCTCTCTCAAAGCCCAGTCTCCTCCAACAGTCCAAGGACTGCTGCTCCCGGGAGCAAGCTACCTGCACTGCTCCAGCCATGGTGCTTGCGAGCTGCATGCCTCCCGGCTCCCTTGCTGAGCCATCAGGGCTTATGGGGGGGTCAAACAGGAGGGAGGCTTTGTGTATAAAATGCTTTAATCGATGTATGTGCCTTGCACGACGGGAGAGCAACTCATTTCTTGTGCTTACTGAGAAGTGATTTATTTGATAATTCCAAATTGTGCATAGCATGAGTTTTACATGAAGATTTATTATGGTGTGTGTGGTCATCTGAAAGTTTTTGTTGGCTCATTACAATTAAAGTTTCATTCTCTTTATACCCATGTTCAATGGATTCTCTATGGTTCTGTGAACTTGCATCTCCCTGACTTGTTCGGAAAGTAGAAAGCATTTTAACATATTCCAGCAGGCATCGCTAAATGGAAGATGCCGCTTTTCTTGTACCTTATGTATAGGCATTATTTATTCTTTAAGAACCACATGGTTCAGTGACAGATGGAGATAATGTCATTATGAGAGAACTTGTAGTAAAGTTGGCAGGATTAGTGTATTCTGACTATCTTTCAGCACTGGGTATATATTGTTATCCAGTTTGTCGCTGCATAAATAAAGAGGAAGATTAAACTTCAGCACATCTTTCCATACTGTGACAGTGAAACCTAACATGTGCGTGAATAAGGTACATCTATTCTGAGATGGACGTAAATTTTGTTAATGCCTCTGGTTTCTGTTATTAAAGCTTTCCAAAGCATTTCCAAAATGCTCTGGGGGTGGTGGTGTTGAGAAGATGATGTTCAATGTCCTCTTAGTAGAGGTACGTTTGTCATTTTAAAGTAAAAAAAAAAAAAGGGGGGGGGGGGCGGGTGGGGAGGCAGAAAGGCATGGAGTCTATGAAAATGAAACTAATGTTAACTCTTTTCTTTGAAAAGACATTTGCTTTATTTGATCTAATTTCTTCTTGTTCCAATGGCTTGTGTTGTATCAATGGCTGGAAAGTGTCGAAAAGGTGGTAGGGGTGATGGCAAATGTTTTTGTCAAGTCTCAGGAAAGACCCGGAGAGTAGACACGGATGTAGATTTCTTCAAATGAAGAGCCCAGAGTTCATTTTCCTTGGCTGCCTTGAGCTCTGGGCGTACTGTCCCCTAGACTCTTCAGCGGTGTGGAAGCGGTGAGGAGGGAATCTGTGGAGCTGTGGCTGCTGTTATCTGGCTGCCGCTGCATTAGATTTGGTGACAAGCATGAGGTGACCTACTCGAATCCTGATGCTCCACTTGTTTGGGAATTGGTAGTTTAATTAACGGTCTTGCCTTTCTCTCCTCCTGGTTTTCAGTTTAGGCTATTTCAGTTTAGGCTCTGCTATGAATAGACAGTTGAACTATAGCTGCAGGCTTCTTTCTGCAACTTGCGTTGTCTATAAGCTGCTTAGGAGACTGGTTCCTTATTTACAACATCCCAGTGAAAGTGGATACCTGGGTTGATTATGATTATCCTGAGTTCTTTAAAGGAAGGACAGGCGTGTTTGCTTGCAGCAGTGGTGCAACTGTTGGTGCCCACTTCTTAGTACACAGCCCCAGCTGAACTCTCCTTGCTCCGTGGTGGTTTCCTCCTTGATCAGGTGTGGATGTGCACAGCTGATGCTGAAGCTGACTGAGCACCTGGGGCTGCCACCTGAAGTTAGAAAGGCTTGAATTCAATATTACTCAGTGGCAAATGGGAGCTTGGCTCCTTCAGAGGAGATAGAACTGTGTAAGCAGCTTGTGGGTTTGTTTTTTTTTTGGTTGGGGGTAGCTGGGGAGGGCTGTTGGACAACCAGGGGTTGGAGGTAGGAAACAAAAAATAGCGTAAACCTTAGAAACCTTAATACACTAAGCTGGAAACTTTCAAGGAACTTCCCCATGCCCTGAAAGCATTAAGAAGGCGAAGCCTGCTCCAGCCCTGAGCAGGGCTCCTGCCTACAGAGAAGAGATCTGGTGCTGCGTGGGGAGGTGTCAGTGGGAGTTATTTAAATACATTTCAATATTATGGTGGCACAGCTGTAATGAGGGCATTGTTTTTTCAAACTGAATTCAGCTCCTGGATTTTTCTCTGTAACGCTATGGTAATTCCATCACCAAGGGAACTAGGTGCAGCACTTGTATCTACAAATTATCTCAAGAAATGATTTTTCTGAATAACTGGGGTGCAAGTGCTAGATTTGGAAAGGAAGGGGTGCAGAAAAGCAGCTTGCTGAAAATAGAACCTCTTTTGAAAGAAAAATCTCAATTCTGAGAGGCCTCACTTTGTAATTTCAAGATCAAATGTAGGCTAATTCGTTTTGTACCTGAACTGTTTATGTGCACTTTAAATATGTAAATTCTATTTAATATTATTTAATAGAATAGTTTCCATAGCAACATTTGTATCACATGTGTCTTCTGCAGAGCCAAATATATTCATGAGAAAGAGCACTCTTCCCAATTCTTTCCATCCTTATAGGGAGAAAAATAATTCCCTCAGCCAATGATCTGGCCCTGTTTTGTTATTAGCGCTGACACGGCGGAGATTGTGTTCCAGAAAACTGCTGACAGTGCAAATGTGCGACCTTACAGAGTTCCTTAAAACAAAACAAATCAGCTTTGTTCTGTGAGCAGCACTTCCATCGATGGCCAGTGGACCTATGTTTTGGGAGAGGAGACACCGTTGCACGGAGGGCTTTTGCTTGCCATCACCCTTCAACTGATTAACTGCTCTGTGTCTACTTACGTGAAACACCAGGGTTGTTTTATGGCTTCTGAGCCTGAAAAGTTTTTTTTCCTTTTTTTTTTTCTTTTGCCATTGTGAATGTCAAGTAAGGTCTTGTTCTGTGATAGAGATGAGACCTTTTTGAGGGGTGATTATTTTACAGGAGTGTTTCCTCTGTCATGAAAAGACCAGTCCCTGTGTCCTCACCTAAAGGACAGGTGAATGTGCAGTGCTTGTGAATACACTTGGGCTTCACTTTTGGCTGAACTGGGTCACCTGAGTGTTCATTGAACAACTGAGAATCAGAACAGGAACAAATCTTTTGAAATCAAGAACCTTTGTTAGGCTGGTGAGCCTGACTTGTAGCTGTTGCTGTTCGCGGGTCCAATGTTAACTCTGGCTCCAGCCTCTGACGTGGCCTTTCCCGCCCCCGGAGGCCAGAATCCTGCTTCTATGAAGAGCACAATAAAGCAGTTTAATATATCACACTGGGAAGGGTGTGTGTGTGTTTTTTTATTTTCCCTCACGGGATGAAAACTTGCCTGAAGAGCATTAAAAGGAGAGGGGCACTTGATACTTTACTAGAGCAGCAGCCAGCCCACCTCTCCCCATGGGTGGGAGGCTCCTGGCAGCACATGTTGGTTGTGGCCTAACACTTCTATTGAGCTCCTTGTTTTTGCAGCTTATTTACCCTTCCTGTATCCACACCTAAACTTGGGGTTGCTGGAAGTAACATTTCAATTTGTTCAAGGATTACAGAGCACAGAAGCTGCTCTAAGGGTATTCTCTGGTGCCACCATCAAGGTGCAGGCAGAAGTAAGTGCTGGAGGCTCAAAATGGCGGCAGGTGGTGTCCCTGAAGCCTGCCCCTTAGGGTATAGGCATCAGCATCAGAAGTGCTTGCGGCATGTAACAGCACTGGCAAGTTTTGGAGGTGAGGCTGTTCCCCATGGAGGACCCAACCCCGTCCCAGCCTCTTGATGTATGGGGGACTTCTGGAGCAAGATGCCATGGGGTTAGCTGTCAGCCCCCCTCCTTGGTATGCCAGTAACACGCTTGGAGTGTCTTGTTGCATTAAGTGATGAAGTACTGTTGGCGTCAGAGGGAAACAATCTCTTCGATGAACAGCAACTGCCTTGAGCTGTCTGCAGCTAAAAGCAAGATAGTGCTGATCAAACAAAAGTGTCTCAAAGAACCAGCTGAGATGTGCTGGTGGTGCGCAGAGATGTCTGTGGTAAGGAGTTGCACACAGCCAGAGCTGCACAAAGCCTTGTGAAGTCTGGCTTAGCTCTGCACAACACTCCATTGATTGGAAAGCATCGGCTTCTGAAAACCTTCTCTCCCCTATGGCTTTCTTCGAAACTGAGCCCCTTCTCCCTGGGTTTTTGCTGCCATGGCTTGAGCCGTTGCCTTCTAGGAGGGCAGCATGCCTTTCTGAGTAGAATGTGGACCTTGAGTTGATACAAGTAGGACTGTACTTCTTCTCCCAAGTTTTGTCTGCTATGAACACATCTGACTTGTGTGCAAGTATTTTCATTGTATTCCTCTTTATCTGATAGCATCACTTTTAAACTTGTTAATAGAACAGGTATATCAAAATGTGAACTAATTCTGTGTACTGTGGTGCTCGATCTGCTGTGGTACAAGGCTGTTCAGAGCTCTACCTAGGCAATATGCAGAGCTGAACAGTCTTCCAGGAAAAATCCAGCAAGGATAGGCAGTATGCCTTAAGTTTTTAAGACTTAAAGAAAGATGTGGTGCCATCTACAGTAGTTTGTGCTCTCGTGCTCATCTTTCTGTCACAAACTTCCCTTTGGCAATTCCTATTGGTCTTCCTAATAAAGCTCTTAAAATGTCTTTATTCTGGAAGACTTTTTATGAGTTCTGTACCCTAAGCCAATATTTATCCAGTTTGAAATAAGTAGTGAATTACAGATAAAAACTTGAATGTGCAGTTGGGTGCATACTTGTGTTTATTTTTCATTATAAAGAAAAAGAAGTATAACAGGTGTGGAATGTTTTGCACCAGCAAGCTTCTTTTTAACATTGAAACTACATATGTTCCTTGGCTACAGGCAACATTTTTTAGGTTGTCTGTCTCTTAATTTTGTGGTGAAGATGCAAGAATTGGAGCGGTGCGTGTTTTTTATTTTTTATTTTATTACAACTTTAGCTCACAGGTTCCAGAAAACACTAAAGATCATGTGTATCTAAAAGCACAATAGGAAAGACTGACATAACTTGTATCTGAACATTGAGATGACCTGTATTCTAAAAGAGGCTGAAGTTTTTTTCCCTTCATAAAAGGCAGGGCTATTAAAATTAGGGCAGTCTAAGACAGCATATGCTGCTGAATAATATATGTAGATTACTGCTTCTGCATGAGAGAAGTATTTAAAACAGCCATGTCAATTTGTTGTTTGCTAGAAAAGCCTTACAAAGTATTTATCTTTCTGGAACATATGCTATTGCTAACTAGCTACGTTGGATGTTTACAACCCAGAAAAACAATCTGCACGCTAACAATAATGCGTAGAACTTTCAAAATGGGGCATTATTAGCAGGCAGTCTGATTTGTTTTATGATTGCCATGATTTTGTGGAGGTATTTCCTGCATATGGAGGTCTGGGAGTCTGCTCTCCAGTTTGTATTGCTATCAAATTATTACAGGCTATTAAGAACACTCATTTGGGAGGATCCATTGACTTTAATGGAGCTGTGTGAACAGCTAAGTATCTGTTCCTAAAAAATGCAGGTCTCTGCAGAGACTTCCTGTATCTGTCAGAGAATAAAGCTCCTGGAGAGGAAGTGAGTAGTGAAGTGGATTTTTTTTACCCAACAATCTGTTTTTTATACCTCTGTCTGGCAAAGGAAATGCTGCTAACAGATTTTTGCAGAAACCTGCCTCATGAGGTGTCCTCCACTTTGCGCTTACCAGGCGAGGCACGGAGCTGTTCTTGCAGTCATATCTGTTTAACAACACTTCTAATTAAATCTACAGCCTGCTCTTGGGGTTGTGTGTAACCCCATCTGCTGGAGGCACCTCCTTGTTATGCAAGGAATGATCAGCTTCCACTGTCTATTAGAGTGGGTCCTCCATGGAAATCTGGGCCAGGTCCAAGGAAAAGATCTGAGGACCCCGTGCCAGGGTTAGCTGGATTTCAGCAGAGGCAGTCCAAAAGTGCAATTCTGACAGCACTTGCGTTTGTCCGTGGAAGGTTCCTGAGGACACTGGGATCAGCCAGCGTCTCCTACAGTTTCGGTCATGGCAAGCATGGCTTGTCCAGCATCTGGTGCGTTCCTGTGGTCCTGCCCAGAGGTTTTCTCTTGCTGTCCTTTGGGGCTTGATCTGGTGGGAACAAACGCATAGCATGGAGTTTTAAACAACGGCTTTCACCACTTTTGTTAAAGATGGAAGAACTTGTGCCTGTGCCTCATCAGTAAGGTTGTTCAAAGAGCTAAAAATGATAAGCTTAGTCCAGACTTTTTCCTTCCAACCGCTCTCCTGGCTGTGCTGAGGGGAGGAGCACTGGGGTGCATTCAGCCTTTCCTCCTCAGTGTCCTTGCTCTCTCCTATCCAAGGTGATCTTGCACCACTCCAAATCAACCTGGGTGTCATTAAGTGAGGGTGGCCTTGGGCAAGTGCTGAATCTTATTGGAAACGTGGCTGCCAAGTAGGACCCGGCTTTTAGGAATGCAGGGAAGAAGGAAAAAACAGAAGTTGTGCTTCTGAAAGCAACTCTGCTGATGGCATTGGTTTCACCACTGCAAGGGTCATGTTAACATAGGAGAAAACGTTTGTGTCGGTGCTGTTGTTCAGAACACTGTTTAACCCTGATCTTAACCAAATTGGGTTAATTCCTAATTATAGAGAAATTGGGAAAGTAAAACTTAATGGGTAACTGTAACTGAGGCTTTTATGAAAGGTGGGACTACTGGAACTACAAGAGTAGACTTGTTCCATCTTTAGTATTAACCATGTTACGGACAGAAACGAGATCTGTGTCACCTCTTTGATGGCTCTGACTAGCCCAAAAACTCTAATCACGTCAGTGTGAAGGAATGTGATATAAGTGGTGTCCTCCAGTGCAGAACTAGGGCTCTCCTGGCCGACCCCAGAATAGGAACTTTTAATAGTTCAGCCTTTAGGAGGGCAAAGAAGGGAGCCAACTTCTTCACAGCTTTGTAACTAGGTGCTGGTTTCTAGGAAGCATGCAAGTGGAATAACATGAGATGTACTTAGATATTTCTGGACTGATTTAAAAACTCAATTAGTTTTTAGGTTTCTGGGTTGCTTACCTTGATTAATGCTTTATTTGTAATATTAAATACTTTTTTGATATTTAAAAATCAGAAAAAAAAAATCAGGAGAACTTTAATCTCTTCTGTATTTGAGTATTGCCTGAGAATTTTCGTGTTGGATGGCGGCCACGTGCTAGATTTAAGGAGAGCACAACAAAAGAACAGCCTAACAGACTGCAGACTGTTCCTCAGGAAGCATGGCATTGATGCATACATTTGCTTTAGGACTGGATGGAAGAACTCCTGTTTCCTACTTAGAAGTTTGGGAAAACTTTATGCAAAAGTTTTGGACTTGTACACTTGACCATTTTAAATTTCTTAGCCCAAAGTTTCATTGGTATATAAAATTATGAGAAACTGAAAATAGAGGGAATTTTCAGTGTTTTCTGTTCGTGATTTTAATAAAACTGACTTCTGTAGAAACTTCATTGAGAAGATTGGTGTTGAACATGTAAAATGACATATACATTTACAAGTTTTGCATAGCAATGTTTCTGTGAAACCCTGTAGGAGGAGAGGTAAGGTGGGAGAGAGACAATCTGCAGGACTAGAACCATATGGTTAAAGAGAGTGGCGCTTGAATAAGCGTGCCAGAGAGTTAGCACGAGGATTTTAGAGTAAGAGCTGTGAAAACTGGAAACAAGAATGATGTAAGAGTTGCAGGGGGCAGGAGAAGGAAAAGTTGTCTGCCTATATCTATCTACGCTTGAAGCAGCTTTAGTAATCAAACTCTAGCATTTGCCTATTTGGCTCCTTTCAGTCTGGAAGTATCAAGAGAGAAAAATTGAACAGATTTCATATGTACCAACTTCAACCTGCAAGATATTAAGCCTGTTGGATTTGTATTTTTAGAAAACTGTTAAATAAGGTGTTGGAACATATTCGCGGATATTAAAATTTCTTGCTGCTTGGAACTTGGTGGTGGTGGCAGGGATAGGATCCAGAACATTGCTTAGAAAGTGTGAGCCTCTACCCCGGGCTAGGCAGGGAGGAGTATCAGCAGGCCAAATGCAGCTCTGTCTGGCTGCTGGCATTAGGTCTGTCAACCCAAAAGCAAGTCCCCTTTGGATTTCCTCTGGCACAAAGTTAATGTGACTTGAAGCCAAGGCAGTCGCTGTCGTGATAGGGGTTATCTCTGGAGCTGAAGCAAAGATCCTCAAAGCCAAGTTGTGTTGCAGAGAGCTCATTATTCAGCAGCTGCTCCTCACCTTGCACGGTGTCCTGTCATCTCCCCAACAAAACAAACAAAAAGCAGAAACCAGGCCTAAGAACTTCTCCAGTGTTTCTCTGAAAGACAAGGTGGGAGACTGTGCAGATCATGATTTGGAGTCGGAAATTCCCATTTTGGTGGCCGCCCATTTTAGGAGTAGAAACAGCTTTTATTGTGCTTTCTAGCATATGTTTTCCACTAAATAACTCTTCATGTCTTTCTTTGGAAGACGGGCTTAGCATTTTTTAAGCAAAACTCTGAGACTCCAAGTTTACCTTTTTCCATAAACTGTGGTAATTAGTAAACAAGCTGTTCTTACCCACTTGCCACCTTGTTATGAAGTTTTCACTTTAACAAGTCTAATGCAAACCTGTCCAGAACACCTTTGTTCTTCTGCCTTTATCTTGAACAATGCCCCCATCTTCTGCCAGTTGCGGTTTCCAGTTCTTCATTCTCACTATTTGCTCTTTCACTGTCAGACAGAGAGAGGTCTGTAAGTTTCCTGGAGGTGACTGCTGCTAGGCATGTGAAAAGGTATGCCAGGAATGACTGCAAACACAGGGAAAGAAAAACCCACTTACAAACGAGTGAAGTTCTAGTCATTCCTGATTTTGATGCTGTTTCATCATGAATCTGTTTCAGTGCGAAGATAATTCTCCTGCTGTGTGTATGGGCATTACTCTGAAGCTGCATCAGTGATAAATTAACATTTTGCAGTGTTTATGGAGACACTTGAAAGAAAGTAACAGATGTAGGGTCTGCACCTGGGACTGACATCTTAATTTGAAGTTTCTGTAGTTTTAGGTATACCATTGAAGTTGATGGACTGCTCCTATTATCTTCTTGTCTGACTTCATCAAGTGCTGTCAGAAATACCAGTGAAAGTTCAAGCTATTAGAATGAAGTGTTTTTTTTTTTCCTTTCCTCTACTGAAAATAACATAACATTTCAATTCAAAATATCAATACTGTAAATTCAGTGGTACTTCTCCCCAGTAATGTTAATGTAGAAGATAAAGTTGTTCCTTTCCTTACTGAGTAATGTTTGTCTGGGGAACTATCAATGCCCCATGGTCAGCGAAGGGAAATTAGTCTTAATGCTCTCACTAATGGCTGTACACCACTGAGGATGGATGATAGCTGATTGCACTGAATTAACTGCATACTAGTGAGTGGCGTACTCTTGGCACAGCGCTTATGGTAAAATACAAGTGGCTGTTCTCTGTTAAATGAAGCAGCGCATATTAGGACAGTATCCCGCGATGTTTTCCTAGATGCTTTCTAGGCAGCAGCCATACTTTCATGAGGAGGAGGTCTACCTAAAAGTGAATGAACTCTTGAGTTCTTTCCTTAATTAGCACTACACAGGTGGGCCATGACAAATGACTAGAAGTTGGGTTTGTCTGTTTGAGCTGGTGTGTAGATTTGCCTGGGCAAATGCAAGAGGACTGCAAGAACGAGAGGGAAGTTGAAATGTACCAGGGAAATACTGGTTCTGCAATCCTGCTTTTAATGTTTGTTTGGAAGTAAGATTGAACTAACAAAAAAACAGCTGGTCTCAGTTATGCTTTTACTAGAAAGTAGTCTGACTTTTGTTTTTGTAACACTGAGAAAAGCACGTGTGGAAGTTCCAGCATATACTGTCTGAAAGCTGACTCTTCTGGAGAGAAGCAAGATGTTTGAGAGGAGACACTTTTGGGACAAATGGGTGACGATTTTTTATCTAGTCATAGCGTTAAAAGTTCTGGCGGGGCAACTGAGCTTTTACCTGGAGGATCATCAGATTATATGAAGGATAGAGTCCATTTACTTATCGTTGGCCCTTGGGTGGCACTCTGCTATGACTTGGATCCTTTTGTGCACATGCCTTCAGTAATTCCGAATACATTTAAGGTTATCACTCTGAAGTCAGTTCACTAAAGTGCTTGAAAAGGGAAATATGTTTTGACTGCTGTGGGCTCTCCCCTGCAGCAGCTTTGAACAGAGCATCAGTCCGTCTAGCAGTCTAGGCCAAATTACTTGAATTTTTTGCTGCAATCTTGTAACGCAATGGTGAAGTGCTTGTTACTATGATTTAATGGGCTGTAATTCTGTCAGTTCTAATGTAGCACTATGTTTTGGTGAAGCCCAGCTTGCAGTGACTCACTTGGGAGTGTTATTTGTTCTTTCATGTAAATTTGCTTTGATTTGTAAAACTGATCCAACCTCCAGAGAGGTTGGGGGAATGACCAGTGGTACACTGCATAACTTTGATGTCAGGAGTGAAAGAAAAATGCGGAATGAACAAGATAACTTTATCTCGTGTTGGGACAGTGTGATGGACTGACGGATATCTGTAGTTGTTGGTGAGATGTGTGGAGGGTGTATACGGGGGTGGGAGGTAATGCAAACTACATTTGTTGAAACAAACCTGTGATGCTTTCCAAAGCTTGCAGTTAAATTAATTAGTGAATGGCAAAGAATGACAGCAGGCCAGAAATGGGCTTGCAGGACATTTGTCATCTGTGGCTCTCCAAGCAGCACTTAGCAAGCATCATTAACTCCATTTAACAGGTGGGCAGGTGGCAACAGGTACAGCTGAATTGCTCAAGTCAGTCACTGAAGACTGAGAAATTAAAGCCCTTCTCCCATGTCTGGCTTTGGGATGCTGGCAGCTCACTGCTGAAGAACATTCTCCTGAGATAAAGGCTGGATCTTTGTGCACTTTATGCCTTTCTTCTTTCTTTTGTGCAGTCTTAAAACTGCAAGTCCATCTGTGAAATACAAGTCCTATAAGACTGTGTGATACGGGAGGCTGAAGCTGGGGGTTTGTGAGCAAGTACAGTTTATCTCCAAACACGGAGCAAGTCCCATCTGGGCCTTCTGGACAGCAGAGTTTAGGAGAGCATATCCCTCTACCACTGCTTTAACAGGCGAGCATGTGTTCTTGTTACAGCTGTGAGTGGCTGTTACTAAGGGTTAGCATGTGCGTTCTCTGCAGCCTCTTTTCATCTGATGTACTAATTAGTGAGCCTCATGAACTGTTAATGAGCTATATCGATGCTATTTTTCCCTGTATGCCATGTGATTAAAGTAACCAAGTCAGATAGCAACAAAAAAATCCCAAACCATAATTCAATGCAGTCATTTCAAGTTACTAATCAGTTACCTAATTCTAATACAGTACTAAATGGTGTTAATTTGCTGGACAGCACTAATGGCCTGACCCAGTAGGGCAGCACATCCAATTGTGCTCTGCAGTGCTCAGCCTGCCAGAGCTGGCTGCACAGGGTCAGTGTGCAGGTTGCGTTGAAGCCCTTACTATTTTTTCTTCCTTTTAGTAGTTACGAGTCCTAGGCTGTTTTTTTTCACCTATCCAGTTTCATGCCTAGAATTAACTGTGTCCATGTATAAAGATTAGCAGGTGTTTAAGGAACTAGATCAGATGCTTAGCTCCAGTCAGACTTTTTTTTCAAGCTGTCACTAGCAAGAGAGGGCTTCTACTGTAAATACTTCTTGGTGCTTGGAGGCACTCTCCTCTAATGACCTAACACTGTACAAAACTATCCCTTTTTGGTGTATTGGGGTCTGGGTGGGGAGAGATTCTAAACAAAAACCCAAACCACTATACTGTGAAAGGTGTAAGTCATTAAAGGAAGGCCTGAAAGTGGAAGGATATTTTAGGTAATGTTCTCTTTCTAAAGATACTGTATCCAGCATAGGACTTTTGTAGGGAAGGTAAACTGAAAGTTCAAGTCTTGCTTTTAGTATCTTTCAGGCCATGAAACTCTAGATAGTCATTAGAGAAATTAAAAAAATGCAATCAACTTCTATATTGCCCTACATCATATCAAGCAGCATTGCTACTTATTCCTTCTGCAGATTCAAGCCACCTTGCTCTGAGTAGAGATGAGAAAGAAATTATTCCTTTGCAGAACACTTAGGATACCATTGTGGGTGGGCAAGTCCTAAACCCCAGTCCTGTCATCTTAATAGTCATTTTACATCGTGGCAGATACCACTGTTCTGCTACAGGTGTCCTGCTTGCTCTGAGCCCTTTGCCCACCCCTTGAGGTCCAGAATGGTCTTTTAGGTCTTCCCCTGAGTCTAATGGCTTCTTTGCCCAGACTGGGCTAAACTCATGGTACCCTTCCAAAGCCCTCAAAGATGTATAGCAGAGAGCACTGAATGTGCTTCAGCATCTGGCCAGGTTTTGTAATTAAAATACCTCTGAACTCTGGACCGTCTGTGTCCAGAGTACATCAACAATTTGAAGAGGGGATGTTGCTTCTAAACTACTGTATTGACATTAGCAGTGATTTGCTGGAAAGGGTTCTCATATGCTCCTGGGGACCCTTTCTTTAAACAAATAAATCTCTTACCCAGCTAGAATGTATTGGGAAATCACCTCTCATCCTCGAATGAGCACATCCCATCTTGAAATCTGCCAGAGGTGACCTGTGCCAGCAGGGGCAAGACTTTTGTTGAGCGTTTCTGCCTTTGTATGAACCAATGACTAATATATACCAGTTATAAACAAAACCTGTAAAATTCTGCTCATGCTTCCCTGTCAACAACTGCTGTCACAGAGCATGGTACAGACATAAGATAAAACAAAGGCTCCTTTTCTAGCTCCTTTACTAAGTCGTTAAGTAATCTTGAGCAAGTCATTTTACTGTCTGTGCTTAGATTGCACCTCTCACCACCCCGCTGTGACTCAGGCAATGAACCCTAGATCACAACACACAGCATTTCGGTTACTGAGGATATTTGGCAGTAAGTAAATCTTGCATGTGGAATTAATCCTCTGTAGTCATGAAGGACCAAAAATATTTTTCTGTAGAACAAAGTTACCTTCTAACTAGTGTGCGAAGTGGGAATGCATCTGCAGGCTCAAATCCAGCTGTCCAGTGTTTTAAACTAAGGCTAGAGGAATGGCTTTGAGTTCTGAGCCTGAATCATTAACAAAAATCTGACTTCTGGTTGATGCAATTCCAGTTGGTTGGGAGGGGGCTAAGAAGAGAAGAGTTTTTGAAGAGGAAAGACTGATTAAAATGTCTCATGTTTTAGAGCAGTTGGTATTCTCTGTGCCTTTCATTAGTACGTTTGAGTGTAAAACAAGGTGTATAGACTCAAAGTTCTGCGAAGTATTTTTTTTGTGCATTTCTTATAGCCAGTTCTGGCCAGTGCCAAAGTTGGATTTTGTAACTTCATGGAAAAAGCTTTGCAATACTGAGCAATATTGTACATTCTGAACAGGCACAGGGACAATATTGCTATTTCATTCCCTATTAGCAACTGTGGATGAATTCTTACTGTAAAATATTGTTTCTGGAAATGTATACTGAGTATGAAGGAGGAGTGAGGTCTGTCTCTATAAATGTGTTTCTCGAGGGAAGGTGAAATCTAGATTATTTTCTTTCATCCCCCGGAGAAGATAGCTTGATGTAAACCAACTTTGATTTATGTAGTTATTATAACCTGATCACAATGAATAATGCAATGTAGCTTACTCATAACACACTAACATTAAATGGGTATTCTGGAAAAGTGAAATTGTCTTGCTGCCAAGTACAGCTATATCTTTGCAGACAATGTGGTCAATTTTGCTCCTTACTATACAGAGCCAGTGAACTGGTCTGCATTTCTGTGCACTGGAAATGCAGAATACGTCATGCTAAATACGTTTCAGTACAAGTTAGATATGTTTACAGCTATGTGATTCTTCCTAGTAATCCACCTACTTGTAATCATTTTCTACTTACATTGTGTTTCTTCGGAGTTAAATAGAGCTGAACACAGCTGTCAATACTATATGGGGATTAAGTGTGCAAGGGTCAAAGCTGGGCTGGAAAAGAAGAGTCAACTCACAACTTTACAGAAAAAAATACACTTGAATTAAGCGCTTGCATTTTGTGATGTTATGGAAAAAATGAGGGATCTTCCCTAGATCCACACAATCCCATTCAACAGGATACATAAGGCATCATCATGATGATGTCTAGACCCTTTTAATTGAAAGCAGTACCCCAGTTTTACACAAACACCTACTGAATGGAGGCTTACTGCTTCAAAAGTGTCTGAGGGGTGAGTATAATTAAAAGAGTTATAAGCTATTATATATGTGGCAATATTTTTGTTGATGCAAAGCTGTAGGACCAGTCTCCTCAAAATTTGCTTCTGGCTAGGAATTCTACGTCAGGGCTCTTTACCATAGTTTGAATTAAAAGTGAAATATTAATACATTTATTTAAATACAGGAATTAAGTTCCAAATAGTTTAATACTACCTGGCTAATTTTCTGTATGACCCTGTTGGAAGGGTTCTTTTATCTAGAACTAAGTCTAGCGGAGACTTCCTGGCAAAGTTCATCACAAACATTCAGATGACTTTCCATATGCAGCTGAGGTACTTCAGTGGGTGAGCTGTCTACTGGCCTTGGATAAAGTGACAGCATTTTTTTTCCTACAGAAATATTGAGAATGTACTGTGAGAAACTTCTTGTTATTGTACTGTGCCTTTGCTACGTTTGCTATTTCTACAGGTTATCAGAGTCATAAAAGACAAGTTCCTGGCAATAGTCCAGGCTTTCTGATAGTCATCCCAAGCTGCTTGATAGCACTTTAATCTAGCTCTTTTTAAAAAAAGCCAGGTTTGTGTTTACTTGACCACAAGTTCAGGGTCCCTATAAATGTAACTCATTGGAATTTGTTTTAGGGCAGACCAGAAGAAACAGCACAAATAAAATAGGGCAGCTTTCCCTGAAGGCTCACTTCTTGTTTGAAAAAGAACAATTTGCCAGATGAGACTTTGTACTACTGTCCCTGACTTCTGTATCCCTATTAAATAACAAAGAAGGCAGGGTATCATTTGGTCCAAGGGAAAATACTCTTGCTTTGCCTTAGTGAACTGGAAGGCATGCAGTTCCTCAGCTTAGTTTTTAAAAGTAGCCAGTGTTAAGGTCCTCTGCCCCAAGGCATGAAAAATAGCCAAATATTTAGAAATTTGGGGGAAGGCTATTTGCAGAAACTTCTTAAAGTATGTTGCTGAACAAAATACTGAGGGGTGGGATAAAGTTGCTTTAAAGTTTGCTTGGACCAAAATGTAAATTTTAGTTGCTGAATTCAGAGACTTATTTCTTGTGTAGAATAATTTGTTCTTTGTGTAATAAAAAAAATGGCATTTTAAGAACTCAAATCTGGTTCTTTAGCTTTGCTTCTCTGGTCAGTTTGGAGGCGGTGAAGACGAGAGTTCTCTCTCCTCACACCCACTCTTTCTCCTCACGCTTCCAGGACAGACCAGTGGTTTGGGCCTTCACGTAGGGCAGCAGGCCTCTGGTTTCAGTTTCCATCTCTGCATGAGAGTATTCTCAAACCACATCTGAACCATGAAACTTGGGAAAGTCAAAAGAAATTTTTCCATTACAGTCAGCCAGATGCTGACCAGTTCCAGCTGGGGTTAATAGCTCCTTTGCTTCACAGTGTATTTCCAGCAGCTGAAGGAGCATGAGGACGGCCAAGCAATCCTGCCTGGTTTCCAAGGCGTTGCACTGAGGAGGCAGGGATCCAAATACTCAGATTGCATCATTCTTTTGAAGTCACTCCTTCTTTGACTTCGGTTGTGGTACTGATTTATGTCAGATGATCCTTGGAGCCACAAATAGAACTGATTTGATGTGACCTTGGACATGCATGTTAGATCTCCTATATGGTTTCAGATGATCCACTTCATAAACAGTCAAATTATTTCCCTCATGTTTTGTGTTATTGTCCGCTCAATGGGATGTTGGAGGCTGAAATTTTCAGAAGAGGCCATAGGAAGGAGGTGTTAATTTTGGCTGCTTGAATTAAACTTCAGGTCCTGCTTCTTGGAAGATCTTGCAAGGAGAGCTGTGGAAGTTTTTGGTGTTATACAAATGACAGCTATTGCTGTTCCCTCTCAGCACATCAGATCCTGATTTGCTGTTTGGATTATCTAATCACTGGCAGCCCAAGCGTTTGGGGTGGAAGTAATTGCGGCAGTATTTTCAACTAATTCCTATTCATGTAGTAGTAGTGGAAATGTTGATTTGAGGGGTAAGTGAGCTAAGTATTCATGGCTGAATAGGCACCTGAGAGGATTTGGGGCCGGTTCTTGTTGTTGCTGTCAAAACAGCTCTAACAACCTAAACAGTTCATGTGCTGTTGTCAACCTGAAGAAATACTGACAAGTTTCAGACACTTACTTGATCGTGATGGCATCAAGGACCTGATTACTTGCTCTGTATATGCTCATAACAGGATCTATGATTAGCTCTCTGTCTCGGGCACATCATCAGCTCTTCTGTGTGTTGACTGCATTGAAGGGCTTTCAGTGCTTCTAGGCAAATTCAGCCGGATTTGTTATTTCTAGAGCTTTAGGGTATTATGAAGTTTATGCTCAGTTAAGATAGTGCTGGCTGTTCACCTGCAAGGTATTCAGGCCATGGGGGCATAGAAATGATACAGTGATAGTATAGGTTGTTGATAGCAATTATCTCAGCATCTTCAAAAATGAAATACTATGCAGGTTTTAAGTGAATGGATGCATCTTCTTTTTGAATTTGTTTATATAAGCTCAGCAGGCAAGAGTTAACAATCAGATCACTTATATTAATGAAATACCACAATATATATTCAGGCAAAATTTGTGCATTACCTTTAATAAAATCAAAATACTTTATACTAATTTTAGCTACTATTACAGTCCAATATATAGCTGCATTTGAGTGCTGTCTCTAAATGATTTACCTTGTCTTACCTTTTCCCACAACATCGAATAACGGTATATGTTTTGTTGCTGGAAATGCTGGAGAAAGCTCTAGTGAGGGATGAATCACAGCGAAGTCAGTGGTGCAAAGAAGGTCTAACAGAGGCTGTTGATGTTTCTAGTATTTCTCTGTATCATTTTGAAGAATTGAAAACTCTTCTTGTGAGAGACTTAAATGTCTTTCTATTAATTTAACATCCAGGAACCCTATTTGTGGCACCAAATTGCACAGTCAGGTACTATGCAAACATACAATTAAATTTTTCAGTCTGGAAAGAGGCAGATGTATGGCATATGAGTAATGATGATTCCTTAGACAAAGTGACTGGCTGCATAAAATATATGGGAACTGAGGATTCATTGTTACAGCTTATCCCTTGAAAACTGTAAGCAAGCTTCCTGCTGGTGTTAAGCTAGCTGTGTAAACAATGCTTCATTCTTAGCAAGCATTTTTAGTGCAAATGTGACATTGGATAAGATGCAGTAGCAATAGTATTAACTGGGCAATGGAGTCTTTCTGATTACGCAGGTAGTCTGTTAATGGCTCACCTAACTAATTGCATTTCAGTACCTATGTGATTAATTCTTAGCTGCAAGCCATGTACGTCTTCACTCATCAACTACCCCGTTCTTTGGGGAATAACTCTTCTGATGAGAATGCCACTCTTAAATGCAAGAAGAAGCTTTTATTTTCTGTGCAGTACAGTATGAATAGTAGAGGATAAATTCAGAGGGATGTGAGCCTCAGCCATCTTTATATACATAACTGCAGCTCACATTAAGTGCTTTTCCTAATCTAGGACCAAAAAAGCAGCTTAACACCTTAACCTGGCAGTACAGAACACGAATGCTCTTGGCCTTACTTTAGCCTAGAGATGCCACAGGGGGAGAGACCTGATTCTCTGGTACTGAAAGAGGACGAAGTTCAGAGGAGGAACCTTTATGACCTGATTTTCCTCCAGTTTACTCAAGTTAGCATTATGAATGACATTTATTCTTCATAGGTGTGATTATTTGGGTTGGGATGACTTTGTCCTAAAGGCACTAGCATATTGTATTATGATAGAGAACTGTTGTAATATGGGAGCAGAACCACAACTCAAAAGCTCAGTATTTATATTGGAGGATGATTTGGCTTTTGCATCCTTGGAGGTGCTTACATGTAACAGTTGGTGTGATTTTTTTTCCCCTCCCAGCTGTGCCATGATCCTGATCTAAATCCAAGAATTAGTCTCGGGTTAGTCATTGTTGAACTACAGTAACAAATTCCAGTAGCACCAATTTATAGCCACCAGCCATGCTTGAGTGGAGTTGAGTGTTAATAGTACTTATGTTCCCTGTGGCATTTGGAAAGGCGATAACTGTCCTGGTTTCGTACCTGACCGAAGGCAGAACAAAGCTCTATTTCTGTGTTTTTATAGAAGATGGTTCTTGTTTGGTGTCTAATTCCACGTGCTGCTGAGCTCTATGTTGCAGCCACAGCTTTGAGATGCTTACTGGCCCAAAGAGGTGATACTGAGTGCAAATTGTCTGAGTAGGACATCATCATGTTGTATTTCTTATCCTCATGTTTGTATAGTGACAAATTACTAACGCAATCTGTTCACTAATTGCTAAACTTTAAAACTGTAGGTTTTTGGAAAGCAAAAGGTCTGAGTCTTCAAACTTTTGAAGAACTTTGGGGGAGGGAGGGTTGGAAAACTTTTATTGTCAGATGTGCTGAGATTATCTGGGCACGTCAAACAAGATTTTCTCAGAAGGCAAATCTAGAAAAGTATCTTCCAGTAGAAGTGGATACCTATCTGAATTTTTGGTAGTAAGCTCTCATTTTGGTCAGTGTCTAGTAATTCTTGAATAATTCAATTCAAACCCTTGCATTAAACAGGACATGTTGACTGGCCAATAATCTGAAAAACTGGAAGAAAGTCTTGATAGGTTCAGCTGGTGCCTGGCATCAGAGCAGCCTGTCCATATGCTAAATGCTTCTGCAGCCAAGTGGGCAAGGAGTATGAGTGTCCACATGCACGGCAGAATAATAAAGCTGGGGGGAATAATATGGTTCCCTGAACAGCTTTATAGAAACAGCTAAAAGCCAGTGAAAGAAGCACAACTGGTCAACTAGCAATCATTTTCATGCACAGCTACTTAGTTATAGCTACTTTTCATGGGCATAATTGTTTTGTGCTGAATGCATTGGTTAGAAACCCATCAAAGGATTAAAGAATGGAGTTACCTTGTTTGCTGGTTGCCTGTTGGGTGCTGACTTAGTTGGAGGCAGTGAGACGTTCTGATGGATCTCATCACTGAGCAGTCCATTTGTGCTAGCCTGGAGCTCTGCCAGAGCTGTGCACTACTTGATAATGGCTGATCAAATTTTTTGTTTGAAATCACACTAATTTTAGTGGCAGTTTTATTTCTAACTTACCAGGTGTTACTTTTGAATTACTGATTAAATGTAGGCTGTGAACAGTTGGCAAGGTTTAAATTCTTTTTTTTTTTTTTTCCCTATGCAGACAGTATGTTATCTAAGGTTTGAATGTAACAGAATGATAGAAAGTGCAGCACAGTTAAGGACTAGGTGGGAAAACTGAAAGAAATGGGGGCAGAAGTTTGAGAAATGAATTGGTGTAATGCTCCAGGTGCGGAAAAGTTTATTTATTTTTTTTTTAACCACTCTGCACAGACAGAATCTGTCCTGAGTGACTTGAATTTAAATAGCTGAACCTTGAAAACAAAATGTCACTTGTCAGAATTCTTGGTTCTACAGTTAAATGTTCTGTCATCTTCATTAGCCAATAATTCAGTTCTTTCTCCCTGTGTAACCACCCTTACTCTTTCATGTACTGGATACACATACAGCTTTATCTATTGCACTGATCTGGTGGAAGATACACTCCTACATGTCTGCTCGAGCTTTCCTCATGTCCATCTTAAGCACAGTAACAAATTCAACCAGTAACAAATTAACATGGAAAAGTGTTGAAAAAAACTTTATTTTGAAAAAAATGCTTCCTAGAAAGCCCTGCATGTATAAGCACGATGATTACAGCTCGCTCTTGTTAGCACCTTTCATGCAAGCATCCATTGTCTTAAAAAGAATTTGTGATTGTATTGTAATTCAAAAGAAATATGATGTAACTGTCCGTTAGCTTGATCTTAGTTTTTGTCTAAGCTACTGAAAGCCATTAATTTTAGCTCCAGAGCAGCATCTGATTTATGAGTCTAACTTCTATGCAAATATTAGTGATATTCAAGTCATTGGAGATGCCGAGTTTACTCTCTTGTGTTTCTAGATTTACCAGAGATGCTGGTTAGTATTCAAAAAAGCTTCAAGCAAAGGGCCAAAGAGGCTGGAGAAATTCTCAGATGAACGAGCTGCTTACTTTAGATGCTATCACAAGGTAAGGCTTGATTATATGTTTGTTTCTCAGACTTGTTTTTGCATACAATCAGCAGCAAAATCTGAAGTTGTCACATATTAATTGGCCTGATTTTTTTTAAGCAATCAAGGTTTTATTTTTTTTTTAATGATCAAGGTTCTAAACCTATTGGTATGTTCCTTCATTTGGTAAAGCAGAGGCAGACTAAGCATTCGCTTTCCTGCTCTGTAGCAAACATCTTGCTAAGGTAATGGAAAATGACTATTTTTGGAGAAGATGACCTTTCCTCTCCTCATCTTGATGATTTCTCCTTTAAAATCAGATCTGAAATACTTCAGAATGACTACTCTTCATAATTACAGTAACAAACGTGCACAGTAACGTGAGTTCAAAAAAGCCATGTGCTTAGATGTTCCCATTTTACTTGAATTTTGCATCTGTGGGAAGACATTACACAGATACAGAAATGATGGGCAACATGCAAATCCATCTTGTGCAGACAGTGAACAGTGATGTGAAAACCTTTGCTAAATTCACTGGTATTAAAAAGAATGTAGTTTTCCCTCAAATCACTTCTCTGGAGTTCTGTGCACATTTCATATTCATCTGAGACTTTACATGTGTAATTCTTCTGGGCACAGAGATGAAAATGAGAAAGCCTTTAATTTATAATCATTGTTGGCAAAAGCTTAATATATTAGAAGATTAGGAATTATGTGCATAAATTGCTAGGAGTCAGTGAGCACAACTCAGCTTGAGGCTGATCTGCACTTATTCACTTTGACGTACGTTTAGGAGGAAATCTTGAGGGAATACTGAATCTGAACTCAAGACTTGTCTGTCTGCATGCCATGTAATTTGTAATTGATTGATCATAAAACCTGTGGCTATTTGTAGTATGTCATGCCCAGAAATACTGCATTCAAATTTTTATTAAGGAACTTTCAAAAGTAATGAGAAGTGTATTTTTTCATTTGATGTGTGAGAGGATTGCATAGTGTGTATAAGACGATTTCCAGCTGTGTGAAACATTGCATTTATATTAGTACAGTTCTGTCAATTATTGATGCAAATCTGTATTTCCTCCGTTGTATTAATGCAATATATTAGCAGCACTCACTGGCTTGAGGTTCAGATTAGGTAATGGATATGAAATCCAAGAGGAGTCTAAATCAGACTATTTTTTTTCTTTCAAGAAGATATGTAGTGTAGGTGATTGCTTATTTGTCGCACGCGTAAAGTAACAGCAGTTTCCTGCATCTGGACCAGCAGACCAAAGCACCATGAAAGTCCCATTACCTTTTAGCTTAGCCTAGAGTTAAGTCAATGTTCAACTACTGCTGCTTCTATATCTGGAGTCCTCTGTTAGTTTATTTAACAGGAATAAACAATGATCAAACTCCATAGCCATTCCCTGGGAATTCATTGTTTATTTTAGTAGCTGTAACATTTGTACTTATAGCTTTCAAAATCTGAAAGTTCTGAAACGATACATAGTCGGATCTGTACTATTAATAGGTAGTGTAGCAAACCCTAGTCTTGGCTGAAGGTTTGAGACACGTCAAAGCATAAGACATCTTTAAAATACCATGTTTTGCACCTAACCTCAGCCAAGTGCTTTTTATCAGAATTTAGCCCAATCTAGGGCTTGCTTTAGGATGAAGGCCACAACCTAAATGTCTTGAGGGGAAGTAAGCAGAGAAACTTCTCTGTTGGAAAAATAAAACACACTTGAATGTATGTTGCTTGAATGCAGTGTTTGCTTCCAAGAATATTGTTTCCAGCTAGAGTGAATTAATAGATTACTTTGTAAGTTGCCTTTTTTGTGTGTGTGGGGGGGAGATGGTGTCTTGGAGTCTGAGTCTTGTGCTGAAAATACCTGAGATGATCAGTCTGAGCGTGTATGTGTGTGTATATATATATATATAATATATACACACACATTTTGTTTTGGACTTGCTGAGCTAGATTGCCAGCTTCAGTCACTCTGAGCCCTTCCCCTAAGATTCTGTCCACTTCAGGTCCTGGGTGTGCAGATCTAACAGCACACAATGCTGAGGTTTCTGCCAGCCTCGTGTAGGAAATGGAGAGGTGTCTCTTCCCAGCACCGCGTCAGCCTGCGGGTGAGCTTGCTGGGAGCCCCTGGGGTGCAGGAGGACTGGCAGCGAGGTGGCTGTTCCTGTGAGCTGGTCTGGGAGCAATGCCACCAGTGTTTGCTCTCCACACTTAGTGCTCTTCTGGGCAGGCCGTAAATGAAACGGCGCTAACCAAGCAGAGCTGTTCAAGTGTGATTGCTCAGGGCGGTGGGTTGGTCCTTCTGCAGAGTTGCTATTTGGCAATGGGGCTCTGCAGTGTCCCCATTTTTTTTTTCCACTGTGATGGAAACTGAGGATGTCTAGTTCTAGAGTCATCAGCTATAAAAGTTGACAGGTCCTGCTTATTTTTAACAAACCTTACTTGAAGTTAATGAATATTAGTATTTTCTGGCTAAAATGTGTTAACTTACGAAGAGTACACGTGGCTTAAAATGACTTTCTCTTTTTTAAAAGCTTTGTAAATGTGTGAAATTTTAAGGTGATGAAGGATGCAACTTCCAGCAGTTTTAAATATGAGGTGTTGGAAGAGGAGAACATGTCACTGCTGCTCTGTGTTGCACTGTAGTTGAACTAGGCCTTGTAAAAAGCATAGTTAGTGATTAAAAATCAAACAAAAAATTTAATATGGCAGTCTTCAATTAACATTATTTCTCACCTGTTCCTGATGTATCATATTAATGGGACTTTGGTGCTCATGACACCCTCCGGGGGTCCAGAATAGTCACTGCTATTGTTTTTATGTACAGCTGGTCAGCAAGAGCGGCTGCTCTAATAGCTTGGTGGTGTGCAGAGCCTATTGGTGACTATTCTAATTCTGTCAGTTTTGGACAGAAGGCTGCTTCTCAGCCTCTCTGACAAAATTAATCCTAAAAATGAGGAGCCCAGGCAGTCCTGTTAACATGCCAGGTGTCACTGTGTCAAAAGCTGCTGCTAATGAATTTAAGGATGAATGTAGTTCAGTCTGATAGATGATGGTGTAAGAGGAAAACCTTACTAACAGATTACCAGTGTTTCAGAAATACAGTCGTTAACTTCCTACTTGGGTTCTAAAGTAGTTCTCAAATGCTGTTGAAAGCAACATCAAATCTAGAAAACTGAGGAGCCCTTGCTCACCCCATCAATCTCTGGAAGGGTTTAATCCATCATCAAACTGTAAAGGGTAAAAAATGAAAAATGATGAATGCAGCTAATATTTCAATAGCACCTGCCTCTTTCACTGAAGTGTTAAATTGTTTCATTTCGTTGCTTTTTTCTGTGATGAATTAAAGTGCAAATATTACTTCAATTTATTAGTGGAAGGGGTCTGGGGCACTTGTTCTGGCACTATGGCGGTACCAGTCACTGATTCGGAGTAGGCACAGGCTGGGATGTACATCATCTTGTCAACTTCATTGAGTCGAGTTTTCTCCCTTACCCATTTGAAGCCTGGGTCACAAGCTCAGCAGTGTTTCTGTCATACCAGGGGGTCCAAGTTGTTCATATCTGGACACGTGATTTCTGTGTCCTGCTCTGTAGCCCTATGCTGGAGGCTGAATTTTGACATCCTTGCCACTCACATCTTGCTGATGTGATGCCACTTCTTCTCCCTGCCCCATGGCTGGTGCTTTCCTCAACTCACTTTATGGGGGAAAGATTTTTTTGCATTGCTATCATCATTCCTTTGCCATGCCAGTAGTCTGAGGACTCTAACCCGTCTGGAGGGTTGATAACAATTAGCTACCTGGGCTTAAGAGGTACATTTTAGAACAAAGGAAATTCATTCTTTAGGTCCAGTTGGTTTGGATGTTCACCTCTTGAATTATTTTAACTTTTGCTTGTCAGGGTATATGCTTCCTTAGAAATCATATATGTACGTAAGACATCTATTTTTATGTGAAACATTCCAGTCATTATAAGTTAAGCCCATCTATATCTGGCTCTCTTATTAAATGTGATCTAAAGTATCAAGACTTTTACTTAGTTGGCAAAGTCATTATCCAGGGAACTTTGAAGCAACAAAAGAAATAATACCTTTTGTGTAATATTGACCTTTTTATACTTTCTAACGTCATTCTTTTTCTTTTTTTTTAAACATGGAAAGGTTAAAGCATACTAAAATACAGGTCATCTGAGAACAGTCATCTGTAGCTTAGGAAGTGAACTGGAAATTTGCATACACAAAGCAAATTGCCCACTTAATTCATTTTGGACCCACAAGGGAATGAAAATAATTAGGAACTGGGCTACAAAATCTGGGCAGAGAATTGCCTTTCAGGTAATTGTCTAGTTTTCATTTGGTAAATATAAACAATCATCCACAAATTACTATATGCTTTAGCAAAATAATATTGGGGATATGAAGAAATTCTTCTTTCTCCAAGTGAGTTTGGATTTTGAAATGTGTCAGAAGAATCCTTAATATTCCGATACAAAACCAACTAATTGCATACTGCTGACAGGAATACACTGATTCCTCGAGGGGGTCTAAGTTTTAATCCGATTGTATTAATCTTGCCTTGAAACAGCAGAAGCAATTTAAACAGTCGTTCTGTCTAGTTATGGAATAATCCATTTGGAAAATTGAATTGTGTAATTTGTAATTGTTTTCCAGGCTTGCTAATGCAAAACTGTACCAGTAGCAAATTAAACGTTTAAAGTATGACCACTCTACTTATAACTGGCTGTTAAACATTTGTTTTAATGAATGCTATCACTTACTACGAACGAAATGTCTGGTTTGAGGCTTTAAAAGAATTAAAGCAACTTGTCAGGGTATTTTGGTATCTTCACTGTAATGCCATGCAGCAAGGCTCAGCACAGGTCTGGGGGGCAGGTATGTGTCAGAGGGGAGGACGAGGACAGAAAGCTGGTCACCAGCAGCCGTGGGTATTGTGTACAGCTCCTCTGCTCTGCTGAGGTAAGGAGCAGCTTCTGAGAGCGGTGGTAAAAACTGAATCCCTAGAGCTGGGAGTTGTTTCTGGCTTCAATTTCTTCAAAAAGGCAGCGTTGGAATACGGTGGGGTATGGCGGGGTGTGTGCAATCCTGTACCTGAACAAGTGAAAACTAGCAGCTTTTCTAAACTAGAGATTTTCCCACTGAATAAAGGGAGATACGGGCATGGCTGTAGATTTTATATGTATATATAATCTCTCTATAAAATTTTAGTATGTTATGTATATGTAGTAAGTTAGATGTGCACAGGCCAATCTTGCGTCATAAACAGGGCTGGGCTGGAATTA
The DNA here is from genome assembly GCF_040182565.1 of Anser cygnoides. Taxonomy (NCBI): domain Eukaryota; kingdom Metazoa; phylum Chordata; class Aves; order Anseriformes; family Anatidae; genus Anser; species Anser cygnoides. Next base: position 6,994,372 of record NC_089888.1, on the reverse strand, counting down.
GTGCAGCAGCATTTACCACTAAATATTCCCTGGGGTGTCCCAGGAAGCATTCTGTCTGCAGCCCTCACTGAGTGAGTTTCCAGCAAGCTGAGACAGAAGCATAAAGTCCTTAATTAAGATTAAAACATGAGATACTTGCAAACCATTGAATGTGGCAGTTGTGTAGGCAATAAATATGATCCCTTGTGTTCTGTTCTGAAAGGCTACCCATATTTGAGAATTATGTCCTAATTCAAACAGTCGTTTGAATTCACAGTGCTGCTAAGATCCTGTTTAGTCAACTGTGTGTCTGGCATGTTTTAGAAGGGAACAGAAGAATTTTTACTTGAGTGTATCTGGTCAGGGTGAAGCTCTGTCTGTTTGTACTGTTGGTTGAGAAATGAATGATTAATCCCTGAGCCTGATTCAGGACTCTTACCACACAGCTCTGCAAGTATTTTAGTTTTTAATCTGATCAAATGTACTTCAGTTATGTGGAATTTCATCTTAATGTAAAAGAGTCCTGAAAGTAAAGAGGAAGGTAGAAGTATGGAAGGGAAGGTACTCTACTTACTAATCTCGGACAAATAAAACAAACATGTATTTAACTATGAAAACATTCTTTTGCAAGAGTCTAGCAGGAGGAGAGTTATTTCAAAAATGCAAAAAAATAAAACTTCAGCCTCGAATACTTGCAGGTGTTTGGTGTCTGTTTCTGACTCCTTTCCAAAAGCTCAGCGGAGGGGACGTTAGCAGCCTGCCACTTAGTGTGAATTTGGTGCATATGTGCCAGACAATTTGAACCATCTGTTGCATAAGTGTGAGCAACAGGGAAGCTATTTAGGCACCTGGGATAATGATGGCATTTTGCAGCACCTTGCTGGGTGACGCAGCAGGTCAAATAACAAGCGATCTTTAGACAAGCTCTCCCTCAGGAGCACAGGTGCACTGTTGAGCCTTGGCAGCAGGAACAGCTTCTTGGCTGAAGATGGGTCTTGCAAGAAGGGGCTGGTACTGTTTCAGAGTACCTCTGAAAGGTGAAGACAACTCCAGCAGCTCAGCCCCCAAAAGGAGGAGAGAGCAGCTGCTTACTGACTGTTTTTGCCAGCCATAAAAATCAGGTGCCACGGGGTTGTATCCAGGACCTAAAGCATGCATGAGCCAAAACACTGAATTTGTCTGGATGCTATCACTTGTGCCATAGCCTTCAGAAAGGTTCCTAGAGATCCACATTTGGTCCATCTGCTCTTCTTTGTGCGTGCTAAATCATGTACTGCAGAAAACCTTGGTCTGAAACCAGCCGAGAAGAGACAAAACTATGTGCATGTCACTGTAGATATTTGGAGGTGGGCAGAGGTCAGACTTGAGGCCTGCCTGTCCCTCACGATTGAGTGAGATGTTTTGGTCTCAGCCCATGAAGTTCTACAGAAACAAATGCCATCACGAGGTTTTCAGATGTATGTGAAGACTTGCAGATCATGTGGTGTGAAATGCCATTATGCAAGAGCTCTGAAGCAGTCAGTGCAGCACAAAATAATCCCCAGGCTGCCGATTGTTGTAGCTAGCAGTTCTCCAAATATAAATACCCTTTCTCCCAGTTCATGGCTAAAACATGAGTTACAAATGGTTTGATGATAAGTGAAATTAATGACACAACGCTATTGGTTTCAGTACATCTTCAGGATATCACTCAAGGGATGCAATCACCTGCAATTTTATTTGAATAGGCTGTGAGCCAGAGCTCTCAGGAGGAATGTGTTTGTGGTACATGGCAGCAGTGCTTTTCAGTACAGTCACTCTGCGTTCACACAGTACATGAGGTGATTCCTGGAGGCACTGACTTACCACACCTGTCTGTAGTGTGTGGACTTACACTGGGTTGGTCTCCTTTGCCTCTTCACCTATCCCAGCACATAGCACTTAGAGGTAGGGACAAAGTGATGAGGAAGAGCCTTGAGTTAGAGCCTTGAAACAATGTAAACAAATTCCATATATAATTTAGCTGTTTTTCAGAGTATGGCTTCAGTCCTGTCTCTGCAGCCCTTCTTCCTTTCTCCCTTCCCCACATGCCCACCCTGCAGGCCAGGGACAAGCCCCTCAGTCTGAGCTGGGCCCGTGCAGACACCACAGTCGGTGGCACACTTGTGGGCTCTCTGTTTTCATCCTCCGCCTCATGTTAACGCAGGGACAGTTTTCCCTTAGAAAGATGAATAAACGGCTGGTTGATACCTCAGAAAAGCAAAAATAGACCTCTGTGAATACTGTGAAGGCAATGTATAAGGGATAAGTAATGTCTCCAGTAATCTGCATTGTCTGCCTCATAACACAGTGTGGTTAGAGGGAGTGAAGAGCAAGTAGGAGAAGGCGTAATCAAATGAAAATAAATTTTTGTGTTCAGAAGGATGAACTTTGGGATTTCAAGCATGAGCTGCGTCTTGGAAAATCTCTATTGGAATATATTACTCTGCCTTTGAGATTACTGTAGGAAAGTACTTCTTTGTAACTACCTGGCCTGTCAGGGGATTTTATAAGAAGGATAAAAATATTGCTATTCTCAGCTCCAAAACAATGAGGCCATTATATTCACAATTCTATATTTAGTCATTTCTAAAGGAGAATCCAGTTGGGTGTTATGCTGTCTTCTGGTCAAGACATCTGCCCTCGTGCTTCTATTCACCCTGAGTTATGGATAACTCCTTAGTGGTCCCTTGAAGTGATTGTAGTATAAATTGACTGTCCTCACGCAGGGAGAGGAGAAATGTCTGCTGTTGTGGGCTATGGGATGAAGGAGGAGCTTCTGTGTAATGTGGTGAGATTTTCTTGACTGGGAGAACTAAAGCAAAAGAAAATTTGTGGTTGCTAGATATGGCTGTGGCTTCTGTTCTACTCCATGTGCTGAGTGGATCTTATTGGAATGGCCAAATTGGAATGACCAGCAGCTGCTGATGTGAAGCCATAGACCAGAGGGCAGGTGCAGGTATATGAGATATTGGCAGGAGAATATCTCAGTCCCGGTGGCTGGGTTCAGAGATGTTGTAGCCCAGGAGCTGCTGCATAAATACGTCACAGACACATAAGCAAAGGTGTACAAGGCCAGGAGTCTTTGGGTATGTAGGGATGAGCTGGAGATTGGGGTGGAGCCCTAGTAAAAGAAGATGGGATCAGAAGTGACTCTCCTTTAGTGTCCACTGACAGCAAATGCTCTAATCTTGTCCTTCTTGCGTTCCCAGTAGTGTTTTGAACTGTTCCCATCTGGCCCAGAGGTGCATGACTCAGGCTGAAGACAGGGTCATTAGTGATACTGTTTGGTTGGTTTGTTTGTTTTTCCTTTCCCAGCACTGTGCAAGAGCCAGCAGCATCCTACACAGCCCAGTGTGCTTTGCCTCCCTTGCCAGGCTGCCTGGGGCTGAGGGGCAACATGCCCTGCGTAGCCCTAGGGGCTGATGGGGAGCATGGGCAGTAGGAAACCAGCTGGTCCCTCTGAGCCTCCTAGCTGCCCGGAGGATTTCTGTCTCCTGAGCCAGCAAGGCAAGGCAGTTTTCTGTTTCCCCTCTGGTATAAACCTTTCTTCATCTCACTGAGCCCTGTCGCTGCATCCTCAGGATTCATCACACTAGAGACAATTACTGTGGTACCCAGCAGTAGGAGTGTTAGGCAACTGATTTTTAAGAAATGAGCTTTCAATTAGGACAAATCCTAGGTAATTAAATGATTTGTTGCCAAAATGTATGGCCAAATGCTGCTTCTGCTAACTTTTGTATTCATAGGTACTGTGTCACTGGTACCAATTTCATTAGTGTGTCCACTTGCAGAAAATGTAAATGTGCTCAGTATAAATGTCAGAGTAGTTACTGTCCTGAATGAAAAAGACATTTTTTTTTCCTCTTGTATTTGCATATTTTCTTGGCAAATGGGAAGGACGTGAGAGCTGAACCTGGCAGCTGGCAATTTGTGCTTGACCTGTCATGTGCCTGAGTATGATAGGAATAAGCTATGACAGATTTGTCATATTTAGCAATGAGTTTGTCAGTGTCTTGTTAGCACTGGGGATGTGCTTCCATCATAGGATTTCCTGGAAGAGTAAAAAAAAATCCTCATGCGAAATTAAGTACAATCAAGAAGTTTCAGTTTTGACACTTCTCAAAATTTTGAACTTCTCAAAATTTTGAGCCCGGAGGCTAGAAAAACCTGAGTTCTAAATTTGGCAGCTATGGAGAAGGTTGGTGTGTTCCCTACAGAATGTTTCTTTCATTTGTTATTCCTTTTGCTACTGCACACAGAGTGAATTTGGGGACATTGGGTCTGTTGCTTATTTTTATTTGGTTGCTCACTGACTGCCGTCCCTTCCATACACAGATTACCTTTTCAGGGTCTTGCTTGAAACTGTGATTTTTGACTGTCTGTACTCCTGTGCTGGAAGGAAAAAGCAATAAATGGACTCTAAGGAGAAAGGGACTTTTAGGATGAAGGGTCAGAGAGATGCAATGAGTGTGCTGGTTAACCCAACGTCCTTTAGAGAAACAGTCTCTTTTGCTGGACCCTACGACACTGATATCTCTTTGCAGTTCCTGAATCTTCCGGCTAAGACAGTTGCTGCATTTCTTTGTTTAGAGATGATGCCGTTTGATAGACCATTCCGCAGGACTACTGAGACAAAAGTAATGAAGTTGTTAAGTTGCAGGTTACAGCTTTGGGAATGTTTTTGTTAAATTCCTACTCCCTTCAGTCCTTACCATTTAAAAGAATCAGTGAAACATTTTCTAATAATGAATATTTAAATATAGCTTCCCCATTCCATGTTGGAGTATTAGCCTTCGTATTATAAAGAATTTAAATAATGAAGAATTTATCCTCAGTCAAATTTAGGAATGTTATTTATGGGGGTGAGCGTGAAAACTGAATGTCAGAGAAATGTGAAGGAACTATAGTAGGTATTCATTAAAGCTGCATACTATATATATATATATATGCGCTCATTTTTCTTGGAGTGAAAGATATTTTTCCAATCAGTTTTTGGCAACCAATTAACAGAAATCTGTGTCGACAAGTCTGTGAATTTATTTTGTGAATCTTTAAAGCTAAAAAGCTTTCTAATTACTAGAACATTTTTTTAGTGGACCATTCTAACAAATCGTCAGCTTTCCATCAAAAATAGTTTAGACAACAGCTTTTCACCAGTTTTGTCCTCCAGGATGAAAGCTGTTCTGGAACTGGATTTGCTCCTCCAAATGGGTGAATCTGTTAGATTTTTGTCTTGAGCTCTTTTTGCTTTTGTTACAATCGATTGATCTTTCTCATGTCTTACAAGTGTTTCTCAAACTGGAGTGAACTTTGATTCTACCTGCCTCTTGGCTTAAATTATGTTTAGACTGGATTGCACCAAAGCTTACATGCAGGTGGGGAGGGACTGGAGAACATGGCTGCTTCACCATCCAGGGTCTTCAAGTTGATTGCCTAAGGTGATTCGTATCAAGGATACGTTTCCTTAAGAGCAATCGTAGGCATGTTCATGCTCTCCGTCTCTTTCTCCATCCTGTGCAACTTGGTTTAGTTCTTAATTTCAGCTTCTCCAGTCAATAATGGATATATATATTTTAAAGTCCCAATTAAATGTCCAAATTGTGTTTATTTTCAGGTCACAGAGCTCAATAATGTGAAGAATATTTCACGAATGCCAAAAAGCACAAAGAAGCATGCTGTCGGGATTTATTTTAATGATGACACCTCCAAAACCTTTGCTTGTGAGTCAGGTGGGTAAAACGGCAATGCACATGAGAAAAGATAAGAGCATTAATTGTGAAATCATAAATGTATTATACCTACACACAGATTTTCTGGGCATTTATACAGAACTTGAGGCAGATGAGTGGTGCAAGGTACTGCAGATGGAGTGTCTTGGAACACGGATTAATGACATTAGCCTTGGAGAGCCTGACTTGTTGGCATCAGGAGTGGAGAGGGAGCAGAGTGGTAGGTACATAAAATATAAAATATTGACCTTTTAAATTTTTAATTGCATTATTTTAGTCATTTGGATTGTGCATATGAACATCCAAAATAAATTGGTACCAAAAATTGTTTTTCCAAACTATTCCTTTTTATTTATTTATTTTTTTTATTACCGCCAAAGATAATGAGCATGGTAATTAAGTGCTGTGATTGAGGGTTTTAGAATTATTTTGGAATAACACTTTTATTTCTGAGACAAGTTAGCTGATTTTGGATATGGAGACTGTATTTTTGTTGTGTTTCCTTATATCATGTCTGTACAACACTTTCAGAGGCCATTTATCAACATTGTAAAGTGAATAATAAATAATAATAATAATTGCATGCAGAAGCTGAGCCCATGGCTACTTCACTTTCCTATGCAAATTAACTAATTATATGCACAAAAGCATTTGCAATGTATTTATTCATGCACACAGTTATATTGTTTGCAAATATCAAGATTATGTTGGTGCAGTTCTCTTTTGTATCTCAACGCATGCCCAAATGTTTGATGCCCTTGAAGTGTAGCATTCTAACTGCTCCAAACATAGAGTTTATCGAGTTATTGGAAGGAATTGAGTCTTTGTTTTTGAATTAATTGTTCAAAGTGGAAATAAAATCTTGTAATAGAGGAGGAAAGTAGGAAATTCCTTTAATGACTTGTACAGTTAATGGGCAGGGATTTTAGACTAACCTTTTGTTTTTCTCCCAGAGAGATTCAATGTGTATTTGATGCCATCCCCTAATTTAGATGTGCATGGGGAATGTACCTTGCAGATAACATTTGAGAATATCTGTCTTTGGGACATCCAGAATCCCAGACTAAAACTCATCTCTTGGCCATTAAGTGCCCTCCGACGCTACGGGCGGGACCCATCTTGGTTCACGTTTGAAGCAGGGAGGTAGGTGTGTGTTTGCTGTAGTGTGTTCCTTTCCTTGCTGGTGCTCTGGACCGCTTCCGAAGGCTGTCAAAGGATGTGAGAGCTTATCTTCAGACAGAAGCTGGTTGTGTATCCTCTGTTAAAATAAAGGATTTAATATTAATATTTAAAATAAATAAAAATAATTCTGAAATCCAGGTTGCATCTTGAATGGAAGAAATGGCTCAACACAGGTGCCTGAGGATGGGGTGGGAGAGCTGTGCTATCCCAGGGGATGCCAGGTGGAGGTTGACAGCACTGTGTATTATGTATAGGCTTCTTCTTAAATCAAGTTGTATATGAGACAGTGGATTGGATAGACAGGTTTGTAAAGAAGAGGTGAACATCATTCCAGAATTTGTACAACATGGGCCTTTGGGCATGGAGTTAGGGTTTTAAGCAGTTCTGTGCAAAGAGAATCGTTTGAAGTGTAGAGCAGTGTTTCCAAGTTGTTTCCCAGAAGCAAAATAAAGTAATGGAGAAGGGATTCCTGTTTTCTATCTATTTGACAAATGGGTTTATAAGAAATTTGAATGCAGTTCCTTGTTTTAGAGATGTTGTTCTCTGTCGCTTCTTGCAGCTTAGGTTTAATGAGCTGAAGTCTTTGTGTGGCTGAAGTCAGAGCATTGGTTCATTGAACTAAACTACCAAATTCTTTCTAAGGGTTATGGTTGCATTATTTTAAGTAAGCAAATTAAAGAATTGCAATAGCAAAAGAGAATCTCATCATACAATTAACTTATCTGGAGAGAGAAAAGGCATTTAAATGCCTATACTCTGTATTGCTGCAGAACTTTGTTCTTTCAGGAAAAATGATATGATTTTTTGATTCACTGATTATGCATTAGTCATTGCAAGACAATGCAATTGGGATGCTAAGGATAATGTATCTGGGGTTTCAAGTGGAAGACAAAACTGCAAAACTCATTACAGGCAACATTAAAAGTCTGAAAGGGAAAGAAGGCAAATTAATCCCACCTTTTAGTCTAAAATTTATGAACCTGTGTGTTGTGCATGAGCTCTCTAGAGTTAGTTAAGCACTTTTGAGAATTTAGTGATACTCACCTGAGTCTGTGTTTGAGAAGAGTAATACCAGTATAAATTAAAATAGTGAGGTTGGACTAGGGCTGTTAAAGCCCATATAGATAACTTTGTTCCATATTTCAACAACCTTTTGCTTTCCTATTGCTTGTGCAATATTGCTTCTAGAGCAGCAAGGTAAAGTTAAGTGTTACAGATCACCGTGAACAAGCGAAAATCTCACATTTGGATCCCGTCTGTTCTTGCTTTGGCAGAATGTGTGACACAGGAGAAGGACTATTCATCTTTCAGACACGAGATGGGGAAGCAATCTACCAGAAGGTTCACTCGGCTGCTCTGGCCATAGCAGAACAACATGAGCGCCTGTTACAGAGTGTGAAAAATTCAATGGTACGGCTACTCACCATGCTTGTCATTCTGCACTGGGCACCAGTGAATGGTGTTTCTTCACTGTGACTTTGTCTTTTGATTCACAGATAGTAAGCAGTCTGATTATTGTTCTTACTAAATTCTGCGTTGTTATTATGTTTAGGCCAGTATATATAACTGGGATTGCTTTTCAAGAATCTGAACAATAGGGGAGCTTATAGTCCATGATTTTTGTGTTTGGAAAACTGTAAATAAGTGTGACTTAGTTCAGAGACGATAAGCTCCTGTCAGCATAGTCGGCATTCTTGTTATATTCTTTTAATTAATCACCATCATGAGTTTGTTGTTTGGAAACATTTCTCATCAATCTATTTGCAAAATGTTATGGCTCATGCTCAGTTTTTCATTTGTTAATTGATGCCTACACTTGAAGGATGATTTGGAAAGAGTCATATGGTTCAGATTAAACTGTGGGGGAGGACTAGATGTGTTTGTCTGATCCCTCAGTGGATGTCTGTTTTCTGCAAGTGCTTTTTGTGTCTAAAACTCATTTTATGACACTCATTACTGCTAGGAGATGTAGGAGTATAAGATGCAAACTAACATACGGACTGAGAACTGAGATAGTGTGGGATCTCCAAAAACATTCCATTGAAGAACGGCAGTTTTATGGCACTTGCACCTAACATATTTCCAGATATTACCATTTCATTTATTTGTTTTCTCATGAAACCTGTAGAATGAAAAGGATCTTCTGTAAATGACATATCAAAATTGGTCTCTGCGTGCCAGGGTTCACAGGTTGACTCTGACAGCAAAACTAGTATCCTGAAGATAACAGACTTTCTGGAATGTATAAAATTCCCAGAATGGAAAACTGTGGAACAGCCTGGCCACAAACATCATCTCTATTCCATGCAGTAGTAATTGATTTGTGTAATCTGCAATAAGAATTGTCTTTCCATTTTTATGAACAAAAACACATGCACATCCATGTCTAATCCTTTTACTAATTCTACTAAAATCTTGGTTTCAGGGGTAAGTTGTAATGATGAGTTATCTCAGTATTAACCAGATGACTCAGTGGAGATAAAACAGAAAATGTCATTACTACTTGTGTAAGTCTTAAGTTTTTCAACCCTTCCAGGCTTACTAGGAAGAAGCTTGACACATTGCTTTCTTTCAGTTAAAAATGTTAAAGCTAGCAGGTGATCTACAGCCAGCATTGCTGGTATTTTTCTCTTTCCCAGTAAAGTATCATCTAACACCATTTTTGCTATCTTGGACGTCTTGTAATTTAGTAGCTGAATCTAATTGTTTCAGACAAGTCCATATGCCCCTGAATATGAGTTTCCCAAGTCTGTCATAGAAGTGTCTGATTCCAAAATACTCAGGAAGACTTAGTCCCTTCTCTGGGTTTTAAGGATACGCAGATTTAGGGCTTTAGATAGAGGATCATTACCTCAGTGTACAAATCAGGTAGCTACTTTTGCAAATTACAAAATACTTTGTAAAGGTCATCTTCATCATTCAAATTGATTTATTTCCCCTGTATTTTAATTTCTGTTTGAAGACATCAACAAGGAGTTTATTTTAGATACTTGCACTTCATGCTCGGCTGTCTGAGCTGTCTTACATTGTTTTTATCTCTAAGAATTATTAACCCTGTGTGAAATTTTGTATTAGTGAAGCTTGAGCTGCTATTTACTGAAAGGGTAAATAAAAGTAAAAGGTAGGAGACTGTGGTGGTGAGAAATTGTCTTCACTGAGCATCTTGTTTTCTCCTGAAATCCTGGCCTCTGCTACCACTGATGTGATCATCTGAGATGGAGGCAAAGATGGTATTAAGCTACCTGAGGGCTCCTGGAGCCTGTGCAAGAAATGGGAGTTGAATGTCCCATGCTGATAGAGCAAATAAAGCTGCCAAGTACTGTTGAGAGCGTGGGCTATAATATGTCTGTCACCTCCCTAGCAGTCACTTGCTTTATAGTTCAGTTTGTGACTATAACTGACTCTGACTGCTGAAACGCACGTGGAAAATTGATGTGATAGGGGTTCCTCAGCTGAGAGCCTCAGCCTGACACTTTCTATTCATGTGCAGTGGCTTTCTGGTGAGGTCGGAGCATATGCTGACTGGAGTCTGACACACATTCACAAGTGGGTTTTATTTATTTTCCTTTTCAGTGAATTCAGAGATCTCCCTTTTCTCTTTCAAAGGCAAAAAAGAGCTGGCTCTGCTTAGTGATGCATGAAGCCATTCTGGTCAGTGGTAACTCACCTCGCCCAACTGTTCCTTCCCCTTCGCTCTTGCACTGCCAGACAATGAAATGAAAATATCTATTCAAATTGTAGACATATTGTCGTGAATATTTGGTTGCCATGAAAACTGACAGGAGTAGTGCTGTTACTTGACTGCTGTCATCTCTGCCTCGTCGCGGTTTAGGTTGCTTTAGAAAAAGATGTTACAGCCTGACATCTCGCTAAGAAGTAATAACGGTGAACTTCTCCGTTTTGGCAGCTAAAGCTCAGTGCTTCAAAGATATTATCAGCCAGTTTACCGGCAGCTTTGGCTGACTCTTCTTCCCCTCTCCACAACCAAGGAGTGCACTTTGTGCTAGATCCATCTGATGTACGAGCGTGTCAGTCTTGGCTAGGGTCTGCTATCCTCCCTGACCATTTCCAGAGAGATTGATAATTAGGAGTGGAAAAGGTGGTCATTAACTTCTGGAGTGAGAGAATACTGAGTAATAGTGTAAGATAGTAAAAGAAAGCTACTCAAAACAACAGCAATGTGTTAGTGCCCTTTAATTTCTGAAACTGTTTATTTTTATTAATGTTGAGTATTAGTAGTTCTAATAAATTTACTTCACTAGGAAGAAAATCCCCTCAAAAACATAGCGACCCTCCCCAGGTGGGTGTCCCAAGATGAAGGTTTACTTAGTGCAAATTGTTTAAAAACGACACGCTCTGCAAAATCTTTGAGAATTGTGTATTCCATCTTGAGAGAAAAAAATCTTTTTTTTCCTTTTATTCCTTTTTTTTTTTTCTTTTAAAGAAAAGTGTGTGTCTCATGCTAGTTTTGCTGCTTGCTAAAGCAGGACCCCAAAAAGAAGATATTTACTCTTCCCTCCCTGGGACTTGTGTGGGACTTGTGGGAACCAACTGCACCATGCACCTGACCCAGCCCCAGCGAGCTGCCTTAGTGTAGCTCAGCACACCTCTCACTCAGGTGCCAAGAAGTGACAAGAGGTGGCACTGCAGTTCCACGGCTGTTCCCAGCTCTGGTTGCTGCTGCTTGGGAGTGCAGCTTCTCCATCCCCTTTCTCCATGGATCGCTCGTAGCCAGCAGAGCTGTGAGGTGGCTTTGTGTTGGCCCTCACCGCTTCTTGCCTCTTTGCTTCTCCTTTGGTTGAAGCGTGACTTAGCATAATTTGATCCTTGACATGTGTGGATGGAGCTGTGTCTGAACTGCTTTGGAGATCCTGATATCCTTTCAGCACCATCTCCTGGGAGGAAGAGGGTGAGAGGCTATGGATTAGGTGCCCTCCAGTTAACAAATTATTTGTTATATTAATGATACGTGGTGTTACATGTCTCATTTGGTCCTCTGCTTGCAGCCAATGCTCGTGCGTGTTCCAGCATACCAATTCTGGCAGGTTTTGACCAGCTTACGGTGCTGGGTGCTTCCAAGGAATAAAGCCAGGTCATTATCAAGCTATTCCTACTTCTTCAGTTGCCACAGAGATACAGTAGGTTAATTGTGAGAATGAAATCAATCATCATTTAAGCTGCTTTAGCTCACAGTCCGAGGTGTTTTGATGAAGTGCTGTGTATTCAGGACATAGCATACTAATTCTTTTTTCCAGCTGCAGTTTTTTAATTTTTTCCCCATGCTGATTGAGTTCAGGAGGGGCACCTTTTCTGGACCTTTTCTGTGTCTTTTATCTTCTTTCTCTAGCTGCGTCTCCTTTTTCTCTGAAGATATCCTTTTGGTTTTTTGCTCTCCTACTGAGAGCAGACCTGTTGCTCAACTCACCAGTAGGTGGAACCACCCAAGAAGCATCTCCAATTAGGAAATGCCATCCTCACAGTGCTCTGCTGGTTCTGCTCCAGTAGGAGGTTGTTGTTGTTTGTTTCCTTGGTGCTGCTGTGCGTGGTGACACCGCAGACGGTGCTGGGCCTTCAGTGAAGGAGCTGTGATAAATACACTGTGTGGTGTAGGTGGAAACGTGCATTGTGCAGGGACTCGCACCCTACTGACTTGGGGGGTGGGTGTTTTAAGAGCAAAGGTTGGTCTGGGTTTGCTTTTGTTTTCATGTATTTTACCTTGATATCACAGGTACAGCATCCACAATACAGAGAGGAGGTTGAGGGTTGCTGGCACCTCTGAGGAACTTCAAAATGGCTCTCTTCAATGATATCTTTCATCTGCCTCCTCTCTGTGCTTGCTTCACTTGTTTGTTTTTGCTCCAAAATATGCTGAAATTCTTGTAAGAGGTTCTTTCACCTCAGGTCTTGTGAAACTAAAATGTAAAAGCTTGCTCTTTTTGTAAACAGCATCTTTATAAATTAGACAAAAACAAGTATAGATTTGGTATATTTGAACTAATGTTTGCTAGAGCTTTGGAAAGAGAATTTTAGCTGTACTGTGAAGCTTACGATAAAATCCAAATATTTCTGTCAGCTTGCATATGTGTGTTAATGAATTCACATGAAACATGACAGGTTCTTGGTGTGCTGAGGTTGTACTTAGCTTTGGGAAGTTGGGAAGTAGTTGGGAGACTCTCTGATGGCTTTGTTGCTGAAGGGGGAGTACTTTCCTATCTTCCACTGACTCCCAGTTTCTGTTTCAGCTGCTTGAGTTAAAACTCCCCTCAGGGGAAGCAGTGCTAGCGCAGGACCAGGGGAGCACAAAGGTGAGCTTTGGTGTGCGACAGTAGCGTGGCCTCCTAACCCGAGTGCTGTGTGTCCGTGGAGACTAACCCGGGTTAGTCACTGCTGCTCACGTAGGGCGGGCCGATGGACAGAGGGAGAGGCTGTGTTGACAATATCATTAGACATCTTTGCAGCCTGTGGCTATGCCTTTTCTCTGAGGATGTGTGTTAAGCACAACTGTCACCTTCACATCAGTTTACTGCTTTGCAGCTTCAGATGAAGATGAGCGAGCGAGCCGTGTCCCTCAGCACCATGGTGCCCTTGCCCCGCAGTGCCTACTGGCAGCACATCACGCGACAGCACAGCACTGGCCAGCTCTACGGCCTGCAAGGTAAGGGGCTGGGATTGGAGGGCGTCAAGGCACAAGTCGGACAACAGCACTGTTGTTTTATGAGCTTTTTTCAGATAACTAAGGAAACATTACCATTGCGGGGTGGCCAGCGAGGGGCACACAGGCAGTTATGCAGAAAAGCCAGCAGGAAACAGACCGAACGCTTAATAGAGTTGGGACAGGCACCACACTGTGGAAATCTTTTGGAGTTTTTTTTTTTTTTTTGCTTCTTTTTTTAGCCCCTCAGACGTTAGGAGTTTCTAAAGGAATAATGAATCTTAGATATTTACTCTTTTAAATAAAGCTGGAGACTATAAAGGTCAGAAGAACCTCCAGAACACAAAATATAAGAAATTGTGATTAAAAATGGCAGGCTCTGTCACCCCTGACGTATGTGGCCATATTCCGTTTGTATCCTCTGATTTTTCAGCAAATCTGAAAAGTAAAAGCCAACCATATTTTTTTTTCCTTTTCCTGTTTTGAACACTAGAGGGGGCAGGCAGCACATAAAAAGCCTCAGCCAAACACCTTACACGTTTCAGCTGGAGGAACGAATAATAAAAGCAGCGCTTATATGCCTGTTCAAATTTGTTCAATAAATTAGGGCATGGGAAGATGACCTGCTGGTGGCAGCCTGTGACACACAAGAAGAAAACTGCTTAGAGCACTCTGACACAATCAGGGGATTGGTCTTACTGTGCCTTACTGTAGAGTCCTTTATTAATACAATAATTCAGCATGGTGTTGACACAAGATAAATAGATTGTATGGGTACAAACCACTTGTTTTTTATTTAGAAAAATAGCTTGCTTGTTAAACTGAAAAAGGGATCCATGGGGATTCTAGTCATGAGAATGTCGTAAAAGTCTTTGAAAAATCCTGGCCCTGGGAGGTGGGTGGGTGGGAAGCCATGCAGACTTTATTGTAATTAGAAAAGACACTGAAGTCATTGTCTTATTCAGCAGTCACGGTGACTATTTCAGTGGGACCCTTAACATCTCTAATTAGATTAGGTTGCCAAAATTTTGAAATGCTTCAATTATCAGAGAAAAATATCTTGAATATAAAATAATTGTTATACTGAGTTACATAATTTTTGAAATATTTCAATCCCTGAATGGTAGAGACACATGAAATTTTGTAAGCAGAAACTTTATTCTACCTAAGTTGGAACTGATAATTTTTGAATTAGCTTTTTTTCCCTTTTCTGTTGTACAGAGAAAAAACAAAACAAAACAAAAAGAGACAACTGTTGCTAAATAAAGTATGCTTTTCATTCAACATGCAGTCAGAACTTGTAAAATAAAAAAAAAAAAATTTGTTTTGTACATCTTTAAGTTCTGAAGCGGGGAAAGCAGGGATAGGTATAATTAAAAAGCTGTAATTTGTACTTCACATAGTCCTGTATAAAATGGTGAGTATGATACCTATGCCTTACTGAGCGTTGTTCTGTTTTTTGCATCTGACTTGGACAAGATGTTTCTAGCCCAGTGAAGCTTCATCGGACGGACACTTTTCCAACGTATAGATCAGACCATCGATAAAGGACTGTAAAAATTTTACAAACTTTGTCTTCTGACAAACTGCCCCAACGGATGACGCAGATGACAAGCAAGAATAGAAATGCTGAAAAGTTCAAGTTGGATGAAAAATTCTTGCAGTACAAATTTTTTTTTTTCAAACTTTGTCAAAAGTTAAAATGATTCTGTAGATACTGAGGAGGGGAACACAACCATCAGGCCCTCCAGTGTTTCTTTTGTATCTTACAGCTGGACAGAGAAGTCACTCCCTAAATATTTCCAAATGTTTTTTGTATAAGTATGTTGTAAATATGAGACTCTCCTGTTGTGGTGTGGTTCCATTTTGTCTGTTACAGCTGTTGGTTCCCTGATGTCAGCTGTCATCTTTGTCTGTTGTAATGCTTATCTTCAGTTATTAACATTACAGTTCAGCATAACCCCTGACCTTTGAAATAGTGGCCAGTTTTAAGCAGCTATTGGATACATTTTTTTTTTCCTGTTTGAAGCCTGATGGAGACTTGATTGATTTCTTTTGAAAGCACACACTCTATCTTCTATTTCCTGTATTTATTTCCATCTCTGTAAATGTTTAAAATAAAAATAATTCCCACTTAATCTGTGGTACAGCCCTTTTTGTCATTGTCAGCCTCATGAACAGGGCTACTGTGCAGTCACTGGGGCACTAGGAGAGAGGATGAAGTGGGGCAGTGGGTTGCTTTGGGTTCCTCTCCTATCTGAGGCAACACCATCACTTGTCAGGAGGCTGGTGAAATAGAGCAGTGATTCAACAAGAATCTCACAATGCCACAAATCGCTTTGTGGCAGAAAACAGATTCTTCTGTTTTATGACAGCTTCTATGTTAGGTACTACTTTCATAGATTGGCACCAGTATCTTCGTTTAACAGGAAAAATATGTTCAAAAATAGCTTAGTTGACTGCTGGATGCTGTGCAAAACGGTCAGAAACATGTAACAGCTGTAGATAAAAAGCTCTGATTACCCTGAATACAAGTGAAATACTGCATTCAACTGAGCATAGTTAAATCATTTTGTTAAAAGGCTTTTGAGTTAAGAATGCCTTGTCAGGTTACAAGTTGAGCTGATCATCTCTAACCATGTTATTGCTGCTCAGTTTACAAGCTTAAGGACTAGCTCTTATTTTGGTTGCCTGTCTGGGGAATTTGGTCTCTGCATATTTTAAAATGAAAACATGAGATAAAATTCTAATGATGGTTGTGTTTATTTAGGTATGTGCAATGTCTGCAGTTATTCTTTCAGCAGATATCCTGGAAGAAAAGAACACAGTGGCTGCAGATTTGTAGAGAGTGAAATGGTTCAGGACAAGCTAATTTTTTCCTATGACAGAGGTAATAGTCTTACTGTTTGAGTAAAAACAGCAAATACCTTAAGCTTGGCTGAAGATATTCATAATTCTAAATATGAAGCAGACTGGAAGTATGGGGTGTTGATCATGACACACATGAAGTAGACTTAGTTTCAGAGAAATGCTTTCAGTGTTGGAGAAAAAGGACATCCAGACTGAATTCAAAATGATCTGGACAAATTGGAGAAATTCAATAGGGACAGGTGCCTAAGCAAGGCAAACTGACTACCCAAATACATAATGGGAAGAAAACCAAGGCAGCAGCCCTTTAGAAAGTGATGTGTTACAGCAGACTGCAAATGGAACATGAGGCAACAAGACTATGTTGCTGCAGAACATGTAGACATCATAAGGGAATGTAAAAGCATTTAGCCTTCAAGACAGCTGAAATAATTCTTCAGCTCTGCTTAAGCCTTGCAAGCTCTCAGCTGGAGCCATGTGTGGTGGTTGGTCCTGAGCTAACCCGCTCAGCTGCTACAAATAGCCCTGGTACAGTGCTGACACTCAGGGATAGTTCAGCTCTTGGGTTCACTGTGTACTATACAATATCTTCAGCTTTCTTTATTAAACTTACATGTGCACTGGGAATAATGAAGGAACAAACGTTTCCGAGTCAATTCAGCTTTTCTGTTTATTACAGTGTCCTGATGAAAACAGTCACTCTAGTAAGTGTTTATTTATTTATTTTTAACTGGCATGGGCTTAATATCAGTGAATCAGTTTAATTAACTCGTTATGGATGAATTTATTACATTGAAAAGGGTTGTCATTAAAGAACTGAAGGTGAGGGAGCCTTTCAGAAAAGCAAACCAATAAGTGTGGTGAAGGTAAATGTGTTTCTAGAGAGGAAAAAAAAAAGTCATTATTGCTTTACACCTTAGTGCAAAGATAAGCTTAATTTGTGAATAAGGATTATGTTGACTTTATTTCAAAGCTGAGCTGCTAACATAAATAAGTGACTGAAAGGCATGTTATGACTAATAGGTCTTTATTTTTCAGGTTTGCTCCTGCTAATGTATTCCCTTTAGAGCTGACAGCAACACCATCTTTTGTTTTATCGTGGATATGACAGTTCGGTAAATGCTTTTATTCACCTCTCACTCATGCTGTGATTGATACAGTAAGACTTCTCCTGGTGAACAGTCAAATTGTGAAGAAAACAACAACAAAAAATACTCAAACCTTGCCCTTTAAACGAAGGGTCATTAAATCAACTAACTCTGATATTATTCTTTCTCATGAAGCTGTTGGTGAAGGATGGGAAAAAAAAAAAAGTCCTAAAAGTAACTTTGCTTTGGATCACTCTGTGTATGATATGATATCAAGAAATTGCTTCATTTTGATTTGTGGTACTGACATTAATTTTGCATCATCGCTGCCTTGCTTAGTTAGCAAGGTCATTAGCTGAAGAAAGGAAGCCGGTTTGCCATTCCCATCATCACTGGCTTTCTAGTGCAGGAAAGGTTTTCACTGTATTTGGAGTTGTTCAGACTGTACAGCAGTCGTGTGTGTGCCATCGTGTGTGCCGCGGGTGCCAGCGATACCTGGTGCCCTGGTGAAGATGGATGCAGAACTGGAGTGGAAATCTTCCAGGTAACTGAGCCGCACTCTTCAGAGACGTACATGAGAAAACATGCTCCAAATCAGTTTGTAGAGCTGTGGGCCTCAGGGTTACCACAGATTCAAGGATCTGCGTGAAAAGCCCTTGATTTTTCTCCAACTTTTGCCTAATTTTGCAAAGTAGTTTCAATTGCTCCACCAAATTCCAGCATGCCCTTTTGTATCCTTCAACCTCGTTCTTTCTCAAATGTGCACAGAACTAGATAACTGTTTCAAAGGTGCAAAAGTGTTTTGCAAAGTCATCCTAGAGAGCAGCTTTTTGGCTCTCTATAACCTCTCCCATTCATACAACTCCAAGGAGTGCTGTGCGATTTCAAAGACCAGGCAGGAATGTCGTCTTCTCCAGCCTATTTCATTCCACAAAAGACCAGTGACTGGGCTGTAAGTCATAATAGTGGAGAAGGAAGAAATGTTTCAGGAGTAAAAGAAGGGATCTGAAAAGCAAGTGCAGAGCTGCTTACCCCACTTTTCAAATCCATGCTAAGAAAAGTTCCTCTGTCTTCTGAGCGGGTACGAACCAGCAAGCAGATAATAGCACAGTGGTAGATGGAGACAGCCCAGGCAGCTGCGGCAGAACTTGGCGGGTAATGATCTTAAAAGGCTAATCCTGGAATCAAGTACATTAGGGGAAATGAAAAAACACATCATGTCAAGACTTCAAATTGCATTTCTTTTTCTTAGACATTACAGGTACCAGAATGCAAATGCCATTATCAAAAATAGCATAGAGGGCAGCAGGAGGTACTGCACATCACTGTGCTGCTAGAGAAATGGAATGGCTGACACTCTCTCCATTTCATGTTACAGAGGGACACGGTGTCAGTCGAGGCCTTTGAGCTAGATGAACAGCCTGGCCCAGCACCTTACAGCTCATCATGGTTCCCATCCCCATGGCATCCTTGCCCAACAGTTCTAGCTGGGGGGCTCCTCAACTATTTAGATATTAAGAGAAGGTTGAGGCTGGTTTCTGTCTTTGAAGGAAGGCCCAGTGCAAGGTAAGATCTCTTCAAAAGTACTAGTAGGATTGTAGAGATCCCTTAAGTTAGTCATCATGTTTTCTTGAATCGGCAATACTTTTTTTTTTTTTTTTTCCTCTTTAGCAACTACGTCGGAATCTAGTGAAGTACCAAAGTCTTTTTGAACAGGTACTTGAGCATCATCTGTACACTGCAAATGGAAATGACTGGCTTTGGATATGCAGATACCACACCAGCTTTTTTTCAGTATTGTTCACGAAGGTTTCTGAATTGTGAAGTAGAAGCCTTTTTTTTTTTTTTTCTTTTTCCTGAAACTATTTCAAATGACCAGCCAGGGGATGTCCAAGAGGCTGCTTTAAGCCGCTGTTGAAACAAACACCTATCCCCTGTACTCGCATGAACTTTTTGGATGGAAGCAGATATGCTGTGGCCATGCAGAGGGGCACCTCCAGACTGCCCTGCACTGCCCTGGGAAGGCTGGCTGCTGGTGGGACCCTTTTGGCTGCTGCCCCCTCATTAAGGGAAGAAACTGTGTGATCTGCGTTTCTGGCCATCCCACGGAGCAACAGCAAGTAGCTTTCTGACTACTCAATGCCATATTTTCAGAACTGGGTCTTCTGCATTTCAGGCAGCTTTGTGCTTGATAAACTGGTTGTGTTTGGGGATAGGGCTGAGGCCTGGAGCTTTAAAAAGAATAAATAATAATATTGGGTATTTTCATCATATTGCATTTTCTCCCCCTTTTCTTTATGTAGAAATTCTTATACTTTTTTTTCTTGACCAAGATTTAACAATACATGTTTTGATTCCGTGAGGAAGGGTGGGTAGGTGTTTAAATGAGTTGTTTCAGCACTCCTCTGAGTGAAGTGGTTGTGTTTCTCATGTTTGGGCTGTTGCTGATATTTGTTATTAAAACTGTTAGCATTTAATTCTGCTTACCCTTATCACACCTTACAGCAGAAAAGCATGATTAATTAATATTTAAGCAGATGAACATCTCTTGAAGTTTGTGACTCGCAGCCAGAATGTCATTAATTTAAATAATCACACAGATGAAATTAATGCAATAAGTGTTGTATCTGAGTCCTGTTGCTGAGCAATCCTGGATAGTGCATAATAACACTGGTGCCTCAGGCACTGAGATCAGGGGTCGTGATGTGATATTTCTGTGTATTCATTAACTTTCACAAGGGCAGATTGATCTTCTGTTTCCATGAACACTAATGAACCATTTTCTTATTTTTAGGGAATATTCTATCACTACCCCTAGCCATGCAGTGTTTAAAGAAAACCTGTTTTCAAACAGAAGGCTCTAATTAGAACTCGGGCCTCAGCTGTATTGATTGCACTACACTTTCTCAGTGGATTTACAGATGCCAGCAAATAAACTTGCCAGGAAGAAGTTTGGTGTTGTGGCTTTCTCTTCAGTATTTAGCCTATGTGCTATTCTATTTCTTGACAAGCCTATAAGAGGGAATTAACTGCTGAGACATTATTTTTGGATGGTTGGTTTTGTGCATGAAAATTTTTCCCTGCTGTCTGTCTTTTGAATACCCTGGAAATCCTAGAAATAAAAAGTGTAAGGTGTTCATCTTGCGTTAAGCTGCATCAAAAAAAAAAAAAAAAAAAGAGAGAAAAAATACAGAATTTAATCTCTGGTGAGATTAATTCCTGCTCTTAATCAAGCCACACACGACCGGGGGATTTACCAGACGTGGGGAAAAAAAGTGGCCGGAGCATCCCGGGCAGCCCAGCGCAGCACCGGAGGGTGCGATGCCCGCCGCGGCCGCCGGGTGCCAGCCTTGCCCCGGCAAAGGCCGGGGAGGCCGCGGGGCTCCTCCTGCTGCTTCCCCCGAGCCCGTAGCTCGTCCTCGTCGGTTCTCGGTCCTCCTGGTGCCACCTTCCAGCGTTTCTTCCCCACCGAGCCCATGCACGCGTTGCTTGCGCAGCAGTAGAAGCGAGGTGAAAAGTTTGGGTTGTTCTAAATAATATTCTCTGTAGCTTAAACCTTATGGAAATGTGCGGGAGATCTCTGAGTTCTTTGTACAAGCAACAATCGTAACTAAAAATGCTTTCACAAGCACTGCTGGTGCCCTTCGTGCAGCAGGGGAGCAGGGCTGAGGGGCACTGCGTTTTGCGCTTTGCTGCTGACCCGAGGCAGGTGTTTCGGATGTGTGGCTGAAACCCTCCCTGGCAGGTTTTGCCCAGGGAAACAGACAGTGGATGAAGCTGATGAACAACTGAATTTGCTCGGATTTCTCCTGCCACTTATGTCAATTCAAGAAATCAGAGCCTGTAAATGAGCCCCAACCCTCTGCTTTCAGCTCCAGCCGCATCTCGCCAAAGGGGGCTGAGGTGGAAGGCTGTTTGTTTGCTTGCTTTTCTTATTAAATTATTCCTGCTTTCTGGTACTATTTTATTATTTTATTTTTTTCCCCACACAAGGTCAAATTCTCCCTCTGAATCTGGATCTGCCTTTGGAGGCAGCGCAAGGTGCAACCTCTACTCTGCGCCTCCTCACCTTCTGCAGCATCCATGGCTGGGTGCCGCAGCATCCTCCCCACCTCGGTCACAGCCACCCAGCTGCAGTGGGACATCTTTAAAGCTTCCTGAAATCCACCTCACAGCAAGAGGAACAGCATATTTCTGAGCAAATTCCTCACACCTGAGCAGAGAAAACAGGGGATGCGGGTGATTTACCTTCCCCTTGCATTTCAGGTACAGGTTACAGCCCAAGTGAAGATTTTTAAAACTGCAGGTGAGGAAAATAGTGGTGTCTGGGTGGGTTTGTTTACAGCTTAGGCTCTATTTCCAGTACGACCTGGGCGTCCTGCTTTGTTTCCCTTCCATATTGTAAAAATGGGAACGGCATGTCTGCGGACAGGAGTCCCCAAAATGACCATGTAGGAACAGCCATGCCGTGCTCAGAAACAATACAGGAAGGACCCCGTAAAGCAGTGTGAAGAGGACCTCTGGTCCTATCGGGCAAATTATACTTTAAAGGAGGCATAAAAAAGAGACTAATTACCTGTGCTCATTAAGGTACTTTTGGTATTTTTTTGGAAGAGAATTGCACCCTAGCCACACTTAAACTCCCCCTTAAACTGCCTCAAGCTTCTCTCTCATTTTTTCCAGGTTGACTTTCCCTAACCTCCTGTCCTATACTTTTATATTCTGTTGTGAACTTAAAAAATCTGGCATGCTCTACTGCAGAGGTGGACGGGCTATCTATATGTAGTGCATGCAATTACGCTTGTATGAAATTATAGCTTCTGATAAGATACTGCCCATATTTTGAGATCACTAGATAAAAAGATATTACAAAACAGAAGAGTGATGACAAAGATAAATTCACTTGCTAATTTTATTTGTTGTATCTTTCTTTTTGACTGAACAGAGTGCTTAATTTTACAGAATGAGATAAAATATCTACAGACCAAATTGTATAGAAAACCTTTTGTGCTGAAGGCGATGCGTCCTTTTGGAATATATCGTCCATAAAACTGAAGTAAATAGTTGCATAAATATTTATTTCTCCATAAACATGTAACGATTCATCTGAAAGCCACACAGTATTAATGATGTATGGTCTCTATTTTTGGCACATTTAGTAAAATTAAAGTATACCTACATTTAGCATAAATGCAACACATGAATATAGTTCTGCAGTGCAGGAAGGGAAAAAGCAGCAAAGTGAGATTTACAGCTTCTCTGCCAGCTGTGAAAGACAGGGAACCGGAGGGGTCTGTCATGGCTAGAGGTGCTGGAGAGCTCTGGGGTCCCCTCAGTGCCACCAAGTAATCTGTATTTTTCTTCCTGTATCTGTCCTGAAATGAAGACTAGGACAGAGTTTCACGTGCCTTCTAAGTGCACTGGCATGGTCTCAGAGAAGCGCAGTGTGCTGGGACACTGGCACATCCCAGGACACAGGCAGCAAGGTAGCTGTGGTGGAGTGATGCCCACATAAAGCCACAGGTGGAGCAGCATTTTTTTAGCTGGAAGATAAGTCTGATTTGGTGCACCGCCCAGGCAGAGGTGTGCTTTACAAAAAATACTGTCGGGTGACACGCTTTGACCTGAGCTAACTGCATGTTATTGCTATTTTCTTTCTTCCCTGAGACACTCACAAGTGTTACAGAAGGCCTTTTCAGCATCAAACCAAAGAAATGCAGAATGTATCATTTTAAGAGGGGTTGAGTCATCCTCCTTCCCAAAAGCCATGGCAATTCTCCAGCATGGTCTAGCCTTGTCTCTATTCTGCAAAGGTAACAAATATTTGTAAGAAAAAAGTATTTCTGTAACAGGCCCTTGCTGACCTCTTGCAGTTGGCCAATAAGGATCAATAAAGGCAAGGGCCCTTGCCTTGCCTATATATCGCCCTAAAGCGGCGATATATAGAATAAAAATTCCATTCAGATTTGTTCTGAGGGGGCTGTTATTTATAGTATTTGTTTATCCCATGTATTATTCAATTTACTTGCTTACAGAGTGAAACAGTCAATCAAAAGTTGCTTTTCCTTTTCCATACGTGACTGTCAAATCCTTGTGGAAAATTGCTTCAATTGCATGATCTATGGATCAAAGTGAGAACAGAATGCTTAATTAGAGTTTAATTATTTGGGAAGATTTGAAGCTCTCTGATTGCTTTTGTTTTATTTCTTTACTTCCTCAGTGCTCTCTGTTGAAGAGTGCCTTCATTTGTAGCAGAACCAGGTGCAGAGGCTGAAGCGGTATAGTTCACCAAAACATATGAATTTGTTTTCTCATGCTTACCCATATATCTGTCCAACCAACCTTGGTAGCAAGGAAAATACAGTACACCATCCTTAAAGGTGGTGCCTATACCAAAAAAAACCACCAACAATCAACCAAAACCAAACACACCAAAAAATGGATGGGTTTACACACAACCAAATGTTATGTTCTATTTCAGTCAACGTTTTTAAGGCAAAAAATAGGATTTACTGAAGAACTGTGGATTTTGGTGTTGAAAGCCACCACTTTCCCACCAGTGCCTGATCTGGTACCAGCTGACCTGGAGGGAATTTTTTCCTATAGGACATCCTAGGTACCTACAACTCAGGTTTCCATTTCAACCAGGCTCCTAAGATGCTGATGTGCTGCCAGATATTAAGAATATTTCAATCCCAAAACACATTCACTTGGGTGCTGGAAAAGAAAAAAAGGGTATGTGCCTTGATGTAAATCTTTATTTCTGCCTCACATTCTGTCTCTGGCCATTGGTATTTGGTCTTCCCCAACAGAAATCTGCTCTGCTTAAAGCTGCACTTCGGTTTGGGGACTGTTTCATCTGGGTAGGGTTTTTGTTAGGTCTGTTTAACCTGAATGTAGATCCCAGGTCATCTTCCTTTCAGGGCTGCTGGCACAGAGAACCCCAAAACAGAAGCGAGAGCAAATAAAGGCAGACAACTTCCTTTGGTGTTGGTGCTCAGCTATTTTGGCTTATGAAGATCACTGGGTTGTGGTGTGAATCCCTGTCTGAATCCAAAGTGAAACAAAGAGAAGGCAGGTGTTAAAATTCAAGGGCATATTCTGACATGGAAAATCTTTGCCTCTGATTTGCTATCAAAAGCATTTTGGGATTTGAGTTTTACTCAAGTTACGGATTTTTTTTTTTAAAGTTTCACTTTATTTTTAGGATTGTTCATTATCTTCTAACCAGACAGGCTCATGCTGTTTTATTGTTGACAAGATTTTCTCTTGTCAGATGTGGAGAATTTGGCTGGAAAACAATTGTTACATGTTAGATAACTGGAATTAAGGACCCATTAAGTAGATGCATTTGTAGAAAATTGTTTGGCTCTTTTGCGTGTCTTCTTTCCCCTGGGGATCCTCCTGTGGCAGCATGTTGTTTTACTGAGAAGCCAGTATTTAAATCAGAGAGTATAGCAGATTACATAAGAAAAGGTTGCCTTCAGTGTCAGAGTTCCTCCAGGCTCCCTCCTGGTGCTGCACAGCCCAAAATAAAACCTGACATTTGAGCAAGCCCAGGTGATGTTTGTGTTATTTGCAATAGTCACCTCTTGATTCAACCTTAAACTGGGAAAGTGAACAACTGAGCTACTGAAGGCGGCAGGAATCCTCCCCACTGATATCGCCGGGCTTGGCTCAGGCAAGCATTTATTAGCACTCTTGGGATTACAGGAAGTCAGCATCCAATGACAATGGCATTATTACCGGCTGTCATTGCTAATGTCAAAGTGAACATTAGGTCTGAAACGCATAAAGTGAGTCAAGAAATCCAAGTCCAGTAGAAATAAAGAATGAAAATCTTAGGGGAGGAAGGTTCACAGTGCTATTTTTAATGTTTGAATCTACTAATAGGCTGGTAAGAGTTTTTAATATATTATTTGATTATATCGCTGTGCTATTTAATTTGTTTGGTCAAGGTTAGGTGATTCTGAAAAGTAACTCTGCCTTTTTATTAATAGTACTTATTTATTTATTCAGAAGAATCATTGCTGATGAAAGACTGTGAGCACTGCTTCTGCTGTTGACATATGTTCATTTGTCTGAACCTTTTCTACTCCATGAGTCCAGAGTGCAAACCCTGCTACCCAGCAGGTACTCGCACATGTGGTTTCACCTGCTTTACAAAATGTGGGAAAGCTTTACAGATTTAGAACGCAAAATACATTCCCCGCTTTTCACAGAAAACTAGATTTATAGCATCTCCTAATTGTATTGATTTCTAATGTTGAGCTGGGACGCTACTTCTGTTCCCAGGAGCAATATGTCATCCAGACCTATTGCAAATGAGGAGGAAGACAAAAATAGACTGGTCGGAAAGGGAGAGGGAAATCATTCAAAACACGTCTAAGAAAGCTGGACATAACCAAGGACTGAAGCTTGTACTGAAAGTGGTATAGTAAGTATATAGCTGGAGACAAGTTGTTATGATTGTAAAATATGAGCAAGCTTTTTTTTCTTTCATTCTTTTCATTCCTTTTTTTGTTTTTGTTTTTGTAGCTACTACTGTGGTGGCTCTCCAGCAAAGCAGCCATCTGGATCCTTTGGATGCCTCTGTCAGTTCCCCCCCACCAATGTGCAACCTCTGCTCTTTGACTGCTTGGAGTTATTAGAAGCAGCTGCAGGTTAAATCAACTTTTGGCTTGCGCTAAGTTGCATCAAGCACTGTTTTGCTACACAAATGTGTATAGGATAGGAAACTTGGCTGCTGCTTCTGTGGGCAGGGAAATACCGTACAAACCAGCAGACAATTCCTGGGAGAAAGCCAGGAGCTGAAATGTACAGGCTGCGTGTGAGGTGTCTGCTGCCTGTTCATGCGGTTTTCTGCAGATTGCAGTGTTCCTTTTCTAGCTTCCTAAACTCTGACATCTCCTTATTTCCCCCTCACCAGAGAGAATAACCTGATCCAAAGCACTTTCTAATGAATGTCATTAGGAAGGAGTCATTTAGCAGAGTTTGTTTGTTTTAACTGCAACAAGACCCGAACCATCATCACTTTATAATTTATGTTCTTGCATTTTACTTTTCATCAGTTCTGCAGCTTGTGAACAGGCCAATGAACAGTTGCTCTTCCAAAATCCGAACTAGCTTTGTCTCTGACATGGTATAACGTGTGTTTTCGCAGTGCTTCAGTAACAACATCTTGATGGGAAATGAAGAGCCGCTTTTCTTCCAGACAGAGCAGTCCGTTTATCAGATTTACATGCTTTTATTTTTCCTGTGTGAAAAGCCTGAGTCAAAGAAGTCAGAGAGTTACTCAAACAGATAATTGTGCCAGCTTTCCTGGTCAGGCAAGTTTGAGCTCTCTTGCTGCTGAATGAAGCAGAACATACTTTTTGACATTGCACCACATTCGAACTCGGCTTATTTTGGTTCTTTCTGCGAGGGAACATTTCTTTTATAACTCTCCTGATGCCCTCCGAAAGGAAACTGTCAGCTGGAGCTGGAAGTACTTTAGTTGTCCAAGTGCCAAACCCTGATTAGGGTAAAGAGAAATGGGATGAAAGCAGGTGAACCACACAGCATTAACGTTTTAATGACTATCTTGGTAGCTGGGAGTGCTGGCATCGGGAGCGTCCGAGCTTTGGGGCTTTTCAGTGCCCTCTCCTTACTGACCAGCCCCACAGGGAGGGAGCACTGTCGTCCTGGTTTGCAGATCAAAGACTGAATCTGGGAAATTAGACCCTACAAGGGCATTCCTTTGGCAGTTCCTAACTCTTGGCTAGCTCGCTTCCATAGGAAAATTGAGGAGAGGATGGAAATGGGAGCTGGGTACCCAACATCAGGCATCTCACCGAGCTGTGTGGCTTCGGCAGCGGTGGGAGAGGGTGCTCCTTCCTCTCTCATGCTCTCCCTTCATATGGCACTTTACAACCTATTTTTTCCTATTAAAAAAGGAAGAAAGGGGCTCTCCACACATTCTGAAGAGCACTAAATCCAAGAGCAGTAAAAATTGTCTTATTTTATAATTGCCTGTCAGAACCACATTCCTACCCCTCTCTCATACAAAGTGGGAACTTCCCAGAGACCAAGCCAGCCTCAGCGGTGGCAGCTAGCCAATGTGCCATGCCACACACCTGTTAAGAACACAAACTAGACTAACTGGCAACTCAAATTGTTTTCCTTAAAATAAAGAATGAATCAGCTACCTCGGAGTGAAAGAAAGCCAGAAGGTTTTTTCCTTGCCCTGACGATAGTGGAGTTTTCTGGCTGAAATATTGCAGTATCACTTGTTTTCCCAACATGTGCTGTCATTTTTCACAAACAGTGTTATATTTAAGAATTGGAAGGTCTAGATAGATTTTATTTTCTTTATCTCTTACTGGCAACTGGCAAGGTCCTGCTGAAATGTGCTTTTAAGCTGTCCTTTGATGGTACATCAGCAAGCTATGTAATGAACACCTGTGGCCTCATCTGAAGTGTACAATGATGTAAAAAATACCCAAATGTATCAGAATGTCAACTTCCATCTAAAATACTGGAATTTTCATAATTCCTTCTATTTTTTCCCATTTCACAAGCATTTCATACAACACACAGAGATAGATATATTGTATTAAAAAAGATTTTAGACTGCAAAGCACTGTGTTTCTTCACACCATCAATATGAAGAAAAATGTATTTGTAATGTACTGATACCGATCCAGAGATTCAAACTTCCATGGAATCAAACGCTTTTGTCATGTCAGTGGCTTTAACGGCCCTTTGGAACATACCGGATTCCCAAGTACTTTGCTTTACAAAATTACGCTGAATTTTGAAGAACCCAA
Organism: Anser cygnoides; assembly: GCF_040182565.1. Lineage (NCBI taxonomy): Eukaryota > Metazoa > Chordata > Aves > Anseriformes > Anatidae > Anser > Anser cygnoides. The sequence goes on along the minus strand of NC_089888.1, from coordinate 6,966,045 downwards.
TCCATTGGAGTTGCTTACATTATAAATATGGCAGATTAGGGTTCAATTTAAGTGGCACAGGACTAGCCCAGGGGACCATCCCAAATCTTTATTTCATTTAGCTGTAACTGATGTGTCAAGAAGAAGCAAGAGTTGATTGCTGATTTACATGCTTCGTCTTTCATTACGGTATATTTCTGCTGTGCAGGGGGTCACAACAGAGTCTGTTAACAACAACCAAGGCAGAACCAGCTGATGTTCTCACAATCACGTCAGTTTCTCTTCAAAATTACGGTTAGTTGCTTTTCCTCTGTAGTTGTCTCCAAAGTTTGCAGTCTGTTCTCCCAGCCATGACCAGAATGTTAACGGCCTTGCAGTCTGTTGTCTATTAGGGTTTTTATTAGCATTAATATGGTCTATTTTTCTACCTGTCTGTTTCACTGTATTTAATTTCAAAATGTTTCTGAAGTACAGGCTAAAGGGGTGCTCCCAAGGCACCGTTTGCTGAAAGTCCATTTTAAAGCCATTAATATATGCCTCCAGCAAACTCGCATGTTCGGCTGTGCAGCAAAGGTTCTAGGAGCCTCTTCTAAGGACACATCTGATTGACTCCCAACTTACAAAAAGATATTTTAAAAAGATCTCAGGACTCTAGTAAATAACAACAACAAAAGAAACAGAAAGAGAGAGAGAAAGAACAACAAAAACGAAAGAAAGTAAGGATTTGTCAGAACAGAGCACCTCACTGTTCAAACATGCTTGCTGTAATCTGCATTTGAGTTTACACTGTGGTTATGGTTTCAGAGATCATTAACTTCCTGCAGACTTCATGAAAAGCAGAGGATTTCTACAGAGGCAAAGGCTGAAATACAAATTCACCCTTTCCTGGGTGCCCGAAAGCTGCAGGTAGGCGGAGGTAGGTGCTGCAGAGCTCGCAGACAGTAATTACCCCCGGGACACATCCCTGGGAAACGGGTCCCTGCTGGCTCTGTGGTGTGTAAGGCTGTGTGTTTAGCCTTGCTGACCCCCTCTCCCATGGATGAGTTAAGTTAAGGAATGAAGAGAGATACAATGCTGGAACCCGTCTGGCTTCGGGCTACCGCAACAAAGGCAGCTTTCCTATTGCTTTTATTAAATAACCATTTTTTTAGCCAAGAGTGCTCTTATTGTCTCTGTCAATGGCTGCCAGGCGGATGGAATTACAGCCGCCACTCTTCTCTGAGCAATAGAAATCTGTGGAAGGCAGGACACATTGAAAGCATGACCGAAATGTGGAATTCCTGCAACGCATTTTTCGTCTGGTGTTTAAGAAGAAAAAGAGAGAGCTCTGTCATAGCACATGGGTTTCACCAGCTGCATCTCTTAACACGGCAATGTGCAAATGTATATGATATCAGCAGGAATCCACTTCCCAACATTGGTGGCAGGGGCCCTGCCTGGGCAACATGCCTGCTGGTTCCTGGTTCTTGAGAATTGCCTGGGGGAGACCTGAGAGCTGTCCTTCCTCGTCCTGGTGCTGCCTGAGTAACGCCTGCTAGTGTAAACAGGAGGCTTCGTTAATTTTATCTCAGCCCTCCAATTCCACCTTTCTCAAACAGCAGTTTCTTATCTCTGTAATGGCTGATACGCCACAGCCTGAGATACGAACTTTTTGCCCCAGGGTTGGATGAGTGAGCTTGGGTGAAAGCAAAGCTCTGAATGGCATCAAACCAAACCACAACACAATTGCATTTGGAAATAGCTTTGACGTTCTCTGCTGGAAAGCCTAGTTTCTATCTCTATTTTTGTGATATTTGTCTTGTGCTGTATTTCACTTAGTTAGCAAAGAATTTGTCTTTGGCAGAAGCTCGACAACACAAGAAGTCATCTTTTACAATTTATACACAGTGTGGAAAGCTTTATTTTCTAGCTGGCTTTTTTTCACCAGCTTGCAGCAAACATTTATCTTCCGATTCCTCTAATAGGATGCGACTTGTTGTGACATCATATTTTGAAAGACTGCAATTTAATGGGTGTGTTTCATCCCCCCTTCCCAACACACATACATTATGCAGAAGAAGCATTTAAAATGCAGTGCAACCTCCTGGTGGCTGGAATTGCCGCCAGAGGCTTCTCCAGTGCACTTGCTCAGTCGTGACTTTGCACAAGCCCATCATAAATAAGCACCTTCTGTATCAGGCATGCTCAGGACCACTCAGGTCCTATGATAAAACAGTGCAGCGTAATGCAGGTCGCGCTGGCAGGGTCTGTGTTGTGGAGAATGAGCCTTAGCATGTGCACTGAAAGCCCCAGGAACATTGAGTTCCCCACATTATTTTACTCGTATCGAGCACAAAAAGCCAGAGCAACACACTGGTAACTTAAATATCTGTTTCCTCCCCTCGCAGTACAGATCGAAGATGGAATTCATCGGGGAAGCACCCTAAGGAAATTCCGAGCTGTCAGCCAGGGCAGGGCTGTGTATAAAACACCTCTGGATCTATTAGTATGTGTGCTGTTCCTGATGAGAGTCTATAATCATCCCCACCTGATCTGGGGAAACAGGGATCTATGGTATTTTCTTTCCAGAATGAGCAGCGCAGACATCTGTTGTGGTTTTTTTTTCTTCTTTTTTTTTCTTTTTCCTCTCTCTCTTTTAAATTTTGGTTCATTATTTTTAATAAATAGAATCAGCACTGAATAAACTTTATGCAGCTGATTTCAGTGGGATTTACGTGCCGGGATAGATCTGTACGAGAAGAATTAAGCCCTAGAGAGGGGGCTGCTGCAGGGCCAGTGCTCCCTGCGGGGAAGGCTGCCTGCTCCGAGAGCCTCGGGGGCTGCAGGGACATGGCTCTGCCATGAGTGGGGCCAGATGCTTTTCTCCAGTCCATCCTGCACAACCACCCCCAGCAGCGAGTGATCTGGGAACATCTTACCACCCAGTTTTTGTTATTGAAAGTGATGCTCCATGGTAAAACGAGGAGGAGCATGCTATGAAGACATAAGCATGTTGATACAGCGTTTCACAGAGGCTCTGTGGATCTCTGAGGATCGGGAGATGGCTTACATGATGGAAAGTGGAGATGAAGCCTGGAAACTGCTGATGCCAAAAAAATCAGCTGCTGGCAGAGGCTTTCAGCCCGCGTAACAGCGTGTGGGGATGTCCTCAGCTGCCACTCCTGGCCTCACCAAAGACAGCACGTGCTTGCTGGGTTTACAATGGTACCCCTTAGAAATGGCTCAGGGATCTGAGAGTTGAAAAAGGGTTACAAATTGGTGTGTTGAGGGGTTGGCAGTGGAAGCAGGGCAGGAGAAACAATCTCACATCAGCCTCAGACAGCTGTTACTGGGAGGGAAAAAGTCCTTTGCAACCTGCCTGTTTCCCTGCTGTTGCAAAGAGATGAAGCACCGGGTGCAGGAGTATCTAAGTGAAGCAACATTTGGGATAATCAGTAATTAGCTGTCATTGCACCTGACAGCCTGACTTAACTACCCACCAAGCAGTGGTCGCTGGTGGATGCTTTTAGTTTTCCTCCTGCTGTTTGCTCAGGTCTCTTTGCTGCCTTTCTGACCTTCCAGAACCCTCTGTGACCTGGATTCAGATTTCTTGTTTTTCAACCCACATTTTCACTGTTTCTCATTATTCATTTCCCACCCCTTTTATTCTTTTCCTCACCTGCCGTTAGACCTACTTCCCACTCCTTCACAGCCTTATTGCTCATGGAAACTTTTTTTGGAAAAGCGTGCGCAGTACCAGAGGTACGTTTTCAGCCTGTAGTTTGTGGTGGTAGGCATTCACAGGCAAACCTAAAGCACCTGACTGCAGTGCTTTGGCCATCTCCCTGGCATCCTGAAAGGGAGAGATGTCTCAAGGGCGGCTCAGAGGAACCCGAGATGTTCTGCAATGTCATCTGGAGAAGCATCACGTCCTCCTTCCAGTGACGGCACAGGGCAGAGGTTGCCCGCTGGGCACTTTCAGTGATATGCCTCAAATCAGACAGTGTTATGAGCACTTATCAAGGTACAAAAATCAGGGGCTCACTGCCACAGAAATAAATTAGTTCACTTAAATCCATCTTGATCAGTCCCAGATTTCCTGGCTGGGCCAACTGGGCAGTGCTAAGTGAGCGATGGGCGCAGGGCCACGGCCACAGGGCTACCAGAACCTAGATCACAGGCGCTCCTGTAATTACCTCCACACCTTCGCTGTTCCCAGACAATTAAAAAACACCAGGCCAGCAATCCTTAATAAATACATTTTATTCGGAGTAGCTGGAGGTTATTCAATAGAGTGACCCCATTATTGTAAGTCCGTCCATTCCTATTCACCAGCTGAACTGGCTTTTAGCTGTTCATAAGTGTGAATGCCACGCACAAGCCTGACTTCTCCTAAACTCTTTCTCATGGAGTCATTGTGGTTTGTTCTTCAGCATGTAGAAAGGCCTGATGTCTTCAAAAAGGGCATGTTAAAATTCAGAAAAAGAGACTGTACTGTGGAACAAATTGTCCGGGCAGCTCACAATGGTGAACCAGCAGAACTGCACAGCTGTTGGGTGCATGCAGCGTTGGGTCTGCACCTGCTGTTGGTGGGTCACACAATTGAAAGAGCACATTAAAGTGGTTCTGCCATTTCCTAGGAAAACAGAAATGCATGTACTGTTATGAGGGCACCCAGTCCTTTTAATCCTGCCTACCTCTGTCTAATTGCATAGTTAGAAAAGAACAATGCTGCTGGTTTTGGCTCAGGTATGAGGATTGAGTTCAGCTGAGAGCATCAAGGAAATAAAATGGGAAAAGTCAAGAGTCTTGCCTTTTGAAAGCTGTGGAAATATGGGTGCTGTTTTCTTACTGGGGTGAGTTTGTTTTCCCTAAAAGCAGAAGTAAATGGAAACATCTCTGTGGTGATGTCCTGAACAACAACAGCGTTTGCTGCCATTTCTCCTGCTATTAAAACCCCGTTGCCTGTGTGCCCTGTAGAGCGGAAGCAGTTTGCAAGCTGGCCTGGAGCCTCTTCTCAGCTCAACTGCCTGCTGCCTGCAGGTAATGGGAGCACTCGTAGCCCATGCTTAACTCTGCATTTTATATGAAAATTTGAAAATCTCATTGCTGACATCTGAGTGAGGACCTCATCTCTAAGAGGGCTGCCAGCGCCTTGTGCTCGGACTGAGCATCTCCCATGCTCAGCTGCTGCTGAACAGAAAAGGTTTTGTTGTTTCTGTTTCACAGAAAATGCTCTGTGAAATCGAGCATCTTCTTCCATTTCCCTGTCTGTAGAGAAAGAAAGAGTTTTACAAAAGTAAAATGCTCTTTGTCAGGCTAAGGAGTTGTTTTACAGACCACAGAGGGCACAGAAGGCCTTGGTCAGTCTGGAATCTTCTCAGTAGCATCTGTGTAAGCCAGATCATGCACGTTGTGTGCCTGCCAGCTCTATTTATGTCATCTACGTTTTCCTGTATCAGGAGTATAAGTCCTATTTAAACCTCTTCCAGGCACAAGTTATTCCTCATATCTATTTTGTAATATAAGTCCTTGCAAAAAAATAAACCCACAAGACAAAAAGAAACAAAACAAAAAATGGAGAATTTGAGATTGAGTGTAAAAACCATTTCTTTATCTTGTGATAACAATGCAATTTCCCCAGTTAATATTAATACTTAAATTAATACTGAATTAATCAATTAATTAATTAAAAATGTGGAATAGGAGTTTGTAAATATCACACAGGAAATTTAATATACGTGAATTAAAATGATACTGGTCTCTGCTGTAAACATAATATGCACTTTATTTTTGTACATGGTCAAACATGGAATGAGGCAATTTAGCCAAAGGAAATGATAAGCAATGTAAGTCATCACTACCCCATGGAAATCTGCAGAATGCCAATAATTTAATAAAACATGTGCTTGCTAGATCAAATACTCCTAACTCTCTTTGCTCTGCAGTGAAACCGTGAGATCCAAGCAGAAGGTATGCTGAGATACTGTGCTCTCCGAATCAGTAAATTGCTGAGTACCTAAAATCATCAGCTACTTCAATTATTCGTGGTGGCAGGAAGTATCTGTGTTTAAATAGATGTTAAGGTTTTGACTGTAAACAGGAAAAAAAAAAAAAAAAAACTATGCTGGAACAGAAAAATAAAAGCTGATGATTTCTAGCTAATGTGAGAAAACTGTTTAAAACTGTGAAACTGAATTTTAAAATGTAAAATGGGAAGCTCATACAAAAAGCTGTTCTTGCTACTGGCACTGCTGAGGCTGGCAGGATAGCTGATTACAGGCAAATGGCCAAAGCATGGCAAATATATATGTATCCTGTACATCAGAGGAATGTGCATTATGTGCATTATTATTGTGACTTTACATGGGGAGTAGATGACGTACTACGTCGGTATGTGATATTGACACCTTTCAAATTACGTTCATCCCAATATTTATGCATATTGGTTGCAGAATGAGTACTTTCAAATCTGAATTCCCATTTTGGTTGATATATGCTTAAAATATATATTAAAATGCATATTGAACATCACAATACTTCTCTTGTCCTTATTGACTAAACTGGGAAAGAAAAGTCTGTGGTGTAGGTGTGTAATACCTAAAAACCAGTACAAGGTCCTGCATACCTCCATACCTCTGTGGTGATGAGCACCCTCTGCTTCCAGGGCTGCAGGGTTAGCTCTCCCAGGAGGAAAGCAGTGCAAAGGTAGTACAGGAGAAGGCATAGAAACCATGAGAAATGCATGCTCAGATGTCTTGATCCAAGCCAAAGCTGCAGAGGGCTATCACAAGGAGACAATTTCCCTCTCCCTTTCTCTCTGCCTCCCCAGGAAGGCTGCGCCCTCTCTGGCACAGCTCTAAGAGCTCACCCACTGTTCACACGAGAAATGCCAGCACATCTGAGGGACCTGTACCGAGGTGTTCCTCACCTCAGATAAGGAGAAGTCAGCTCTCCTGCCTGACAACTGTCCACAGTGGGGTGCAAGCTCAAATAAAGAGATGGTTGGCAAGAAAGCATTTTTACTTTCATGTTGAGGGAAGATTTCCTGGGATTTCCCCCTCTTGTTTTGCCTCTGTTGCTACTATAACTGTGCATATAATAGCAGATTTTCCTCCAGGATGAGTGCAAGATATTTTAATTACCTGCCTTACTTTTATTTTTCATTTTGAGCTTGCTTTGCTTCTATCTCACAAGAAAAAAATGTTCAGAAACTTTGAGCACGAGTGATGGAGGATGCTCCAGAGGCACGCTGTTTGAATTTTGCATGCATATCAGTTGTCTGGTCTAGTCAGTACTTACATTGGGACACTTCTCACCATCCCACTCCTTGTATTTTCCATTAGGTTTGTTGTGATAACATTCAGATGGCACTGCAAAGTTTTCCGGAGTTTGGCGAGCAATATCATCACCATCAATCAGAAGGACATTTTTTTTTCCTAACACATGCCTGCATTTATCAGTCTAATACTTAAGATGCACAATGGATTGCCCAGATACTCTTCCTGTTGCTGTTCCCTTTCCTCCCAGCTCTAACAAAAGGCAGCAGATGGTTAGATTTACTGTACCATCTCCGAGCAAGGAGGAAGGCACTGACTCTGCCATTATGCTCATATGACCCAGAGGACTGCGGCAAGAGCAGAGCCAAATAGGAGCCCCATTCATTAACGTGATCGTTGTCATTCCCACAAGCATGAAGCATGATTTTGCTGTTTCTTCCCTGGAATTTGCAAACTTTGGTTTCACTGTAACCCATTGGTTTCTGTAGGGGAGTGGTCTGGGTGGAATTGGTCGCTCTTACTCCTAACGTACACTCTTCTTTTGGTGAAGTGTCCCGAGATCTCATGATTTGTTTCAAATGAACCCATCCTAACTTTTCCCTGTGACATTTTGAAACTGCTGATTAGCTCAGTTGCTCCTGTCCAATGCTAATGAAAAAAAAAAAAGAAAAAAAAAAAAAAAGAAAAGAAAAAAAAAAGAAAGGTGGTATTAGCAAAATGCATTGTGGAGAAGGACTGATTTCTGGAGAACTGCCCAAACCAGAACTGTCCTGGGTATCCTAAGAAATGTGCTCAATATTTATGGCATCTCTAAGCATTGCCAGACAAGTTTGACTAAGGAACGAAGCCTAGTATGGATTAATAGAGCAGCTGTTTTCTTTTTCTAGCTGCTTTTTTTGTAAAGTGACTGCTGTCAGGATATTTTTTAGAAACTATGTACGTATTTTAAGAGAACTATGAAGTTTAAAATTAAGGATTTTGAAATGCTCTGCTTCATCTGTAAAAATCAAAGAGTTTTCTTTCAAATTTTACAATTTATTTTTATTTTTATTTATCTGCTGGGGCCTTCAATGCCCTGACCAGGATCACCTGGGACCCCCAGGAGACCACCTGGGACTCATCCCCACCCACTGGCCCCGCAGCCACATTTAGGGCAGCCAAAGCACCTTGCCTGGGCTTTTTGTATGTTGTGAGTAGATCCTTGCTTATTCCCGTCTGCCACTGTGCCCTGTTTCTGGGGCCGTTCCAGGTTGCTCTTGGATCTGCTTGTCACTTTCTGTGCATCTGGTCACTGCTGGACCTGTTGGTGCCATTGAGCTGCCCCCGCTCTGGTGCTGTCCATGCAGGTAAATATGTGGCTTTGTTGTCCTCTTCAACTCCTACCATGTCATCTTCTGCAGAGCTGCTCTGCTCATGCTGATTTGGCTGGGAGCCCCCTCGCCCTATGAGCAAGGTAATTAGTGCTTATTGTGTTTATGGGGCTCACTGTGCCTGATTGCCTTGCAGTTTGTGATTTTTAAGTTCCTGCAAAAAACCTTTTGAGTTACGGAAATTGCAATCTCTGTTTTTAAAAATGTAGAGTTGAATCAATTAAACTTTAGCCCAAATACATAAATAATTGCTTCCTGAATCCAGCAGGAGCTGGTTGCTTTGCTGTCATCTGAATTTAGCTAAATGAGCTAACTTTATGCTAGAAGCTGTTGGCAGACAGAGGTTGGGACATAAGTCTTTCCATTCAAAGCTTATTGCTGTGCTATGCCCTGCAAGAGATTTTCACATACAGTAGAAAGAGAGAGGTGCTACCATACTGAAGCCTTTTATCCTTTCAGACACTAGAAAAAGATTTTTGGCATAGAAAATGTTGAAATTCTTGTGCAGAAACAGGACATAAAATCTTAAATAACTATTAAATAAATAGCTATTGACAGTGCTGCATGCTGCACCTTGCTTGCAGGAGGTGACAGTCAAGTAAAAACTTTTACTTTCTTGGCAAGAAACCAAGGGCTTGCCAGGTCTTTGCATGAGCTTGAGACAGAGCAGATTTATAGGATACAGTAAGCATTAAATTCCATTTGTTAAGAAACATAATATGCTAATATAAACAGTAATGAATTAATTATTCCATATCACTGCTTAATAAAGGAGGAGACTGTCTAAGTTCCCACAATGTTGGCTAGAATATAAGATTGAAACTACTTTTCTTCTGGTCTTGCTTCCTTGTAATGCTACCCTTCTCTAAGTCACTTGTAGGCTAGGGATGGGGAAATGCTCACAGACCCAATTGCATGGGCACATGAAAACAGTCCTTAAAAAGAAAACCAGCTTAATTTCCAGCCTTAGTGCATGCTCCCAGATCTGTGAAAGTGTGTTAAATCCTGGGAACACTCTACTTTATGCATACATAGGAAACCAGTTTCTTGTCCCCTTGTTCAGTTTATAAGGTCTTCAACCTGAGACGGGATTCCTGTTCTGCAAAGGAGTACATTGTCTGCCCTGCTGTCTGGGTGCTGCTTGGCCAAAAAGTCCCCGAGGGAGGAAGGTTGCTGTGCCCCACAGCACCCAGAGCAGCCTCAAGTGCCTCTGGGCCCCTCTGCCTCCTGTAGAGCTGAGTCCCAGCAAGACTGTTTGCTGGGGGGAGCTTGGCAGCAGTTCCTATGGGACTGCTGACATGTTCGCACTGAAATCCCTCACAAACTGGAGGTGTGTTTAACATGCTATTGCTAAACTTAAAAAGAAACCTGTGGGGAGGCTGATGTGCTTTTGGTAGCTTGGTGTTTGGAAATTGAACTATCCTGCTGGAACTGTTACCCATCTGCTGCTTTTCCTCTCTCTTTCATCGCTGGTATTTTTCTAAGTGCAACAATGCATTTCAAAAGCCTTTCTTGATTAAATAATTGTAAACTGATAAACAGAAACTAAAATTAACATCAGAGCACGCGTTGATGTGGTGTAAATATTCAGCAGCTAAGAGTCCATGTGCTAAATTCAGTAGAGAGAACTCAATTTGCAATATTTGAGGATCTAAGCTCCCATTTCAATGCAAAGGCAACAGTATCAATGAACTACTATAGTTAACTTGGTAGTGCTGTTCAAAGGGCAAAAAATAATTAATTGTAAAAAAAAAAAAAAAACAAAAACAAACAAACAAAAAAAAAAACACCGAACTTGTATAGCCTTTTAGCAGCTTGGAGAATGATTTTAAGCTTATTGGATCTGAAGTGAATTCATGAAGGTTCTTCTTGTCATTCTTGGATTTATTGCAGATAACGTTCAAGCGTATTTGTTATTAAGATTGAGGGAGGTTGTTTTGTGTTTGGAGACATGGCACACCTTCCCGTCCTTGAAAGATGCACATTACGTATTTTTTTTCACACTGCAGTCAAATTTAATGGGCTATTCAGTGCAAAAAACCTAGCAAGAATAACTATATCTCAGGAAAATATCATGCTGGGGTCAGGTAAGGTTTTCTCTTGGTTTTGCTTTCGTACCTGGGTGTTAGAGTAACGGGTGTGAATTGCACTGATAGTAACACCATCAGAAAAATTATTCAACTTGGAGCCAAATAATGGAAAGCCAGAGCCCTCAGTGCACATGGCAGGAACGAAGTATTGCACATGTGGGCTGTGGCTCCAGGTGACCATCTCTGCACTGATATATCTGCCTTCAGGCAGCAGAGATTAGATGTCTGAAGTAATGAAAATGCCAATTGCAGAATTGTTTAAAAAAAACAAAAAACAACAAAACACCTCCTGCTATCCTGATAGAAATGTGCTTGGGAAGATTAAAAACCTGGTTGAATGATCAGCATGCTTTAATGCTTACAAAAAGGTCCCCAGCAGATACCCAGCTGTCAGGTGGAGGTTGATGGTGGGGAAGGAAGGAGTCAGTGTTGCTTTTATAGAGGGCTAACAGGACTGCAAGTGTGTTACTTCACTAGTTAGTTCACTAGACAAAACTTCAGAAACGCGTCAGGGCTAAATCAGATGAAATCCATTCCCCAGTAAACTTCAAATGTAGTTATTTGTACTATGGGTGGAAAGATGCCATTACTTACTAGTCAGTTTGAGTCTCTGCCTCTCTGTGTCTCTGCAGATCATATTTTCTTCTTGTGTTTTTTATCTGATTTCTGTTCTGTCAGTGAGATGATTCCCAAAATACCTTGGGGTACATTCTTCAGTCTGGATGTTCATTATCTGTAAATGCCCCGAGCCCCATATATTTATTTTCTGTAGACCTGAGTCTGGAAACAAAACAATAAACTCTGCAGCTTGTTGTGGCTGTGCAACAATCTGCAATCTGACTTATTTATTAATTTACTTGTTCTGAGATTTTTGTTTTCATTGCTATCTGCTGCGGTTCAAAGGGGTCTTCTGTGTTTCCTTTTCAATACTTTTCTCCCCCCCCTCCAAAGCTGAAATTTTATTTTCCCAGATGCAGGTCACCTTTCATGTCATTCACCTTTCATCAGCTCTTCCACAACCCTAAAAAAAACCAACAACAAACCAACCCAGCATAAAAGCAAAGATCTTGATAGGTATAAATTATTATAGCTTTTCTGAAGTCATCTTGGTTTGCTCCCGATTTCTAACCTAATTAAAAATATTAGGTTAGAAATATTTCTAATCTAATATAAATTTATTTGCAGCTGACATATAGAAATAGTAGTGAAGCAAATGTCCTCTTAGCTATTTGGGTTTGTCCTTAGGATTTATCTTTGCTGTAGGTTTAAAGTACCCTTGCCCGCATTTTACCCAAACTCCTCTACCATTTCCACCCAGGCTTATACAAGATTGGAACCCAGGGCTGTTTTATGGAGGTATAAACTAGAGTCCTCCTCCTTTTCGGTGTGGATGATCTTCAATCTTACTGTGTAGAGAAGATTTGAAAGCCCTCCAGTCACCAGCAAGTCTGCACAATTTATTGCACTGGCTCTGTGTTAAGCCATTACCCCAAATTCTGGCCCCTAAAGGAAAAGCTGGAAACATGCAATGATGATTGTTTGAAGGAGGAAGAATCAATACCTTGGTGAAATTTAATCAAACAACAAAAACACACAAATATCTGGACTTGGTCCTGGGCAACCAGCTCTAGGTGGTCCTGCTTTGAGTAGGACTGTTGGATGACATGAACTCTGGAGGTCCTTTCCAACATCCACTGCTCTGTGGTTCTCTGAAGAAGTTTATTCCAGCTTTCCAGTGGAAAAAGAAATGTAAAGGCAAATCATGTAACTCGTTATATCCTATTTGGATCCACCTTACATACAGTTCTGTTGATCGTGGTACCTGTAATTTTTAAATGAGTAATACTAACTTGACATAAGTACTTCCAACACTAGTGTGGAGGAGAACTTTTTGGTCCCAGAACTTTCCTACCATGACACCTAAGTGCACTGTCCTTAAACTTCCTAACTGCCAATTTTCTCTGCAGGAGATCACTTGTGTGCATTTTTAACTACTTCAGGACAGACAAAACAGACCATGTTTTGATGCATAGACCAAAATTTCAGTAAGGGTGATGCCTTCCCAGATCAAGAGATGGCCCTGAAACCTCTTATGTTTCAATCTTCCAAGGGATAGTGTTTATAGGAATGCTTTTTGGTAATGACTGAGTAGTGATGTGAAAGACAGTGCCTTCAGAGAAGGCTATGGATAGCTACTTTAGCACTCCCTGTTACTAGAAATGTCTTCCTACTAGTGGGTTCTCAGTGATCATTGCAGATAACTACCTTACAAAGATGTTACCAGCTTCAGATAAGTGCATTTCACTTAAATAGATAAATCTATACGCTATATACTTTGGCTCAGGAAGCTTTTTAGTAAACATTGTTGCTTCCTTCTAATTAGAAGATATTGAAAAAATTAAGTTTAAGTTCTAACAATGTTCCAGAAATATTTTGTTACTTTAAATTTTTAAGTACCTATAGTAAAAGAATATTTTCAAAATATTCGAAGTGCTTCATTGTTATACGTTGAATAATACAGAAAAACATAACATCAACTCTTTCAAAGCAAAATAGTGAATGTTGCCTGGAATATTTTTGCCCTTTTGAGGCATCTGATTGCCAACATAATGGGTCTCAATGGGAATTCATAACTATTACAGTATCTTTCAAACTGCAGTTAAAAATATGGAAGTCATACAACAAAAGATTTTTACAGGCACAAATGTTTGGATCAATAGTTTTAAAGTGATCAGGTGGAGGCCACACAGAGTCCCAAATTAACTGCAAAACCAGCCAACTCACAGCCTTCTAATGAAGTAATCCTGAAACGTGTTTTGCTTTATTTCTTAAGAGTGAAGACTCTAATTTTCAACTTTCTATGCTTCAAGGTCCCAATTAGGTTGGGGAGTGTGACGATAGTTCTCAGATTTGCCTGAAAAGCCTTAGCTTTCTCATACTAGGTGGTGGAATATAGGGCCTAGCCTGCAGGACCCATGGCCTAGCCAGCTGAGTATCTGGGCCTGTTGTAAGAGTGTGTGTCTGGGTGCTTTGCCCTGAATTTATGTTTTCCCCCTCTGCTTTGATCAGCTAATCTCAATAAAGCTGGATTGAAGGTATCTGAGGTGAGGCCTACACCAGGTATGAAGCCTGGGTCAGGATTTGTGTTGCCTCAGAGCTCAGGTTTGCTGTGGCTAAAGGTTTTCATAACATTTCTTGTACACATTTTCACATAGTCTAGGAGCAGTCTGGATTGGATTTACTGACTCAAACTGTAGGGGAAATTTTAATTCTCTTTATTTATTTTTCTATATGAATGAGAGTTTGAGCTGCCAGATGTCTCAAACTGCAGAGTACCTCAGAGTACCTGATTTTAAGTTCTCTTAACACACTTCAGTAGTCAAGGCTATTGCAGTTTGTTTTTTTCAGATCATAAAGAGTTTTGTATCTTTGCACCGTGCTTGAAGAACATACAACTGCTCCTCACACAACATGGCAAAACTGGGGCCTGCATAACCTGAGACTTGCACTGAAGCAGCAAAATAACTTCCTGTAATGTGAACACTGAGAAAGTGTAGAGTAACATGTATTGACAGATTGGCTAATGTGCATTTTTGAGAGATGACTTTCTCTTTAGGATCCTTTGAGGTATACAATATTGGCAGTAATAATACGTGTTGTGATTAATACTGCATGCCTCTAAGAAATGGTTATGGAAAGATGGAATAACGAGAGTGGGAATGGTGTATAACTAAGTGCAAGGACTGGAGGTAAATAGCACTGGACAGGCGTGTTTGTAGTCCTGTAGGTGTGGACAAGTTTTACGGTTGTGGATGTGCAACTTGAAGGATGTTTGGCTGAATCATAAGCCAGTCCTAATAAAGGAATGTCAAACCATCAGGACCAGAGGTTTCTAATGTAAAGACAGCAAAAGAGGGCCCTTATGAAACCTGGCTATAAATGACTTAGAAAAGAGAAACAACATACTTTTTTAATGACTTTTTAATGACTGAGGAGCAAACTTTCCCCACACATGCATATAATCAAGCACAGACTGTCTCTTTGCATTTCATGTAAGATATCTTCCACTTACTATCTTCCCACTCAGACCTACAGCTTAGACTGCACCTGTACTTCTATGTTTTGCTAATTCTGTCAGAGAAAAAGAAATCACGATGATTTGATTAACTGACGAGAGATCATGGTCAGGAGTATAGGTTTTTCATATAAAAATAAAATGTATTGCTCTTTCAGAAGTGCTTTGTGTTCATATAACACCAAAGAGGCATGAGAAGTAGTACTGAACTTAATCGTGCATGAAAGAGGAAGCACAATGGATTTTCACAGTTACTAGTGTTATTAATATAAGGTATGTACACAGTGAGCATCACCATGCATCTTGACAACAAATCTTTTAGGCACAGGAATACTAGTAACACAAACACAGTTGCTCAGAACATGTTTAAATTCTTATTGTTTAGGGAAATTGAATAGTAGTAAAGAAAATCAGTCAGAATCTTGGAGGAAAAAAAAGCTATGACATGTAGAATATGTATGTGGAGGTTGTACTGGAAAAAATAATTATATTTGAATGAACTGGTGTTACAGGATGGAAAATTCAACTCCACTGATGCTGAAGTGACTTACTGAATCTCCATCAGTGGAGGGGACAAATAACGTTCCACTTGTTGTATATGCATTTAGGGTTTGATGGTAAATGTCATTACATACAGAAAAACATTTTTGCATAAAGACATTGGTCTGGAAAAGCTGGCATCCAGCTTAAGAAAACGTTTGCTTTATGGCATTAAAAACAAAACAAACAAAAAAACACCAGCAAAACTTATTAAGCCTACATCCTTAGTGTAGCCAGTTCGTTATGGGAAGTATATCAGTTTAGCCCTGCTTAAAAAATAGTAGTTGAGAATCTTATGAAATTTGGCAAGAAGAGACTTAAATCATACTTTTATATTTCCTTTGTGCTGTGGGACATTAGAAAGAATATAGTTAGGTGTTTATTAGGAGTAGAAATATTTACCATGGCAACTCCTGTATCATCCATTATGCAATCTGTTTGGCAAGTTTGATAATCACAGCAGTTAATGGGAAAAAGTGTAGGTGGGTAAAAAGAAAGGAGCTGCCTCATTCATGAAGAGTTCTTTTAAGTAGAAATGGAGCCTGTGGAGTGGACATATGTTTCTCATTTAAATAAAGCCAGTTTGACTCTGACATTATGAAAGTGGGACTAATGAGCATAGACCAAGCTGTGTTCTCACCCTCAGCAGGGTAGCACCAGCTTGACTTGACCGTGCTTTATTGAGAGTGCAGTTTAGTTCAGGTATTGTATGGATATCAGTTGTTACATGCAGATATTTGTGTTAAACTTTCCACAATTGAGTTTTGTTGGCATAAATGCCTAAAGACAACCTTTTGAAAATTCCGTATGTTTATATTTGATAAAACTGTTATAATATGCAAACAAAACTTTCTTCAAACAGTACCTGCATGAAGGCTTGCTGGCTGATTTGTCTGTCCCTGCCTAGAAATTTGAAAGGGAAGAAGAAAATATTTCTATGGATTCTTAAGGCTGTTCCCTGGAATCTCAAGTGTTTCCTGTGGTATCCAATTTTACTGCTTGTCTTTTAAAGATCCTCTTATCAAATAGGTTAGTGTCAGGATTTGCTGTCTGGTCATGTTCAACATGGCTGGAAGGAGGTGTCACAGTAATGTTCAATTTGGACTGAAAGAATGAACCTGATGTTAAGATAAAGCAATGTAAATTATTAACAGAGGGGTAGCCAGAGCTGTTAAAGATGATGGAGATTGGCTTAAAAAAATAATAAAACGTGTGCAGGAACTGGCAAGAAAGGAAATGATGGGAAAATGAAGGATTTAGTTTCATTTATTACTATTCTTGCCCCAGGAATGTTAAAAAGCTGCAACATCTAGAAATTGAATCTTTTGGGGTCTCTTACCACTTCATAGCAATGGTTGTTCTACTAGTTTACTTTGAACACATCGGCTCTCTAACTGCTATACAACGTGCAGGAGTTAACATCAGTTAAGGTACCTCTGACACAGTTAAGGTACCTCTGACAGGTATTGATTAAAGGCTCAATGGAGCAAGCAAAGAGTGTAAACATCTGGGGACTTCCCAGATGTTTACTGAGACATTATTAAGACAAAGTGTTGATGAATTCTTGTGGACTTCATGTGGTTTTAGAGAAATCAGAAGCTGCACAGTACAACAAAGGAGACTGGAATCACCTAATTTTCAGTAATATCAGTTGCTATCCCTGTACTCATCTGCATTAGCTGTTGTGTGCTGTGGCCCAACCATTTGGAAATAATGCTCCATAATTTCACAAATGGCACAGATAAAGGAAATTTGGGCAGCTGTGTCCATGAGTGTTGAAGCCTGATATAATGCAGTGCTTCTCAACCAGCCCCAATATGAAGCCATCGCTACCACTTAAATCTAGCCTCTGTTCCCCTCTAACCATGGGTGGATGGTATAGAGAGGGCAGGTGATTACGTTTCACCATGAAGTTGAAAATACTTGCCCTTTTCATTAGGTATTCTTGCTGCAAGAGAAAATGATTCACTTTGTGATTCAATTAGGTCCATAAAGATAGTGATGCTGTGTAGTCATTTCATTAAGCTTCTGGTTTTTAACTTAATTAAATGTTAATATACCAAGCTAATTCCTCATACATGAAAGAGAACTAATCAGAGAAGGAGCTTTATATCTTATCTTCTGCCAGTGCTGGAAAACAGCCAAGGGGTAGCTGGATCTATGATGTAACTTAGCATAGTAGCAAGGCTGTTTTTACTTTGGCCAGTGTACCTCAATGGCTTACTCAAAGCCATTTTGTCTGCCTCACACATCAAAATTCAGCATACCACCTCAATACTGTCTCACTTTGATCCTACTCTGAAAAATCACTTGTTCTAGGAAAGAATAGGAGACAGCACAACACTAGGAATGAAGACTCAGTACAAGACATGAGCGTGAAGTATTGTGGTGCCTACTGACATTTAATACATTTAATTTTTCGTCTCTTTTAACCAGGTTTAATTTGAAGGTCTGTAGACATTTCTCTCCCACATAGCACCACTTGCTTATTACAAGTTTCCTCCTTCCCTGAGAACATTAAACTCAGTCCAAGCTTTAATGACTGCAGTATGATTATTCATTGCAAATGGAGAAATGTAACTGGAAGGGGGAGTAGTTCTCCCAGAGGAACTCAACTGAGAGTGCTACTTCTCAACTGATCTGTCTCATACTGCTTCTTGCCATAATTGTACCATCAACGTTAACTGTATTGCTACCACAGCAGGAAATCACTTCTGACGGATCAGATTTTTTTAACTGTTGTAGTCAAAGAATAAGACACAAGTGAATTCTGGAAGGTGAACCGCAGCCTGATGCTAGGGTTGGTTTGTACCCAGAAGCAAAGTTCTCAGAGGTTGGTGGCTATTGTTGCGTGATTGGAAATGGTCTGTCTCCAGTGGTGTTACTGGTATTTATCTACTTTTTTAAAAACAAACAAACAAAACTTAGCAAATAAGCTATTTTGGGTTTTTAGGAGTGAATTCATATAAGGTGACTTGGCGCTATAGCAACCACTCATCTGAACAAATGGCCTACTGGGAATATTCAGGGTATGACTTCTGTCATTTATTTTCTTGTAGCAGTTTAGCTCTAGCTCCTGCAGCTTTTGGTTGTGGAATAAACTAGTGTTTGCCTTTAGGGAATTGTCATATTCATTATTCTTACCTTCCCAGTTTTGTTTGAAAAACCTTTGTTTTTAAAGATCATATCAATAGCTGATTGGTTAACA
The DNA here is from genome assembly GCF_040182565.1 of Anser cygnoides. Taxonomy (NCBI): domain Eukaryota; kingdom Metazoa; phylum Chordata; class Aves; order Anseriformes; family Anatidae; genus Anser; species Anser cygnoides. Next base: position 6,947,524 of record NC_089888.1, on the reverse strand, counting down.
AATCTGGTCTTCAAAAGGAGGAAAAAAAAAATAACACCAAAACCACTTGGGTTAGTAGTTACTAAAGTACAACATTCACTTCCATCCATAGCAGCTCCTGTATCAGAAATCGAATAATATATGGGTAGTTCAGTGGTGACTTGGCCCCAAAAAAATCAGATCAGTCATGTTAAAAAGGGTGGGAGTAGCTGCCTTCATTTCCTATATCAGAAGCTCATGTTTTTTCATCAATTATGGAACAAATTTGCTTATATTATTTCTGAATGTTAGGACTGATTGTACACAAAATTTATCTACAATATCCCTATGAAACAAGGCTAAGGTAAAAAAAATAATCAATATAAATATAATATATATATTAGGGCTGGACTGCCTATAACAGTAAAGAGTTCAAACTGCACTTTTGGTATGAAGATATAGATAGCTGAGCTACCAACTTGGTGATAACTAGAAATCTCGAGTGGTTGTATGTGTGCTTCTTTATAATTCAAGAATTACAATTTATCAAGAAGATGGTAGTCAAAAAGATGACCAAGATGTATTGCTTTGCACGAAGTTACTTTTCTAATGAAACTGAAGTGTTGTACTTGCTGCACCTGCGGCTATCCTGGCCTCTGTGAGGCTGAAAGTTGTTTAATGAGGTGGCCTATTGTACAGGTTTCGATACACAGGCATCATGTTTCCTTTTAATCATTTTTCTTCAGTTTTCTAAAGAAGAGGTTGACAGACCAAAAACGGAGTGGCGCATCTAATTGAAAACCAGTATAATGGTTTTCTGAACACAGCTACCTTTTCATACTTAATCAGAAGCACATACATGTGCACTCTTACGTGCCTATGCCCTTTCAGTTTTAACTGCTTATGCTAATTATCACAGTGGTCAGTTGTTACACATTTGAGGTGCACGAGTTCTGAGTGCTTTGAAGAGGGGTTGATAACGAAGCCCTTAAATGAATAAAATATCCCGTCTTCTATCGTGTCTGATAGCATGTCAAGGATTGCTTGTACTTTGAAAATGATCATCATTCTTTAATGTCAACTTGTTAACATCTAGATTATCATTTTGTGTTGCACTGTGCCACCATGCCTTGCTACTACAAAGACAGCGGAGAACTAAAGGCGCACTCAGGGTGCCCTGTTTTGAATTAATAACTGACTTTCATTTAAAAACTTGAGGGTAAAAATTCTTCCACTTTGCAGTGTTTGTTATTACATGCCTATGAGATGCAAAAGTAATGAAGAAATAAGTTTTCATGCATACCTTCATCTGAAGGGTCAAGGTTGAAGCTAAGTGACCAGCAATAAGTTCAAGGAAACTGCTTGTTTCTATAGAGACAAAAATTTTCTCTATATTCTATTTAAGTACCTGAATTAGAACAGCTGAACAAATTTTGCAGCACTTCCCGAGTCTAGAAGCCTTAAATAAACCTTCAAAGTACAGTGACTTTATTTCAATTAAGTCTTAAAGTACTTAATAAGTGGAAGTAAAATAATGTATTTTGTACATGCTCAAGAAATAAAAATAATAGAAAATACAACATTGCTCTTCTTTAAAAGATCTTTTTTTTCATCCAGAGTATTTCACAATATTAGAACTTACTTTTGGGACACATTAATTCACTAAATGTTAATCTGTCATAGCAGCCCAGGTTCCAGAACTGGATATTACTGAGAAATGAGATTTCTTTTTTGGACTAACAACAGAAACAGCAAAGTATTCTTCCAGCATTGCTGGAGATACCGGTATACTTCTAGTATTGCATGATATCCAGCAGAGTAACAAGTGGATAGAAAACTCACAGAATAACAAATTACCAGCAGTAAATTTCTGTATAATCTAGAATTCATAGCTGCAGGATTGAAAGAAAGTGATGTTCCTGGCTTGTGGAACATGTAAAACTTGAGATATCAAGCAGCATGAAAACTCTTGAAGAGTGGATGTAATACAGTTCTAACCTGGGAGAGATCTGGGCTAATGGCATTGCTGGATGGCTTCTGTGAAAGCCCGAGTTGTTCCTCAAACTTCTGTGTGTGTTTTACACAGTTTCCCCTTGATGAGGATACTATGACCTTTCATACAGTGAATATGAAGCAGTTATGGGTTATTTCAGTTACAAAAGATGCTTCTTGTGCCCAAAGCCTCCTTGAAATTTATAGCCATTCTTGTTGCAAGACTGTTGTCTTGCACTCATCATAGTTATCCACCTAACTTTTCAAATTAAAATCTTTTAGTGGATTTTTCCACTATACTACCTTCTTGTATCTGAAAAGCATGAGAAGTTATCTTTTTATTTATGAAGCGCAGCAAGACAATCAGTGAAAGTTGTCTTGTTTCAGTCTCTGATTGCTTACTATTCTTCTGCAAAATGCTGGGGGGACGAGGAGGGAAGATCACTCTATCTAATGTTTTATGACATGAACTATAAAGAGAATAATTATCATGACTTGGTGATATGTGGGCTTTATTAAATAGAAAGCATGACAGATTCATATCTGATGTGATTTCCAGTCATCTGCGTTTTCATTTTTGAGGTGAGGTTCTACTTTAGGTTGCTCAACTGAAGATATCTTAGTGAAATATTTTATCCAGTCCACAATAATGTTTATTTTTCTTCCAAGGGAAAGAAGTGTTAAAATATTTTCCATATGTTTTAGGAAAATGAATATTGAAATTTAGAGTTGCTAGACTCCAGCATTTGCACACGAGAGGACCAAAGGTCCTAGGTAAAAAGGAAAGCTGAGAAGGCCACAACCATGTTCTACAGACTAGGGAAATGGTTATAACAGAGATAGAAGAGCTGTTTCCACTAAAGGTGAATACAAGAATAAAAAGCTATAAAATGGCCATGAGTAAATTTAGCCTGTAAATGATTTTTTTTTTGTCATCAAAGGTATGGGTAAAAATGGAAATAGCTTTTTCCAGCAATCTGCTTCCCTGTGTGAATCCAGAGTAATAACTGCCATCTTCAGTAAAATACGATCTGTGAAATGTTTGAAAGAAAGTAAGAAACCCTTTCGTTTCATTGGGCAACTAGGTAATATTTGAGTTTTCAGCTAAGGAAAGCAAAAAAAAAAAAAATAAATAAAAACACCTCCCCCTCCTAAAGACTTCTGGTTATTCTTTAATCTGGAAGGGTGGAAAAAATACTTTATTTTTTTTATTAGGGATACATTAAATATCATTTTGCTTAATGTTATGACCAACCTTATCTAGGGTAATAGAGGCCAGAACTTGTGCTGAACATTCTTTATGCTTGGTAATAATATACCAGAAAAACTGTAGTTTAACCATTGTATCTCAATGCATGTTTCAAAAGGAAAATATTTTACCAGTAAATTGAGCAAATGGGGAAAATGAGTCGTTCAAACCTCAGAAACAAACTGTTTCCACCAGTTGCCTATTTACTAAGGCATTTTTCAAATGGGATTTGTCTGCATGTGTACTTTGAGAATGTTTACAGATTTACAGAAGTACAGAAGAATAGAAAATCAATGCTTTGGCAAATGCCCATTAACCGATAGCACTTGTCAGGACCTATTAATGTACTTCATTCTAGTAGTCATGCAAGGTGTATGAACTTCTATGCAAACTTAGCACCTGCACAGGAATGTAAAGATCAGTGTTAGCATTCATGAAGACACAAAATCTGCAAAGTGATTATATGAAGGTGCTTTATTAGGTGCCGGAAGTTAGGGGCATGCCTGCCCAAATCTAACTTCGTCCAATTTGTTCACTCACTTCTCTTTCATCTCCTAAAATATTACATACGCATTAAGTTTCACAATGCATCTATGCATATTAATTTCCTAGCTCCGCCTAGCCCTGCTGCTTATGCTAATTATCTTATCAGTCCTTCTGTGCTTGCGTATCACTCTCTGGTGGTCGTCGGGATGAAGTAAAATGTCTTCATCAGAGTTGAACTTTTTAACCTTTTCTTCTTATGCATGCTCTCTGAGCCCTTGGTCTCAGTCCAAACTGCAAGGTTGGTTTGATCCAGTTCTCGGTGTCCGAGAGGCCCCAGTTATCTAGATGTCTTGCAAATTTGGCATTCTTTTAGTCCTCCTTACTCCTCACCATGAATCGGTGCTATCCTTGCACATATATTTTGTATCTTCCAAGCACAGCCCCGGAACAGTACATCGCAAATGTAACACATATTAAGCAATATTGTATATTTCATCTTCTGTTACTAACATCAGTTGGCTCTGTTTCATGTGCATCACATACATTAAAGATGCTCTTGTACTTTTGGCGCTATGGCTAGATCATCACTTGGAGTGAAACAGACAAGGTCTGTACTTCAAAGTGCAAGCAGCACAGTCTAAACTGTAATATTTGGTAAATGATGTAAGTTATTAGAATGCAAAGTATTTGCTGACTGTTAATAGGGTAATTAAACGGGTGCCATACCACACCTTTCTGGGCTCAGTGGCTGCAGACAGTATCAGAAGAATTCATGGGACCACACTATTAAACAGGCTGTGCAAGTAGGAAAAATAGTCAGCTGGCTTCCCTGTAGGTGAAATACACTGCAGAGCAAGTCTCTAGTTATTATTCTTGTTGCCTCTGTGACCTCAATAGTTATTTATCATTCCTCAGAGTTGAAATGCTTTCTCCATTAACTTCTATCACTTCAGCTGTCACATTTGAATTCATTCATTCCTAGAAAAAATATTTATTCTCCTTTCCTCTGAAGTGGGAATGCAATGATTAGCCATATAATCAGTAGATGTTGATCTTCATAGAAATTCTATACTCTGACATGAATAGGAATTATACACTCTTAAACTGTATTAGTTACACTCCTTAGCCAGATACAGCACAGAGACAGTGGTTTAGCTGCCTAATCTGAAGCCAGAGGAAAGGCTTGCACTAATTTCAGTTGGCTTTGAATCAGGCCAGAAGTCTGAAGTAATTATATCGGCAGGATTACAGCAATGAAAGAGTGAAGTAAGACCCCTTATCTTCAAGCTCTTTCACTCTGAAGATACTTTGGAGTGGCACTACTTAAAGCAGGCAAACTAACAATTTGTTCTACCTTTTGGAAAGTAGATTAAAATAATGGATCTGATTCGTTCTATTTTATCACTGAATACCATCATTACTGAAGACAGGATTGTTCCTTGAGCTCCCAAAGGACACCATATTACTTCATTTTTATTTCTCAGTGTCAGTGCACTTACCTTTGTGGACGTTGTTATTCTTGCACTAAAAAAAAAAAAAGCCACTCAGATATTTGACTAAGAAATCATCTTAGCAAAATGTAAATTATTCCAGAGGGTCCATCTACATAAGTACACATTAATCTACTTCTTAAATATGTAGCAGAGTCTTTCCCCTGAGGAGACTATGGAGCTGTGAAAATATGTAACAGTAATTAATTACTACCCAAGAATAGATTAATATTGCATGGTAGGAATAATAAAACAAAATGTATATAACTAAGTGGTGTCTGTAGGGTAATGCAAACTGAGAAGAAATATCTGACAGTGACAGTGTTATATTTAATATCCCATCAAAAGGAAAGTGCAGTTTTTTATTTGAATGACATTTCCCGTATAGCACGGCTATTTATTTTCTCAGCTCATATTTTAGACAAACGAAAACATTTTATTTCCTATTGCCCAAGAGAGCTGGCTTTATTGTTGCTGGAAAATAATAATAATAAAAAAAAGCCATTTCTTCTTTTAGGAATTGCTGTTAGACATATTACTTAAGTCTGTGCCTTGGTATTAAATATCATTGCCCTGTCTGTGTTTGCATATAAACTGGAGATGAGAATGTGTTCCTGAGTATATCTATCATGCACTGTACTTTGCCTTTCATCATTTAAAGGTTTTGCCCCAGTCTTACAGCACCTCAGCCATTCTCTTTTTGGTTTGTCCTAAAGTTGATGCAGCAAAGATCTCTAAATGGTGTATAAATGGAATATTTCTAGGTTTAACTCAGACATAAAACCTCATTAACAATTTCAAATATAAATTATCTTGCAGTGTATGAAGTTGAACTCCTAGAAAATCAGGAGGTTGGGTTGAAATATGGGATGGGGGAGAACCACAGACATGCTGGCCACCATTTTGTCCTTCAGTAATAGACAGATTTGCTAGTATGTATTTTAAATTAAGATACCAATGTAGGACTTAGCATTTTCCAGTTTGTATTCCTATGTTATCTGAGTCACTGAATCCAATTTCTTGTGGTTGCAGACAAGCACATTAGAAGTCCAGAATATCCCTGCTGATCAGAGAGCTTCCTTGCTTTTCTGACTCTGCAGGGCCCAACACTACAAAGCACAAAACACTGCTTGGCCAAGCACAAGGCATTGTTAACTCTTAATATGAAAATGAACCTAGATCTGTTTCAATTGCCAGCCATAAAATTCTTCCACAAGAAATATAAATTCCAGCTCAATAAATGGCTGAGGGAAGATTTCCCCTAAATACTTGCTTTTTTTTGTCCACAATTTGAAGATAGTCCATATCTTGAAAATGTGTGTATGTATATATATATATATATTTTTTTTTTTACAAGGTAAATCAGGACAAGTTTTTTTGGGAAACCAGTTCAGGATTGTAGAACAAATTACTTCCAGGCAATTGAAGATGTGCTGCAAGCTTTTCTTTATTCTTTTCAAAGTATAAAACTCACTTTTCTAATAAAAACAAAACAAAATACCATATTTAAAAATCAGGCACAAAGTGTTTCCACCTGGCTGAGAAAATGGGAGGATGTCTGGAAAATCTCGTTTAGATCATAATAATGGGTGTAACGAAAGAAAGTGAACAGCATAGCACAGTACTTCAGAAGGGGTTTGCCAGCTCTTATTTTAGAGCGGATGGATTTCTTGTGTGGATAGAAAGCAGGCTGCATTTTCCACCAGGGTAAATTCGACATCTGTTCATCGTGCTCATTTTTTTAAAGAAATTTAAGTTGAGTAAAATAACCTCTCTCAAAATCTGAGATGAAGATATCTATATTCCCTACTGTAGCAGGGGAATATATTGTGAGGTTTAAAACATCCTGCTTTCTCCTCTTCAAGAGCATCTTTGGCACTTTTCCAGATAAGACACTCCTAAAATCTTTTCCTTTAAGGAGAAACTGAAACTTGCTTGTTCCCCCCATCTCCTCTTTAGATACAAAGTAGCAGAAAACAGCAAGTATAGCATCAGACTGTAGCTGCTAGGAAGTGTAAGCGTTTCTCTTCATCCTATGCAGCATTTCTCATGAAGGTCATTTAGAGAAGAAAGGTCCCATGGCACAATTTCCCTCCTGCTTTATGAACTGTCGGCACTTTTTTAGCATATGGCTATGTATTTATCTGCTTTTGCTTATGTTACAAAAGCAAAGGGGAGGCAGGGTAGGGAAAGAATAGCTGGTAAGACACCTGTGTGTATTTTTTTTGGAAATGTTCCCTAGAGCAGTCTTTTTTTTTTTCGTTTTGTTTTCTGTTCTAGCCATTACCAGCACAGGAAACAGACTCCTGTGTTGTTTGTTGTGTGTCTATAATCTGTTGGGAGAGCGGAATGAATATTCGCTTGATTATATAGGGTCCCATTTGTGCTCCTAAGTTACCCATTTATAATAAGGACAGGTTCTAGTGTGCACTAAACACACATTTGCATGATTGAATGTGTTATTGTACTTCCAAATGCCTCCTTGCGTCTGCAGTTACTCACAACCACATGATGTAGTGGCTGGAGCAGGAGGCTACCAGCCTGCAGATAATAATTCCTGTCCCTGCTCCACCCTTTCTTCATCATATGACATTAGGAAATCACTGGGGGGATTAGGGTTGTGGGGCGGAGTTGACAGTGTTTAGGCACTAAAAGCGAGTACTAGCTATTTTAGCTTTACAGCATAAAAATAACCTGGATGCTTGCACATACATGAATATTTATCTATGCTTTGTGGGCTGTACCAGTGTCTTAGTAATAAAGCAGAAGCTTAATGCAGGCTTCTCACCTTGCGTGGATGGGAGTGGGATTTTTGAAACAAGAAGTTCAGTGGCCAAAGTACATCAAAGGAGTCATGAGAGCTGTCACTCATGATCAAAAAGGGATGGCATCTTTTAACTCTCCTTCAAAAAACAGTGCTAGATCTTATAAAGTTTTCCCCATAGTCAGTGAGACCGCAGTCATCCACAAGATAACACACTGGTGAGGCTACTGCCTTGCTAACTTTCATTTGAGAAACAGAGGAGAATTAATGTAAAATAGTCAATTTGGTTTCTTCCCTAAAAAGAGAATAAGGGTGCATGAATCTGAGTAGTGAATATAATACGGATATGCTTATATGGACAGTTCTCTAACATTATTGCTTTGGTCAAGTTAAGAGAACTGCCTGATGGAAGGTATTATTTTTTTTTTAAACTAGTGGCTGGTGTTGGCCACTGCCAGACGAAACAATAGATTAACTGGATTTGAGCTGTGGCAGTTCTTTTCATTATGGCCTTATTCTCCTCCATTGGAAAGTTTAACATACAATGAAGTGGAAAAAGAGGTCTTTTTTTTCTCAACTTTGTAATTTCCTGTTCCTTCTTCAGCCTTTGTAATAACATATCATAGTGTCAAGACTTGATTAATTCAATGAATTATAGCAGAACTGGAGCTGTCAAGAGGTTGCCAGTGTGTTTTGATTGATATTCAATTACTTTTCATGTAAACACCAATGATTTTAATGTCCTTATTTTCTAAGGTTATTTATGAAACAAATTTCCTGGACCCCATCAGTGGAAGAGGCAGAGTCACCACTGATGGGTTAGTCACACACATGGTGCAGTGATGATCAGAATGAAATGGGAAACACTTTAAAATTTGCTCACCAAAGGACACAGGACCAAAAACATCCTACTGTAAAGAGTGCCTTGAAGTTAATCACATCAGAAATTCATGTTAAGTATTACCTAGGACAGGAATGCAGAATGATTGCAGCCACTTTATCACAGCATAGCTACAACATATCAATACACCCATCTGATCCCACCGGTTGATTTCTATGTGGACTCTGGCTTTGTTACGTGAAGTAGAGCAGATCCGAGCCCTTGAGCTGCCTGTGGACTCCTTGTTCAGATTATTGAGCAATTCTCTGAATAGTTCCAACATCAGCAGTGATTCCACAATGACCCTTCAAGGATTGAATTCTTTATGTACCCTTAGTGACCAATATGGTCCAAGCAATTCTTTCTTTTCTTCAAAATCCTACCTGAGGGAAAGCCTTACAAATGTCAATTTAGCACTTGAGAATAAAGCTGAATATGGTTAAATCTGGTAAATTATTTTTCAGGCTGTCATAAAAATGTCAATTAAAAAAAAAAGTTTGACCTTATACGCAGAGTAAGCAAAAAAGATCAAATGCACATGCACTGTATTCTGCAATTTGGAAATGTAACTGCTGAATGTTTTACACTTGTTGCTTATTCTTAATGAGGACTGTGCATAGCTCTTCTAATGAGATTGAGTCTTGCCAGCTTTGCCATGGCTTTGCAACAGAAGTTGGCTTGCTGTGAAATAACAAATTCTTCTGCAACAGGGCTAAAAAGACGTTAAGAAATCTTGTTGATTCTTCTGAAGGCAGGCTTGTCAGTCCTACATCAATCCCAGCAAGGGTGGGAATGTTTGTGTAAGTGTCATAAAGGCTTTGGCAAAGATGATTCCATCATCTTCTTAGACAGCTCTTAATCCTTAATGTGTCATTGAAATCTTTTTCTGCAGTTTACTTCTGAAGTTCATCACTGCATTTCTATTTCTTGCGCACAAGCTTGTTAAATACTTTGCTATATGAATAGATTTTTGGCTCTTTACCTTTATACACCTGCAGAATTAACCTACTACTGTACTATGTACATTTGCTGACCATCCTGGAATTCTTGATCATGAAGGATGGATCTTGGACTTGATTTTTTTTTTTGGGGGGGGGGGGGGGGGGGGGGGGGGGGGGAGGGAGGAAGTTATACAAAGCTTAATTTTCAGGTAGCTAATAACATTTGTTAAAATGTGTTTTCCTGAAACTAAGGATATGTGCCTCTGAAAAGATACAGAATATCTTCTGAGTAAAGCAGACATCCAGAAATATTTTCTGTTTTCTTCAGAAGCTATCATCTGCCCAATCATATTGTTTCATTTTATTACCATATTTTATGAATTAAAAATCTATATATAAATGTAGAGTTTAATGGAAATTTAACAGCATATGCAATGAAATGCAAATGCTTTGTTAAGTGTAGCATTGCATTCTTAATTTTCCACTCAAGTAATTTAGAAACCATTAGTTTAAGTGAAAATCTAAGATAAAGCACATCCATGTGGTTACAATGGCTTCTCTGAAGACTGCACTTGTAATTGTCTGAGATAAATTCCTAATTGCATTCCATTACATTTTCTTACAGCTGGTGTAAGTGTATTTTATAGATACCTGCCTGCCAGATGGGTTTAGGTTATACAAAGGCTGTATATTTCACATAGGACTTGTCTTCTCTGTGACTTGACTTGCTAAAAATTTCTTACAAATGCTCAAAGTACAGGTGACCATTTTGTCTGGATTCTATTTTGCAATAAAGCAGTATAATTTTAAAGTTTGAGGAAAGTGGAATTGGAGAGAATGCAATAGTGAGATGCTGATGTTCTCTTAGAAAACTGCACAGCGTGGACTTGCCAAAATCCTGCTGCCTTGCTGGAAAGTCATTGCTATCACTGTGTAATACAGGCAGGATTTCCTGGCCTGGGAGGAGACTCCTTTGACAAAGCACAAATTCAGAGTTAGAGCATAGAAACAGGATACTTGAATGCTTGATTTTTACCTATTGGGATTTACATGTTTCTTAAAACAACAAGCCTGGTCTAACCAGGATGGAAAATTGTTCCTATGCCTCTATCTGTTCATACCTTTAGGGGTTGTGCAGGAGGAAAATCCCTTTTTTTTTCTTTTTTTTTCTTCTGCTAAGCAACATCTAAAAAACTGTTAGAGGATTTCTTTAGAATATGATGATGATTCAGAAACCAACCAGTCACCATTTATTTTACTCCATCTGTTACATTAATTCTCATCAGATCCACAGTCTGAAGAGACAGCAGGTGTCAGATCTGAAAGAATAATGTGTGTTTGTTTAGTTTTGTTGCCATCTCCCTCAACATACTCTGCTGGATTATGCATGTGAAGATACTTCACAATCAAATTAAGGAGAGATTTACTCTAGACACATTTTAAAATTTGAGCTTTATATAGTGAGTTTCAATTATTTTCAAACTTTTAAAAAGTTTTTGGTAAGTGAGGGGGTTACTGGATCAATTAAATGTCACACCAGCTTTCACAAATTTACTTTCCCCAAACACAAGACTTTTGGGCCAACATTAAGAGAATAAGCTTGTTTTTATTGTTGTTGTTGCTTAAGAAAGTATGAAATCTAAGTAAAAACTCTCTTTAGGGAATTCATTGTATCTTTTTCTTGCAGGGATTCTGTGACTATTTTAACAGGATTGAATTTGTGATTAGTTAGTCAATTAAACATGAATGGAAACTCAGTAGAAGCCAGGTTTGGTAGTTATTCTGGTGGTTCAATGCAAGCTGACGGCTAGAGATCTGTATTTTTGAGCCTAAAACTGCAAAGGTAGAGTTAATAGAATCATAGAATGATTTGGGTTGGAAGGGACCTTAAAACTCATGTAATTCCTACCCCCTGCCAATGCAGGGACCCCACCCAGCAGCCCAGGCTGCCCCCAGCCCCATCCAGCCTGGCCTTGGGCACTGCCAGGGATGGGGTACCCACAGCTCCTCTTGGCGGCCTGGGCCTGGGCCTCACCACCCTCTGACTGAAGAATTTCTTCCTGACGTCTAATCTAAATCTACTCTCCTTTAAAGTCCTTACCCTTGTCTTATCACTACGCACCCTGACAAAGAGTCCCTCCCCAGCTTTCCTGTAGGCCCCCTTTAGGCACTGGCAGGCCTCTCTGATGTCTTCCCGGGGCCTTCTCTACTCCAGGCTGAACAACCCCAACTCCCTCAGCCTGCCTTCACAGGAGAGGAGCTCCAGCCTTCTGATCCTCCTCGTGGCCCTCCTCTGGGCCTGTTTTAATATGTCCAGGGCCTTCTTGTGCTGGAGTTCCCAGAGCTGAACACATGGCTGCAGGTGGGGTCTCAGGACAGCAGAACAGAGGGGGACAATCCCCTCCCTCGACTTGCTGGCCATGCTGCTTTTGGTGCAGCCCAAGCTACTTTCAAGTCAGAAAATTGTCAAATATAAATGTCTGATTTGAGGTAGGCCTATACAACACTGTATTCTTCCGAGAACAACATAATTGTGTGAGTTACTGATGAGCCAATCTGAGCAACTAGGTTGCTAATACCCGGTTTAACGCTGGTTGTCTTTATTTTCATTGGCTTGTCATTTGGATGCAATTCTCTTCTTCTGTCCTCCGCAGCAGGAATGCAGGAATTAGCTGAATGAACTGATTCTAAGAATCCTAACTTGAACAGAACTATGTGCCCCAGAATTACACTTTTTAACTCCCTTTCATTATAGTTGCAGATGAAGGTCTGATCTGAACTCATGAATTAAATGGGAAGACTCCTACTGACTTCAATAAGCATTGAATCAGACCCTAAAGGCTGTGAATTAAAATCAGTTAAATAATAGTTTTCCTGTGGCTTTCATTATGCAAATATCCCAACACCTCTAACACCTTCAAGGACTTCAGAGGGGTGGGAGGGGAACAAACCCATCTGTATTTTGTGTATGTATAAATGTTCTTTTCCTTTTTGATATGTAGCTCTGTCCATGGACTTAACTGGTGTTACTTGAATTGACTTCCCTGCTGCAGTTTCTGCAATTCATCTGAGGTTCAAAGTTCTTCAGGCTTTGTTTTCAAATAATGTTAATTTTAATCTCTATTTTATTTCCTATTATTCTGCTGTATAAAAAGCTTGTCAAAAATAAATTTAGAGAATGGTAATGTAACTCAGAATAAATCTGATCAGACTATTTGCAGGTAATTCCTAGATTTGATATTTGCAGCACTTGTCTTCAGACAGTTTGCCTCTGTGAACTACCTGTCCAGGTGCAGTGGCTACAATTAATATTGACATTATATGAAAACTTAATACTTTGTCCCTTCTGATGTACATATTTACTTTCCATGTCCATTCATTGCTGATTTAATATTGTTAAAGACAAAGTAACATATGCTGAGATCATTTAATAGCAATGGTTTTGAAATAGTGATTTAAATGTAGCCTTGACCGGTCATATGCTCATCTGACAAAAATTAATGGAGTTACAGCAAACTCTGCGTAGCTTTCCTCATTTATACCACTCTTAACCTTGAGTTATAAGACAGTTTAATTTGATCTGGAAATGAAATTCTTATGAAATGCCCATCACTGAAGAAAACTATATTGCATCACAATCTGCAGAGTTCACATCTACTACTTTACATTCCTATACACAGGATTTCTCTTTCTAGAGAAAGTCAGTTGGACTCTTTGTGCAGACAACAGGGCTAGGCCACGTGGCTGTCTTGAATAGAGCTGCAGACCATAGAGATGAGGAAATACATTTGCTCTAGTCCATAAATGACTTCATTTTTTTGGTAAATTGCCAATAAAGGTTTGCAGAATATATTGACCTCATGCCGAATTAATGCCATTTGTTCCTCTTTCTTAAGAACTCCCTGACTCTCTAGTCGGTCATAACACTACTGTCTTCAGCTATGCTGTTATGAGGAGAAAATCAGATTTGTGTTGCTCTCTGATCAGATGTATGGCAAACTGAGTGATACTGCTCATTAACATCATATAAGTATCTAGCACAGGAGGAATACCAACCCATTACATAATGGTCAGTGTCTGCAGTTATGGTCTCAGCTTTGCCTATTTTTATCTTGATTCTAACAGCATAATTACCATTCTTTAGTGTAAGGAAATAGCTGCAGTAGGTTTTATGCTATAAATATAGCATACATCTGTGTAGGAAGTAAGTAAAAAAAAAAAAAAAATCCCAGAAAGTTTTGCCAGGTTCTTTAGGATCTTGAAGTTTAATGCTGCATGACTTTTAATTAGCTAAAATATGTGGAATACTGTCTGGGCTGTGCATTGTTCATGGACATGCAAAGTGTACTGCAGTTTCTTCTGGATCATTGCTTATAAAGCTAACCTGATCAGGAGCATAAAGGTGAGAAGTATTTCCACTTTTGGAAGGTAATACATTGAAACTTACTTTCGGTGGATTCACTTTGGCATCCAAATAGTTCTAACTCTAATAGCAACTCTATCTTCTAACTGAAATTGCAATTTGTTCCTGTCTGAGGGTTGGGTTTTCTGGCCCATATGTGCTCAATATTAGGACAAAGCAGGAACAGAGACAGCCTTAGGCTATGTCTACATTAGCTAGCAGTTTGACGCGAGAGAAATAGATCTATATGGCAAGGCAGCTGCTGCTGAGGATGTGAAACCTGCACTAGACACACAGTTTTCACTCTGGACTGGCATTCATCTGCAAGTTGTGAATGCTAGCCAGTAGATAGCGTGTGAGCCTCAAGTCCGGCATACGTCTTGTTTAGCTTCGTCTGGAAGAAATCTACCTTCATACTCAAAAGACCTTCCCATGATGCAAGTCAAAGTTGACGAGGAGACTTACTTGAAAGGTGCACTTCTGATCTCAACTAAATTGTTGATGTGAATGCACCCATAAGTTCCCTGCAGCATGCTTTGATAATGGCTGTAAGACAGTCTTGCTTATGAATTAGGAAAACTGTTCTGGGGTTTTCTTTCTGTTCTTGTATTTCTTTTTTATGACAAGCAAAACAAAAGACCTTGACTCCCCCTGTTTCTGAATAACTTTCTTCAGTATCTGCCAGTCCAGCAAGCACCAGGTTGAACCTTCAAATGCAGTGGCAGATGTACAGCACACTGTTGCACTATGGATATGTTTCTGCTATACAACGTAAAGTAATCTCTGGAGTGACCATAATTCCTGACATTGTACCCACATGCCAGTGCATTAAGTAGTAAAAACAACCAAAGTAAAATAGATCTTTTTCCTGCAATCCTCACGTGTTTGCTTTAACAGAAAGCTGTTGTACTGTAGAGATAATAAGCATGTCTGCTTATTTTAAGTAACCTTTTTGCTTTCATTCACCCCACCCACGCATATTTACTGTCATTCCTTAGTAGGTCATATCTTTAGGCTACAAAACTCCTGGGAACAAGGACTTGTTTCCTCTCCTTGTCTGCAAAGCTCTGTACATTGCTATGACACTATAAAATATCAGAGCAGAGAATAGGACTGACTTGGAGTCTTGATAGCTTTTGC